>NW_020270545.1:0-600000 GCF_002803265.2 Melanaphis sacchari
TTGATGTACTTCAGTTCAGTTGTGTGTAAACATTAAGTAGATTATCTAGAGAGAAGTGTTGGTAAATCATTTAGTGTTGGTTTGAAACGATCCAAGACATTGAATGTGTTATTCGAAAACAAGATTTTCATTTGTAAATGCCTATAATACAAGTACATTTAGATGATTGATAAATATTTATATGACTTAAAAAAAAAACAAAATTAACATTAAAAAAAAACAATTCTAGATTAAATAAGTGATGACAAATAATTTGGTGTAGGTTTCAAGAAGATCCAATGAGTATTGAGTGTGTTATTCAACAATCAGAAAATTATATGTAAAAATCACTATTATACTAGCATATTAAGAATGAAAACGTTATTTTTATTTTAAAATATTAAAAAGAAAAACAATATGACCATTCAATAGATAATTTTTGTATATAAAGTGATGACAAATATTTTGATGTAGGTTTTAATAATATCTAATGATTATTGAATATAGTATTCAAGAAACTGTTTTTTACATTACATAATATCACTTGGATATACTAGCACTAATGATTTTGTATTACTTTTCTTGTTAAAAGAACGTAATACATGTTTGTGTGTTCTCTGTCTTATAAATAAATAGATGTGTGTATATTTTTAAAATACTTATGGCTAGCTACCAACTTTAAATGAAGTTGAAAGCCCATTAGGTCGTCGAAATAATATTATTTTGAAACGGAGCAAAATGTGATCTGCTGAGCGTAAACTTCGATATGTTATTCATATATTTTATGTGGGAATAGACAACACATGTGTGTATCACTTTCTCTTAATGAGTTTGATAGGAGTAATGGTTTTACTTTAGGTATTACTATTGTTTGAAGGCATTTAATGAGCTTTTCGATATCAGTAGACAGTAATTACCTACATGCTTGGCCTTCAGATAAGAAGCCTTCTCTTTTTACCGGTCAAACAGAAGTTGTATTATTAACTTTAATATTATTAAAAGCTTTTACACTCATATGCTATATTTAAGAATAATAACTAAAAAATTGTAAATATTTTTATGATATGTACATGAAAAGAAAAAAATAAAGTAGAATACGTGAGCAACAATTCGAAACTGAAAATGTCTTAAGTATACCTAAGTAATAACTTGTAATGTGGTAGGTATTGTAACCCAACATTGGCATTATGTTTAGACTCAAAAATTGTCAATATATTTTTTAAACTATGGTGAAATAGAACCTTTTGCTATAGCTTATTATTCTGATTGCAGTAGTATCAAATCTGAAAATAAATTTATTTCAAAAATAAGTAATACTTCTATAAAAATCTTATTACAATTTTACAGTTTTTTAAAAGTTTTTAAAATTGCATTTTCTGAGATGTATATATTGTGTAGTATATTAATTACAATTTCATTTTTATTAGTGGCTTATAAACGCACATTTTTATCTGTTCAGAAATGTAGGAACACTAAGAACAATAAACCATATTATTTCAGTCTTTACAAAAGAATAAAATAACATTTTATAAACAATAAATAGTATCAAACATTATCATACTTATCAGGCTGTTTTATTATTTTGGAAAGTTTTGAATAAGGGGAATTACTAATTTTATTATGTATCGAATGCTATCTATATTCTTCATCATATAACTAATACAGGAGTATTTAAGTTAAATGACCTCAATTATAATAATTTTCACTTATTTGTTTCAGTGATATTAACATAAATTGCGATATTATGTTTACAGTAGCTAACATTTATTTCACTGAAATTATTATTACAATAATTACTGTATCTAATTATTGCATGTACCTATACTATTAACTATAGTTTAAAACTTAAATACAAAATAATATAAAAATATTAAAAATGTTAAAACATTTGTGTTAAAATCTTTATCATATTAAAACAATGTACTAACAAATTCACTTAAATTTTCATTCAATGGTGGAGGGAGTAATTGTACAGCGGACAATAATCAGAATTATAATTAAAAACCGGGCAAGTGCGAGTTGGACTCGCGCACCGAGGGTTCCGTACAAACCTGTAGGTATATAAGTAAAAGTTTTTTTTATTTTTATTGCAAAATGAAATTTATAACATAAAAATATGGAAAGCTGGAGGATCATAAATTAATGACAAAGGTATCTTTATCGTTCCAGTAATCCTTCATTTTATATTAACATCTATCATTTATTTTATAATATAACAAGGGCAAGCTTGACAAGACTACTTGCCCTCGCAAGTAGTCGCGAGTTTGAAAATATGCGGCTTAAATTGTTATTATTTCTTTCGATTGCGTTGACATAAAATTTTGATTTTGTTACAGTTTAAAGGTATTATAGACTTAAGTATTTAGTATGAATTTTAATTTAATACCTCATCGCGTTCATAAGATAAGGAGTAGTAACTTTGAAATTTTCAAAATTGTCAAAAATATTTTTCAAAAATATTTTTTTTTTATATGATGAAACTAAAAATTTACGGTTTTCGTAATTTTTCCTATATCTGTACTATAAGACGTGACTTCGTACGAAACTTCAAGATTCTAAGTTCACAGGAAGTACCCTGTAGGTTTTGATTCCCGTGCGAGTTTCGAAAATTTGCGGAAATTTGCGGCCTAAATGGCTGTATCTTTTGATTGCGTTGGCTTAGAAGGTTGATTTTTCTACAGCTTCCAGGGACAGTAGACCTGAGTATCATATACAAATTTCAGTTTGATACCTCCACGCGTTCCTGAGAAAAACGCTCTTGACAGACGGACGGACGGACGGACAACAAAGTGATGTTATAAGGGTTCCGTTTTTTTCTTTTGAAGTACGGAACCCTAAAAATTATCATAAATAATTAAAATAATAGAATTAGACAATTTATGAAAATATTGTTGTCTCCTATATTAGCTAAAGGCTATTGTGACAAATAAATTCATTGATAATAAATGGACAATATTAAATACTATATATCATAAACAAATAAACTCAAATTTCAACTTTTTAATTTTAATTTTTGTTTTGTAATTAAATTTTTAAACTAAGATTTATTATATTATATTATATTTTAATAATAATAATAATTGTAGCAATATAAACTTAATTACAATTGTAACATTGAAATTATTGCAATTATCACTTTAAAAAAAAGTAGTTAAAAATAATGAAAACCAATCCCAATAACTTTGTACTCGTATATTGTTTTTACGATGAATAATATATAGGTAGCGCTCCATAAACTATTGCTTTTTTCCCCACTGTTCAAGACTCAATAAAAAATTAGGCAGCCTGGTAATAGGATTTCTTATCCAATTCAATATTTCTTAGCCATTGGTGATCGCTTAACGACCGTTAACTCAACTAGAGCTCTTGCAGTTTTACACCGCTGATTTTAACATTACTGTGTGAAACCTTTCGGACTTATTTTCAAATTACTCTCTCGTTTGTTCGAATAACAGTATTTTTTTATTTTTTCGACCATCTGTTTACGTAAAAAAAAACGAGATGAAAATTGCATACGAAGTTTTCTTTGTCATTATATACATCCACTTCGGTAAGTACCTCTGAATATTTAGTAAAAATAAAAATTAAACTAATCACTAATACGGTTATTTGTGAGGGTAAAAGAATTTTTTACTTTATAACAACATATTTCTGTATACGTGCTTACTGTATAGGATTGCAGCAAGAATTATGAATATATTTATTTGTGATTGCTAGTAGAAAATCTTTCTTATTAACTTTATATATTTGTTCGTGTTAATTTAAGTTATAACTTATTAACTTATAATATTTATATAAATGTATTAATAAAATTATCATATAATCAAAATACATTTTTATACTAAAACAAAACAGAAAACATATTTACTTCATATCTAAAGTTAAATTAAAAATTAACAATAAAATATAAAAATAAAATAAACTTCATCAAGAAAATCAACATTTGGAAATATTTTAAGAAATCTTTTTCCTATAAAATGCATAAAAAATTTAAATGTTGATTTTCTTTGTGTAGTTCTGGAAACGAATTCTTTAAAAATTAACTGTAAATCAACTTTCGCTGTCATAGACTTATAAACATGTGAAATCTCAAATCATCATATAGGTTTATCTCTTTTGGGTCATCGTAGACCTCAAATATGTTCTTATTAGAATTTTCAGTACACTACAATAACTCTCAGCAAAATGTGTCCAATTTTGAGTATGCAAACGTTTAAATTAAACGTAATTTATTATAGTAGGTATATGTTATAATTTTATTGTAGTTTGGAGGACAACATTATATTTTTGCTCTTTCTTGGATTTTATCTAAAGGGGCTAATTGCCCCCTCTGCCCCTTCACGATACCACTGAATACTGATATAAAATGGTATATTGAATAAAAAAAACTTTACGGACAGCACTTATAAAACTATGATTTCCCGATAGGTATAGGTAAATAATGATCACGAATTTCATGAGTTGAAATTTAACAATAAATAATTATATATAATGTGTTATTTTAGGTATAAGTATTTTATACATACCTTTTTAATTGTAGCACTCGAGTGGTAAAATTGTAAAAACGTCGCAGTTCTTAATGATTAAAAACGTATTATTAATTTTTATGGGAACTAATGAAAACAGCTAGTCATTGAGAAAACATAATGTGGAAGGTATCATTAGAAAAATGTTTTAACAAAATACTTGATTTTAATCCTATTTAATGTTTCTAAATTAAAAAAACCATAATATTTACTAAGTTGGTATAATTAGTCGCATTAGTCGATTGTAATATGTGCCCACGATGTAGGAAAGGCAGTAAGAAGAGTTAGTAATTACTAATTAGTAATTAGCGCCCGGAATTTTTCTATCTCCGTTTTAGGTATAGTAATTTCCACCCATAGTATCCAAGAGGCCTTGAATTAATTATTATTGATTTTATACGCTATTGTACATTATACTGGTGTAGAAACTGATGTTTTATCGTTTACAATCAATATAAGGTTAATTATATTAATATAATAGGTATAACGAAATAATTGTTCGAGCTTACATTACATTGATCAAGCTCAGTAATGTGTTAAATTGATCGTATTTTAAAGTAGTAATGAAAAATTATTTATGATAAATAAAAATGAAAATTGACTTTTTATATTTTAATTAGCTTCTTATTTAATTTTATTCACTTTTTTTTCAAGTTAAATTATTTTATAAAAAAATATTTTCAGAGGATAGTGATAGCCGCTTCCTCGAGGATATCTGCTAAATTAGCATTGAAATATATATATTTTTACCAATGTCATTTTAACCATGAATTCTGTGGTTCTTTATATGAATGTGTACACAAACCATTTATAATAGGTACTTAAAATTATACATAGGTACTACAAAACGACAGTATCTTTTTCCTACCAGACATGCTAAGTTTATGAAAAATCGAGTGATTTAGCTATAATTTTATAACAAATATTAATACTATATTAAGTACTTATACTAAAATAAATTATAAATTCTGATGTTGAAAATCAAATTTTAAATTGTCATACATTTATTTCAATTTCAGCCCATTCTCAGAATATACAAACAGCCGTAAAAGATGTCGGTGGAGCTGTTGAAATGAAATGTTCAGTTTTCAATGCTAGCGGAGTTCCTGTCGCATGGATAAAATTTGATAAAGAAGAGCCCACTAAAACCTCTGTACTATCGATCGGAAAAAAACTTATTGTTCGAAATCCAAGATTTTCAGTAGAAGTTGGAGTCGGAAATAGTAGTTATACATATAAAGTATGTAATTTCATAAATGTTGTTAAAAATCTTATCAAAACTTTTTTTTCAAACTCCATATAGCCATACTTAATTTTTTTTAATGAAATCGTTATAAATTTATTTTTCAGATTCAGAATATACGTGACACAGATGTAGCATCCTATCGTTGTGTAGTGATGTGTGATGTCGACGACGGTATCAATACGTCTGCAGATATTGAGTTGGAAGTGAATCGGTCTCCAAGCATTTTAAAACTTTCTTCGTCTCCGGCCACATTAATCGCGAGGGAAGGTCGACCGTCGAAACTAGAATGTTATGCCGACGGATACCCTGAACCAAAGGTTACATGGAGCCGACAATTTAATGGTTTTTTAACGACAGGAGGAAAGTTTTATAGGTATCAACAGAGAAAAATAAGCAAAATAAAATTTTATAATTGGATGTATGTACAGATTAATTATGTTTATAAATAAATACAACTTTTTTTCAGAGGTAATGTCTTACTCTTTCCTAATGTAATAAAAGATGACCGCGGAACTTATTTTTGTGATGCGGTGAATAGTGATGGCAAAGGTGTGCGGCACATGGTTGATTTCCGTGTAACATTTGCCCCAGTGATAAAAGTTTCGAATATTATGTATACTCATAGAGAACTTTCAAAACCAAACATGGATGTCCAATGCCTAGTAGAAGCTTATCCTGCTCCGAAAATTGATTGGCTCTATAACGGTGTTGTACTTTTCAACGATAAATACAATAGGTAGGTATACCAAACCGTTGAGTACCTACTTAAAAACTTTTGTATTTTTATGTGTGTTATTCTTGAAATTTAGAATTGAGGGAAACACTACTGATCACCAGTTCAGTTTTTCGAGTTTAAGTTTTTTTAAATATAATGACGATCAACACGGGAAATACACATGTAAAGCCCAGAACGAAATTGGTACGGCTGAAGTCACAGTTATTGGTTAGTATTATTTTCATTAACACAAGGAAATGAGTTTAACTTGATTATCTTGTCATAAAATAGTATACAAAACGAACAACTTTTCAATCAAATGTTATGGAATTAACTGTTAGCATACACATTTAAATATTTCTCTATCTAAATTTCAAAATTTATCTTATTTTTAATTTTACAATGAGTTTCAATAATATGATGACATTAGCCAGGTCGTTTTGATTCTATTAATCGGTTGATTCCATACAACATTTTTAATTTTATATAATAATAAGCATAATTAAAATAACATGAAAAAAAATACATTTAAAAAAAAGAAAAGAACTATCAATTTTAGATTAGACTTTTGAATGTCCTTTAATTTGATTTCCATAATTGTGTGAAATCCAAACCTTACACATAGTATAATATTGCTATATTATATTAATTAAAAATATGGAATTTACACAATTATTATGCTACATTTTAATAAGCCTACATTCTTCGAAAATTCTATAAGTTATAATTGATAATTAATTGGCTAATTAATACTTTATCGTGCTAATCGTTTTAATAAAATCTACATGTGTCTATTTGTTTGAAATTTGAAATAAAATATTTTTTACAGTATTTATGTTTAAAAACCATTTATTTTTAAATTTTTAATTACGATTATAATTCAACTACTATTATTCGTTTATTTTACAGAACGACCATGCACACAATCAATTTGTGATCCTAGACGAGTTCATCATAAAAATTTACCAAATTTTTATGGATTAACTCCTTAACAAATAAATTTGCATTAAACATAATATCATTATATACATATATTTAGGTAAATTATTTTTAACGATATTGATTTTTAAAAATTATGAATTTTAATTATGTAATTTCCATGGTATTATTTTTTATAATTAATTCTTGGAAAACAAAACTTACAATAAATAAGGTTATATAAATATAATAATTGTTTGATTTAAACCAACATTTAACTTGCACAAATAAAAGTAAAACAATTTTTATGAAATTATGATGCTATTAAAATTATATTTAGTACAATCAATTGCACCTATAACCAACGATAACGGTCAAACTATGGAGTACCTATTTTCATCTGCTTTGGAGTTCTCCCATTTCACAGGCTCTTCCATGCTTACAATTTATTGTACTTGGTGCATACCCATTATGTTTTATTTGAGTTGTGTTATTAAACTATTAAAATAATTATGCATTAACATCTAGTAAAAATTCAGCGACATAGGTAATATAGTGTAACAGCATTGAGTACAAGGAAAAAAAATTAGCTAAATAAGTTTAGGTAAAAATATTACTGTTGAAATAAACACCACAATATAATTGTAAGTTAGAAGTATATTTTTACTAAATAAATAATTAAAATAAATGAACTATAAATAATTAAGAAAATTTATTCTATTTAACTATAAAATAAAGTTGAAACCATAGATATTACTGGATAAAAGTAAGTAGTACAACCATATAGTATTGTGAAGTTCTTTAAAATTCATCACAAATAAAAATATTTTCATTATAAACGCAAGATTAAATTTTTCAACAAGGATATTGTTATTAAATATTTAAAAGGTAAATAGGATACAACTATAAAAACAAAAAACTTAAAAACAATTTATGTTACTATCTATTGATATATTCTTATGTCCTCTGTAAAGGACATAAGAATATGCAGTCATAAATTTAATAACATCAAAAATTAAATTACATTGACTTAACCTAACACTTTAACTTCAATAATATACAGATCGTTACAAATATCCTTAGTTAACATCCCTGTCAATTTGATGAGCCTCCTAAAGATGACACTGTATCAGCAAACTCATCGAGCGTTCGAAGTTCTATAGCAAAACTCCAATAGCATAGTTTAAAAGCATAAAAATGTTATTTTGATTAAAACAAAACAAAATGATCATTCAATACATAATTCTTGAATAAAAAGTGATGACAAATCTTTTGGTGTAGGTTTCAAGATGATCCAATAAATATTTTGTGAGTTATTCAACAAATACAATTTCACATTTGTATATGACTATTATATTCGTACATTTATAATGAGATATAATTTTAAGATTATAAAAACTAAAAAAAAATAACAATATGAGCATTACATAGACTATTCTAGAAAAAAAGAGATTACAAAACTTTTGATGCAAGTTTCAAGATGATCCAATAATTATTGAATGTCTTATATGTAATCTTACGCAAATTCTTACACAATTATAGTATCTAACGTTATTTTAAAAAATTTCTTAATACCTAAATACTAGTATTGATTAAAAAAAATAAACTGTTGTTTTTTTAATAACGTTTTCTTGTTTCTAAATACACATCAATGTATGCCAATGTATTTCACCAATATACAATAAACAGACATTTCTAAGTACATAATCAACCATCCTTAAGTGAAAAAAAAAATTTAAAACAATAAACATAAATATTTTTATCATAGTATACTTATAATTAATTTAACAATAATCTGATTTTTGACACCAAATTATTGACTGAGACTAGGTAATGAAAACCTCAATGCTCTACATTAGCAAAACTCATAAATGTTACAATAAACATTTAATTGATCGCGAACTGGCACACACATGATTCTTGACGCATTCACATTCAGCTCATAGAAGTGTAGTATTCAAGATCTGCCTCCAATAGATTTTACATTTGGTTGTTAACATAAACATAACAACAGATTATCTCACATCAAACTTGAAATTTATAGCTTCAACTATTATCTTTCAATGAATATTTTACACTGTTTTAATTTTTATACACTTTATGACTATTTGAAAGTAACAGATTTCAACAATCTCTTATTTCATCATAAAATTAAAATATCATATATGGCACATGCATGAACACAAAAAGGGCTTACCTTCAAACTCGGTTATAAATCATCTCCTTTCAACATGAACTTAAACTCAACAAAATCATGCGTCTTGAAAAAATTATGAGTACAAAGTACAATACATTATACGTTTAAAATGGTGTTAGAATTACATGCGTTTTTCTAAATATTATAGATAAGAGAAGAACATTTACTATGATAACATAGATTTATATATTAAAAAAACAAATTAACAATGAGTAGACTTTTCTAGGAAAGAACTAATTACAAATTATTTGGGTTTGGTTTCATTTCGCCATATTAAACTTAGTTAAAACACTTTCCCCATAACTCCATCAACTAACTGCTTTTATTAATATTGGTGTAGAAAATATGTTAGGTAGGTACCAAGAGTCTTAGTCAACTATCTTTTGTATGATTTTGTTTGATGGCAGAAATAGGTTTTAACCATTAGTCTACATAAGCAGAATTGGTGTGTTGTTTTGATGAACAGAATAAAGTATAAATTATTTTATAAAAAGATATAGAAGTTTTCTTAAGCTTTTAAACATACCCTTATTCATTTTATATGATTCAACTAAGTATGAAAATTTTTGTTTAAAATTAGTATTTATTATTTTTTTAAATTTTAATTTTAATAAGTTTAAATAATATTATATAAATGATTTTGTACAAAAAATTATTTAATATTGAAGTGCAATCTGAAATAGAATGTTAATTAATTTAACATATGGAGATTTGTTTAATATTGAATATATTAGAATTTCTAATGTTTGAATTGATTGTTGTTCCTATCAAAATCTATCAAGAACCACTTATTTTACTATTAGATTTTTTTATAGTAACAGAAGTATTTTTTTAAAACATTTAAAATGATTCAAAAATTAGTAAGTATTTTAGATATTAAATTGATTAACAATTCGTTAAAAATTACATTTATATAGGCGATTCATTTAATTGGGACAACATATTAACAAATATTTCTGACCATTGATTCCACAAATTGTTTCTTACAAAGAATTAGAGTATGATTATCAAAAAAAAAATCACTAATTTTGAATTAAATAAAGATGATTTAGTAGATGTAGTTCAAGTTTTTGGCCAGTCCCAATTAACTGTTTTTAAAGCATTAGAAGAAGCAGAATTTTGAAATGCTGTTTTAAATCACTGTTTTTCCTGAAATGATTTTTGCTATTAATGTAATAAAAATAGTTTTAAATCATATTATAATGTATTTAAATAATTTTTATGAGAATTAATTTGATTTATAGAGAATGTTTTCTAACATTATTGAAGGAGGAAAAGAAGTATTAAAAAAATATTAGTTAACATTAAAGCTGGAGAAAACTGAAATTTATTTCAAATATGTTTTAAATTTTTACAATCTTGGGTAATTATTCAAAATACCTAGAAATATTTTTATACTTTTAACACAAAATTGTTATTTTTTTTTTTTTAGGAGAATTTTATTTTGTAGAATCTGAATTTAAAAGTTGTATTTTAATAAATGAATGAGCATTAAATGTTTCAAAATATTTATTGGTTGATGATAAACAAATTGAATTGAAAAATGTTATTGATTTATTAAAAAAGGGTATGTTACTTTTTCAATTTATAAATTATTTTATTGGTTATGTATTGGGAAGTTTTAATAGTCTTTAAAAATATTGTTTAGGTATTTACTTTATTCATCATTTCATAGAGTTCTGCCAATAGATTGTGATCTTTACATACACAACACATTGTTGATTTATTTACTTTTTTCTTTTTATAATACAATATATACTTAATATATGTAATATCTATTCTATATTTGTATTTATAAATAGTGATTGGAAATTATTTAAGAAATCAATTCAAATGACAGAAAAATTGTGTTCTCATATATATCAAACTTTTTATAAAACATAATTTTACTTAAAACAACTGGAAAAAATAAAATTTAATAAAGAAACATCTGATACTTATAGACTTTCTCTAAGGGTATATATTACTTAAGTAATGTTATATTTAAATATGATAATGAATAATTAAGTCTAAATGTTTTTAAAATTAATATTTAGCCAACTTTTTTTTTTTAATAGATTGGACAGTATTTAATTACACTTCCTCAGCACATTGAACCATTTTTAGTAAAGGATAATGAAGCATTAACTGTAGTTTTAAATATATCTGAAAGATGATACAGTGATGCTTCTCTGGAAGAAAGTTTTACAAATATCTTATTAAGGAAATTAGCAAGAAATTTATGTGATGTATATGTAGAACAGATATAGTTACTTAGAAAAATAAATAATTTGGCTGCTCAACAACTAGCTGCAGATATTGGTAAATTTTTTATGAATGAATTTTATTCAGTATTGAACAACACCTAAATAATAGAATAAGGATGTGGTTAAATTACTAAAAATTTATTTTTATTTAATTCATTCAAACATATATTTCAGAATACTTGGGATATGTATTAGAAGAACTAGGAGTCAAACTCAATGAGACTACTGTACAAATTATGGATTTATTAAGACTAGAAAGTGATGAATACATAATAAAATCATCGTCAATTGCAGTTCCAAAAGTAACGGCTGTAATAGCAAAAATTAGAAATATAAGATAAAAAAAAACCATTTATTTGAAATCTATTATTATTTTTACAAGTATAAAATAACATATTTAATAAGCTCATCTCAAAATTATGTTGAGTATTCGGGAGCCCATAATTTAAATGTTCTATCATATGATGAAGATGCTATATATTTTGAATCTGAAGATATGTCAACTCCCATTATTTTGTTGTCATGTCCAGATAGCGTTTTTAACATTTGCCATGTTTTATTTGCCCAAATCTACAGTAATTAAAAGTTTTTATTAAACAGAACAACACAATTTACTTAATTATTATTAGTACCTTGATTGTTTTGTCATATGAAGAAGTGACAATAAAATGACCTTCAGGTTGGTATCTTAGTCCTGAAACAAGACTCATGTGCGCTGGAATAGTATATAGACATGATCTTTTTCTAACATCCCAGATATGACATGTGTTATCTTCACTACCAGTAGCTATTTGATAACTTAAAATTAAAGTTATTTTAGTGTTAAATTGTGTTATAATCTTTAGTTAAATAAAAAATTACCCATTGGGAGAAAGTCTATACTATATATAGATTTTAAATGACCTTCCATAAACATAATACATCTTCCTGTACGTAAATCCCAAACACGTCCAAAAGCATCCAAGCCCCTGTTAACATATAAAAATTAATTAATTTAAAGTATTTAGATATATTTTTATTAGTAACTTATGATTTCAAAATCTATTAATTTTTAAGTTTTTTACTTTTATGAAGACAACATACATTTTTAATTTCATGTTTTGAAACAAAACATTTTTTAGAATAATTTTGTACACAAAAATTGATATTGGGACAAGTAGTTTATGAGTTATAAAGTTTTAAAGTTAAGGTGAGCATTAAAAATAATGTTTGTGGCTTGGTATGATGTGTTGGCTGCTACCAGTCTTGGAATGCAACTGGGAGTAAGTAACGGCTACAACTACTAACTCCTGGATAGGTGACCATCCGGGTTCATAGTGGTTAAAAACCTTGTCTTACATACACATGTTTGCTATCAATCGTGAAAACAATCTACTGTACAAACCTTACCCCTACAACAGCTAATAGCCCTAGCTGCTGGGCTTAAGTTCAATAAAAAAAAAAGTTTCATTTGGATTGAAAACTATGTGAAATAAATATTTACAAAAACGTTAGTAAATTTTGAAAAAATGAGTGTTTTTTGATAAAAGAATTGCCCAGTACATACTATTAATACTAATAAAAAATATACTATTAAAAATTAATAAAAAGAAATTGTACTTACCCAGTTGCAATAATTGAACCATCACACTGAAACGACATACAATAAACTGGTTTACAATGTCCTTCCTGATGGAGAACTTCTTCCCCTTGTTCTAAATCCCATAGTCGCCAAGAATTATCAAAACAGCAAGTTCCTAAAAATCGACCAGATGGATGAAAATCTGTTCTTGACACTCTAAATGGTGCATGACCTTCCAGGTCTGCTATTGGTTCTTCTTTGTCACTAGTGACAAACATTTTTATAAAGTTGTGTGCTATTATGACATATTTCACACAAACAAGCAGAAAAATAGCATACCTATTCATTGACCATAGCTTAACAGAACCATCACTAGCACATGACACAAGATCACAGACATTTACATTAGAGCCTGCATATGGATTAAATGTGATGGAGCAGACATTACAATTATGTCCTCTAAATGTTTTGACTAATGAACAATCAGGAACTGACCATAATTTACACAAACCACTCCTGAAAAGTGTTTATACATATAACAATATTTAAAAGAAAAATAAGCACAGCAGAAATTTACCAAGATGATGTAGCTATAAACTTAGAGTCAGGACTAAATCGGCAGTATGATATTGGTCTAGTATCACCAACTTGACTACAATAAATAGAGAGAGATGTTGTATATTTGTGTAAATCTTGTAAACGAGCTGTAAGTGTTGATTCAGGTATACTAGCTTCTTCTTTGAGCATTTTTAAACGAAAATGTGATCTCAACAATGAATATTCTAAAAGAATTATTATTTTTTCAAAATAAAAATTGAATGTTTTTTTTTTTTAATGATAAATTATAATGTTATTTATATATATTACATAATTTATAATACAAACCTGCCATATATAAGCGTGCATCTAGTAGTGAAGGGGGTCCTTCATGGTACCAAGTTGTATCTTGATCTTTAATTTGCTGTCGTTTTTCTTTTTCTTCTTCTGGTTTTTTCACTAAAACATCTTCTCCCACTCTAAAACAAATTTTAAATATGTATGTTAATCTTAAATCTTAATGTTATTAAAATAATAATTTATCAACTAACTCCATTTTAAATACCTTGAAAGCAGTTCTCGCAATCTATTTCTCCTTTCTGCCGGTCCTTCCCCAAACAAGCATATGGCTTGTCCTAGCTTCCTGAGATTTTTTTTTACTTCATCATCATCAGTAGAAACTTGCATATGCCGGGCTTTCTTTTTACGTTCAAATTCTTCAAGTAATGCTTGTTTACCTTTAGATATTGCATCCTCCAAATCAAAATATTCTGTAAACAACAATGCAATTAATAATTTAATAAAAATACTAAACAAATTGATTTAGTTGAATTTATTATAGTTTATTTTATATTATTACCATTGGATACGTTTATATTTCCTCCAATAACTTTTGGTTCACCTTCGCTGTCAATGACAGCTGAAGATAAACGGATGCGTTCTTGGTTTTCTAATGAACCGTAGTGTATTGTTTTTTGTTTTTTTACGTAAGTAATTTCTTCGTCGTCAAACATCTTGTCAAGATAATTTGTGTTTTTAAAATTATACTATACGTACACTTCAAATTATTAAAACAGTATATCGTAGACGTTTCTTAAATGTATTTTATGTAAAAAATGTTATCAAATTTGGTCATCTTTGCTTGTCAGTACCATAGAGTAGTACGGTCACAGAATATGAAAATTCAAAATAGTCAAAAAACGGTATAGTATGGTCAGTGTATTCAGTAAACAAAAAAAAATCGGTTTATGATATTTGCTACAACGGATGTTAGAAACGAGATATCTGATTCTTTAAATCATAAACTACTCAAAAAAATAATAACCAATAACAATACTGTATACTGTATAGTTATTTTTTTTATGTTATTATGTTATGTTATTATTTTTATACATATTTTAATTCGAGTTATTTTCAATATTTTTATTTTAATATCTAAATATCTAATTATAATGTTAACATATTATTATTGATGTTTGTTTTTTTTTAACACGGACTTCGCATTTTAATAAAATCACAGAACATTGTACAATTGAGTAAGAGCATTCAAACATTTACGAAATTAAAAATAAAGTACCTATTCATTGTATCAACCAATAAAATACAATAAAGTGAGGGGAATTTATTAAAAGACGCATTGACAATTATCTGCTGTTAATGTCAAATACACCGGAATAAAAACAAAAGTAGTCAAACTGTATTATATCGAGATAAATTGATGATTGATATCATTTACAAGAATACTGTTTAAAATACCATAAAACGGTCTCGGTGTACAAAGAAAAACACAATATACACAATAATCGATGACCTAATGCTAAAAGGTAAAACGAAAGAAAAATTAAAACTAGTTAATTTTCTCCGTGACAATCTGAGGAATATTGAATGATTTATTCAAAATGTTATAGATAAGAGAAGAAGGTTTATTATGATAACATCGATTTAGAAAAACAAATTAACAAAGATTAGACTTTTCTAGTTAACATCTAATGAAAAATAATTTGGGTTTGGTTTCAAGAAGATTCAATGAATAAAGAGTGTGCTATTCAACAAAAACACCTATACATTCAAATTTGACTATAAAACTGGTACATTAAGGAATAAACTTTTTATAATTCTAAAAAACTGTAAAAACGTCAAAATGAGCATTATATAGAATTTTCTGGAAAAAGAATTGGTGAAAAATATTTTGGTGTAGGATTCAAAATGATATAACGAACATTGAGTGTGTTATTCAACAATCCGTTTTTAACATTACAAATCACTTGTATCTTAAGCATGAAAATGTTATTTTGATTTTCAAAAACTAAAAAGAAAAACAATATGACCATTCAATAGATAATTCTTGAATAAAAAGTGATGACAAATCTTTTGTTGTAGGTTTCAAGAAGATCCATTGAGTATTGAGTGTGTTAAAAAAAAACAAAAATTAACATTAGTATATGACAATTATATGTGAATATTTGAAAATGCTATAACACATTAAGTATTATTAAAAACACAATAATTTCAAAATGAACATTAAATAGACTATTCTAGATTAAATAAGTGATGATAAATCTTTTGGTGTAGGTTACAAGTTGATACATTGAATATTGAACGTTTTATAAGTGATCTAACGTAAATTCTTAACACGTCATTTATAGTAACATTATTGTAATACAGTTGCTTAATATTTAAAACTTAAATTTTTATAAAAATAATCAGTTGTTCATTTAAAAAACGTTGTCTTCTGGTTTAAAAAAACATCAATGTAAGCTATTGCATTTCCACAAATATACGATATACGGACATTCCTATATACATAGCCAACCATCCTAAAATAAAAAAATAATTTATAATAAAAAAACTAAGTGATTATATCAAAGAATACTTACAATTAATTTAACAAAAATCTCGTGTTTTGAGTTTTGACACCAAATTACTGACTGAGATTAGGCAATGAAGACCTCAATGCTCTACATTGGCAAAACACAATATAAATCTTACGATAAACATTTAATTGATAGCAAACTGGCACACACATGAATTTTGACGCATTCACATTCAGCTCATAGAAGTGTAGTATTCAAAATCCGCCTCCAATAGATTTTACATTTGGTTGTTAACCTAAACATAACAACAGATTACCTCACATCAAACTTAAAATTTATAGCTTCAACTATTATCTGTCAATCAATATTTTACACTGTTCTAATTTTTATAAACTTTATGACTATTTGAAAGTAACAGATTTCAACAATTTCTTATTTCATCATAAAATTATAATATCATATACGACACATGCATGAACACAAAAGACTTACCTTCAAATTCGGTTATAAAATATAAATCATATCCTTTCAATATGAAGTTTAACACATCAAAATCGCGGGTTTTGAAAAAACGATGTGTACATTACACGTATATAATGCGTATTGCGTAAGATTAACACGCGTTTGATGCTTCTGCTAAAACAAAAAAATAAAAACAATTGATAATAACAAGTGAATAAACCACTAAATGAAAAATTTTTAAACTAAAATATAAGTATAGATGATAAGAGTAGGCGGCCAGCAATGACTGAATTTATTATACAGTTGAGTAAGAACATTCAAACATTAACGAATTTAAAAATATAATATTTATTGTATCGACATATAACAGACATTGTAGATGCACTACTGTCTACTATTGATTTATGAGGATGTAGATTTTAAGTTTTTCAGTATGCTAGTAATCCATATTGAATCACTTTCATCTTGTTCTATTAAAAAATAATAATATTTTAATATTATATATTTGTTTATCTTATGAGTTACTTAATACACCTTCAAAATTCACTGTTGTGAATTGTTCTTCGCTTTCGTATCCTCTATTTATTTTTCATAGTGTCAGTTTCCTTCACTTCATCCACACCGCCGGAATCAAAAATTGCTTTCTCACCAGTCATTTTAGTTTGTAACATTTCTTTTACTGACACAGCAATTGATGATTCAGTAAATAATTTTGTTGGTTATCCTTTAATGCTCAGACAGAATATTTTTTACTTACTGGTTTTTAGTAGTACGTTTAATGTTTTTATATTTATTTTTCATTACTAAGCTGTGCGAGAATTATGAATGGACTGGCAGATATATTCTTTCTAAACGATGGTCTATACATTCTTTTTAATTCTATTTAACATTTAAATAAAATTATTTTATTTTTTAATAACAGTTTCAATATTATTTAATAATTAAATTGAAATATTGAAAGATAAATACAACAAAGTAGTGTTTTAGTAAATAAATGTATTCTTATACTTAGAATTTACAGTATCTGTTTTTATCCATTCTATTATTAAATTGTTCTTCTTTACTAGTGACACTAATAAATCAAATTCATCTGCCCAGAAGTAAGTTGAACGTTTCTGTTTCATTGAAGAATCCATTTGATTAATCATTGGAAATTTATGTTTCATTGTAGTTTTAGTGTTGATAATTACATGTGTAATCATTAAAATTTAAAACACGCATTATATTTTGTGCAAGAAAAAAACACTATACATAGGTCATCTTTATTTAATGTACAGGGTACTCTTTTAAATTTATTTTTAAGCAGATAGTACATCATATTTTTATCAATTGAATATTATAGCCTAATAATTGATGTTACTTTTTGATTCACCTTGTTTTTCCATTTTCTATTGATTTGCTCGAAGAAGTTTTAGCTTATTGCTATCTTTAAAACGTAATTTTTTTTTTAAATCATTTTTTTCATTATTAAATATTTTTCCAAATAGCACAAACAATCGTACATGCTTTTGGCTTTTGCCTACACATTATTTTTCGTTTAAGTTCATACTTGTATTCATAGACCTTATACTCGTATAAGGTCTATGCTTGTATTACAACCAGTGTTCTGCCTACAAAAATTAACCTAAAACTGTTGATTGTTGATTTTGGCAATAATACATGAAAAAATAATCTAAAAGATATTGATGAATGATGATTGTCAATTGTCATCATTGTTTAAAAATTAAAACAACAGCAAATATATTGTATGAAAGGAATAATGATAACAACAATCGTACAATATTATTGATATGGATTTTTATCGTGCGTTGCTTTTTAGTGCTCTTGTGCTGTATTCTTCGGTGGTTTGCGAGACCCAGCATGGCAGCATATCGTCAATATGTCGAGTAACTACCACAGAATATTCTGTATAACTAATACAATAATATGTTCTGTCCATGAGTATAAAGCATTTTATTGATGATTACTTTTTTTTTCTTAATTTTTTATTTTGGACAAGTTTTTACGCCATGCTTTGTGTAAAATAATGCATGTTTCGCAGCACCCATTATTTTAATCCAACTGTTAAAATATGAACTCTGTATAATATCTGATATAATTGTTTTTGGTGATATAGTATTCAGTTGTTGTTCTAAGTTCTTATTACCACAGCCTATTTGGTATTATTAGTGTTATTACCACTTCATCGTTTCTATTGGTCAGTAAAAATGCAACTGGGTACTGGGTAGCCTTCAGAGTCTATATCTATTACTATATAACAATGCATGTAAAATAAAATGATTTGGATTTGTTCCATGCGTAACATCAAAACAAATTGTTTTGTGACCATAGCGTTTCAAATTACGCTATTGATTTTCATCCATGCATTTAAATGCAAAATTGTCTACGAATCCAGGTTTCTTGAAAAATCATTTTTTTTCTTTCATGGTTTCGGGAAAAGTGTCTGATGCACTAAAT
This sequence comes from Melanaphis sacchari, assembly GCF_002803265.2. Lineage (NCBI taxonomy): Eukaryota > Metazoa > Arthropoda > Insecta > Hemiptera > Aphididae > Melanaphis > Melanaphis sacchari. The sequence goes on from NW_020270545.1 coordinate 19,658, forward strand.
ATTATCCACCACCCTAGTACACCATTAGAACTAGATCTTGATTGGTTGTTGTACCACCAACAGACATTTTGATTTTTTATTCTATGTTTTGAATAATTATTTTGCAGAATCATTTTTCAATGTAAGTCTGTATGTTTTCAAGTCACATTTTCTTAATTTATGAAAAAGTCGTGTGATATCTACACGTGAGTCGACTTTTGGGCGTTTCAAAAGCTTTTTATTGCTATTCAGGTGAGTTAAACAATATACAACATAGAAATAATTAATATACGTACCTAAGATAATGTTATTATTTAATATTTATCACACTTAATCAGTACCTATGTTGAACATTTTTTATTATCTGATCACTAAACGCAAATCTTTATTTTTAACTCGTCATTGTCCAATTTACATATATTTGTGTTGCTCAAAATTGTCAGGATATGTTATCGTGCAGTTTGAACTTAAAATACAATTATACGATTTATTTCAAGTGTCAGATATATTTACGTTGTTTGAGTTATGAACTTATGATTAGTATTTATTATATCTATTACCTATGCTATGCAGTGCTAAATTAATACTAGCTTATGTCAATTAACTGATAAATAGGTCGCGTATTTTTATGTAATAAAATAGTTAAAATATGTAAATATTTATATTTTTGTTAACGTATGTATTAAAAAATATGAAATATTTAAAAACAAAAAAGTATAATTTATTACATACATTTTTTTAAATTTTATTAATTTAATTCATTATCACTGTTGTCTTCTTGTAGTGGCTAAAAAAGTGTTCAATGTCGACTGAGGATAATGAGCCATATATATCATCAAATGGTGTTAATTTAATATTCATTAATGTGTTTTCTTTTTAATTTAAAAAAATATCTCTAATATTTTTATTTTTTTTTTGGAAATCAGCATTTTTAGCGATTGCATAATTTAATTTATTTTTATTATTACTCCAGATTCTTCTTGAGCTTTATTTAATTTGTTTGCTTCATTTTCCATTATTGAAAGACTTTCAATAATTGTTAGATTTGAAGTTTTATGCTGAGTTATTAAAAAACGTTTTAAACAAAAACAGATTTTCTTCAACTTACACAAAATAATATATGGCCGTCAATCTTAAAAGTTTAGTTAAGAAATTCTAAAAGGTAATGAGTCACTTAAGATTTTTTTGTTCATGGTATTTTTGGCATGATTATAATTGAAAAAATTGCACTAATGAAACCAACTGTACATAATATAATGTATGCTGTATAGGTACCTACTAGAAACTAGACTGTTTAGACTAATCAATATTATGGCACTATTGTATCATCATAAATCGTTATGTAACTTATCCTATTTATTATGCTACCTATTAATGTTTACATAGAACAAAATTTTCAACATAATAATGGTTATTATCAACATTTTTTTCAATTTTAGAAATACCTATGTATAAAAATACCAAATATGTCCCTCATTGGTAAAGTATTTAAAAATATGTATTTATATCAAAATATGTGAAAATACATAAAATGAAAAGAGTTATATTATTTTAGGTGTTATGAAACATACTTATTACTTCTGTTTATCAAAATTAAGAAAATTGTATTCAAAAAAATTATGTATTTAAATACAAATCTAAGCCCTTCTGATTAATTAAAGGCACCAGAGAAATAAACACATAAAAGTTGATTTTCTTAAATTTTTCAGGAGACAAAAAGAACTTCTTATGAATCAAACATAAAAATGTTGTGTCATTATATGTGTAAAAATAACACATACCAAATAAATTAATTTTCTACAGTAATTATTATTTATTTAATGAAATAATTGATAAAAACTAAAAAAAAATGTTGATAAATACATTTTCAATAGTTGCATTTACAAGTGATGTCAAATTATGATTTTGAATATACCCGATTATTGCAAAGATTATTAACCAGTAAGCAAATAATCTGGTAATTATCCATACAATAATAATACATATTATTTTTTAAAAGTATGTATTATATATAATAATATATTATTTCAACATAAAATTTTAATGTATAAATAGGTTTTTAATATTATGAATTAATTTTAATCTTGCCAAACAATTATTTATTTTTACAAACAAAATAAATAACTATTTATCACTCATTTTGTACTATGAAAATAACTTAATTGTGATCATAACTATTAATTACTTACCGCTGACCTATAAATTTGAAGATACTTTTTCAATTATTTTAAAGTTATAAGTAATTTTTTTTGGAGTACTATTCAAAATGAGAATTGTAGTATATGCATAGTACTTAAAAATACATTGCTGTATATCAGTAATTCTCATATTATTTAATCCTTCAATTTTAATTTTTAAAATCATGTTTATTCTTTCACATTTTGTTTTCTATTCTGCTATAAATACCAAAAATTTCCCATAAGTACTTAAATTTATTATGTAATTAATGTATTTATATTTTTATATGTAAAATTTGAATGATATACACCATTTAAACAAATCAAATTAAATAGGATTTATTCTTTATATCCCCTTGTAATTATGGTCTTACTACAAAAATCCATTGTCTTTAGTATTATTTAGATTTCTAGTCAAATATAATTTAAAGATGCTTAATAAATCATTTAGAAAGTTCTATTACTTTAAAATGTTTTAATGGTAATTAAATTTTTTTTAAACAAGTTTTTAGTTTTAAATTATAATTGATAATCAATCATAAAAATAGTATATATTAGGTATATAATTTATAGTAAGTATTATTATAATAAATTAGAAAAAAATATATTGTCTAAGAAAATTACCCAATAAATAATTTCACTCACTTTTAGAAACATACCACATACTGAGAGCTAAATTTTTGTACAAGTTATTGTATGATATTATTTAGTGATCGATACTAAGTACAAAAAAAAAAAAAAAACTTATACTTTTACTTATAAAAGTTATTTACTTTTAAGTAAATAACTTATAAAAGCTACTTTAAGGCACTTAAAATTTTGTACATATCACATATGTAATATTATTAAACACTTTATAGAGTAAGAAAGACATGACAAATCTTTGGTTTTAAGATGGAATCATCTTAGGTGTGTTATTCAACTTTTAGTTTTGTAAATATATATTACATAAAATCTATTTTAAATAAATTAAGAGTTTTTTAAAATCAAAAACCAATTTAACATGCAACAAACATTGATAGTTTCTAAAATTATAACATTAAATTATTAATTAAACATTCAATATAGTAAGTTGATGTATTATTTTGTGGTAAAATTATTATTTTTATTAATATTTTATTGGTCTCAGTATATCATTAGTCTCTTATCAAATTTGTATGCTTTTGCTTTATCAAATTGCTTAATTAAGTATTTTATTATTCAATATTTATCAGTTTTTCTGTTGAAAAATGATTGAATAGGTTCCAGTTTTGAATATTTTATTGTAAACTAATCAAAAAGTTTGGTATTTAATTTATAGTAAATACTAAGTTGTTTATGTAATATATATTGTGTATTGTAAATAATTATTAAAAAATGATTGAACATTTTTTTTAATTTTTGTACCTATTTTTAATAATAGTTTATTTTATTTTAGATGCTGAGAACAGTAATAATTTACAATATGCATCATTTAGAATGACATTAAGACTTACCAACACGGGTAATAATCAATTTAAGAGTTTGTTTGTTCGACAGGGTGAGAAAAACATGAAAATAGCTGAGGAACAGAACGCCAGCATGATGAATGATTTGTAAGTATTATACTCAAAACAAATATGTATTTTTTTGTTTTTATCATACACAACATAATACAACATATTGTACAATAAATCTTTTAACTTATAGAAAAACTGTCGAAACTGAAGAAAACCCAGAAACACCCAGTCAGTTGATTTCTCAATCAACTGCAAATGTATTAACTAGTGCACCAGCAGAGAGTGCATCAGTTAGTACTTCTAAAGAAACTGAATCCAAAGATGGTGGCTTAAGTGAAGCAACAGATACTGTAAATAGCTTATTAAACGAATCAACTGTAAAGCCATTAAAAGAAGCAGATAATTTAAAACGACCTCTAGTTGAAGAAGACAAAGAAATTAAACAAAAAAAATGTAAAGAAAATAGCCAAAGTTCTACAGGTGACTTTATATGTTTATAGTTACTATCAATTAGTTTAAAACGATACTTTAATATTCAACTTTTAATCTCTCAAAATTATCAAACAATATTTTGTTAAATAGAAAATCAGTAAATTTCTTATAATAATTAGAACTTAAAGATTCATTATTGTACTAAAAACTAGTACTAGAATCAGTCAGTTGAGTGTACTTCTATGTATAAACATTAAGCCTAAAATTGTATATGTCATAATATTTTATTCTAATTTAAATTAAATGTAATTTTATGCTACATTGATGTATAATGTATATGTTTCAAACAATTTTTTTTAAATTGATTTATAAATGGCTATAGAAAACATAATGATAAATTACATTATGTTGTTTAAAATTGTATCAATTCAATTTTTTACAGTAGACAAATTTTGAATAAATTAAAAAAAATACTTAAGTTTATTTTTGTTTATTAAAATGCATCCTTGCATATTATTGTGAACGCATAGTTAAATCAAATGATTATAGGAATTTTGAGCTTTAGAAAAAAAATCAAATGCAAATCTGATCTTTTGTAACTAGCAATAATATATTTTCCATACTAAAATAAATAATACTTTGAACATAATATAGTACTTTAAATCAAAATAATGAATAAGTATAAAATACTGTGTAGTATTTATTGATTTTTAAAATGTATTTAGAACTGTAAAAAGATATATCAGGTACCTAGAAATATATTGCTATTTTGATTTGACTATTTATAATATAATATATAACATAGGTGGCCAACTTGCGGCTCGCGAGTCACATGTGGTTCTTGTCATTGTCAGATGCGGCTTGCGTCTTATTTATAAAATTATAAATTTAAATTTTTTTTGGTATTAGATTATAAAAAGTTATCAAATTATGTAAAATGTGTCTATAAACATTTTGGCTCTTAGTATTACTGTATTTGTCTATGTGGCCCGGGAACTTATTCATGTTGGACATCTCTGGTACATAATATGTGGTTTATTATGTAATTGTTATATTAGACTAAGCTATTTATTTTTTGAACCCAAAATTAAAAATACAGTAATAATTTAACTTAACTTGGATCTCTATTAGATGAAAATTAATAAAAGATATTAATTTTTAAATTTTTTTTAGTTAAAAATGAAGCTTCTAGTCCTAAACCACCTGATAGTGATAAGGAAAAATCTGGTGGTTCCGGACCTTCTAATGTTAACAGTTGTGGAGGTGACCTTAAAGTACCCCCATTAAAAATTGTGATACCTACTACTGATGCGGATACGGGCATTAGAACATATGGCAAGAACAGTAATCGATCACATTATCATTCAGCATTACCATATGTAGTATTATCAGAAGAGTCACCACCAGTATCTAATCAGCCTAACTCACCAAAATCTCTGCAGAAAGCGACTTCCGATACAATAGTTGTAGAAGAGCAAAAGTCTCCACAAACCAGAGTATTACGGTCATCTAACAGATGTGGCAGTAACAGTAGTGGTACACCAAGTCGTGACACTTCTCCAATTGTCCCTGATGAACAATTGGCTCAAACTACAACACCAGCTGATGTGACAGTAGATGCAAGATTAAGTAACTCTTCATTGTCTGCTACACATTCAGAAAAGACTAAAAATGTATCAGCAATCGTTTCTGGAGATGGCAAACAGACAACTACTAATGCTGCAGTTACTACAACTATAACGTCTGAATCTACTCCAACTGCTGAACTGTCAGGCATTGAGCTACATCCTAAACGACATAAATTAAAAGTTAGTCATATTGAATCCAATACTAATGATACTTCATCTTCTGCTAATGTTACTACTATAGAAACTAATCCGTCCGGCACAACTAGTGAACCTGCTCCAGTTACCAATTGTTATCAAATGTTTTTAAACATTAGAAAACAAGTAAGTTGGTTAAATAATAATATTCTCAATTGCTGTTTTTATTTTTATACTTTATTTATTTTTGTAGATTGATAAGAGACGTAAGAATTTATTTCCTGTACAACCTAAACCACCATGTGGATTTAAAGATTATCTAATGAATAGACGCACATATGTTTTGGCCGGTAATTCTAAGAGCCACATAGTAAATATACTAACCCCATCACCAGCCAATTTACACAAACAGTTAAAAAAGCTGTTTGTTGAACAAGAAAAGGAAAGACAAAGACTTCATGTACAGGTTTGTTCAGTTGGCTTAATTAAAAAAAAAAATATATAATTATAATATTTATAATATAATAACTACCATAATTTTATGATTTGTTTAGCACATAGTAGAAAAAGAAAAATTGGTGCTGAGTGTTGAACAAGAGATACTTAGGGTTCATGGACGTGCAGCTCGTGCATTAGCTAATCAGTTTTTACCATTTTCTGTATGTACTATACTCAAGGATAATGAAGTATACAACATAATGACATCTGAGCAAGAAGAAGAGAAAAATAGACATACAAGATCTCGTTACAATGGTCGTCTTTTCTTGTCATGGCTACAAGATGTAGATGACAAATGGGAAAAAATTAAAGTAATAATTTTATAAATTATAACTGTCTATAAAATGATTTTATAACTATATTTTGTGTTCACTAAAGGAATCAATGTTACTAAGACATCACAATGAAGCAGAAAGTTTACACGCTGTACAAAAAATGGACTGGGGATGGAAGTTAAAGGAATTGCAATTATGTACCTATAGTTCAGAACCCAATATTGATGAAGAGCATGTACCAATGGTTCAAGTCAGTGACAATTTTGATCTCTTGGATGCCTAGTTTTGTTACTCATTAATATATTGGTACGATGTCAAATTTCAAGTCGTATTAATTTGTTCGACTAAGTTATGGTTAATATTATTATTGTTATGGATAAATATTTTACTTGACAACTTTTGAATGTTTTTCATTTGTATTCGTACCATTTTATCAATAATAAATTAATAACTATATTGGCCAATGGCCATGTATTGTTTGTAACATCTTTGTTTTAATATAAATTTATAATTTTTTGACAAATATTATTATGGTGATAATAAATGTTTTCTTAAAGCAATTGTTTACTTTTATTTATTTATTTTTTTTACACCAGAAAATATTATATTATTTTAACAACAAACGCTCTTTATTTAAAAAAATTTAAAAGGGGCCCTAATATTTTTTTTCCTGTCAGAAAAAATACAGCTAGATACTATTTACCTTGACGATTAAGATTAGGTTAGGATATGATGTTTGTGTTACTGAAATTCCCAGATGGTCTTTTTGATCTGGGAATTAGCTCTAAAATTTTGTACTTTTTAATTTTTCACTTTTAAGTTTGTTTTTAAATTTTATAAACTTGATTTTTAAATGTTTACATTAAATATTTTTTATTTATAAGTATTAAGGTTAAATTAGTGGGAAAATGCTCCACAAATACGATGATGGTACCACTTAAATCTTGTGTTAAGTCTAAATACTTAAAAGTTTAAAATAAAAAGTTATTTTGGTTATCTTGGATGGTTTATCGATATATTATTGTAATAGTGTACTATTAAAATATTTCATTTATAATTAATTTATGTATCTTAATAACAAAGTTTTCATCAAAACATTTACCTTTTTTTAAAAACAGGAAAATACACTCTTTTAGGGGTTTAATACAATCAATTTTAATAGCATTTAAGAAAAATTTAAATTTAAAAAGATGCCTTACCTCCTGTAATTTATCCAAAAATATAGTCTTCTATAGAACATCAAAATAGTGATCAAAATAGTCTTAATAATTTATGTCATACATACTCATCTAATAGAAATGTATACATGTAGTATTTTCATTTTTTTGTTATCTTAAAACAATTATAATTATTCATTAATTTTATTTCTCTTCTACAAATATGTAGTATAATAAATATTTAGCAAATCTTCTATAAATAATGTACTCATAAGTTGTTCTATGTGGAACCTCTTTTTATATAACCTCCTTAAATCATAAAAAGTAACAACTATTTATAGAACTGACATAGGAGTCATAGGACCACTTTTAAAATACTTAGAATATTAGTGTTTACATTTTTATATTTAAAATTAAATTTTGTATTTTTTCTCAAAATGTCATTAAAATTACCTATACTAAGCCTCTTAAATAGAGGATAATTAGCAGCTATTTGGTGTTCTACCTACATCAGCTGTGGTATGGTAAACATTGTTTTTTGAAGACGATGTCAACCAATATCGTTGGTCAGATCCCTGGTGATCGGATTCATAAGACAGATTAATTATGACTAAGTGGGGTTTTAAACTAATAAGTAATAACTTAAAAAAATGTATTACATTTAATTTATCGTAAAATTTATATTCTATAAATAGATACTATTTTTGCCATGACCCATAACATAAATAAAGTGTGATTTCTATTGTTTCTAAGTTGAAGCCTCTAGAAACAGTTACTTATATTAAATTTAATATCTATACCTACTATTATACTGAATGAGAGAAATTAAGAAGAGAGTATCAAAACAAGAAATGAAAAATAATTGTATTAATAGGTATTCTATTAGCTAGCAACAATCATCTATCAACTATGCAATTATCAAAATATTTTAACTAATTTTAAGCTTTTATTACTATGAAATATGAATCCATTCATACCAAAATATTATACGTTAGCTGTTAGTATTACGACTTTGTAAGTGAATATTTATCATAAAATATTATGTAGCATGATAATTAATATTTACCAAAGCTTGGCAAAAATCAATTCAACATTTTTAATAATAGATAAATGAATTATTTATTCTAACACATAAGTAGGTACTTCATAAGCGTGTGTATGGGTGTAACGAATAGTGTTTTCGCTAAACTTGATATGGTTTCGATTTTTTAATAATTTTATGCTAAAAAATAGCTACATTAATATGAGTATCTAATTATAAAAATATTGAATTTAAAATAAGAATGTTTAATGTTGATCGAATGATAAATAATTTTAATGCGAAAGTCACTTAATATATAATTAGTGGCATAGTGACAGTGGACACAAAATATTATGTTTATCTCTAAAACAATAGAAATTATACACTTCTTGTTATTAAAACAGTGCAGTGAGCTCCTAAAAATTTGTTTATTCTCCGAGACAAAATTCTCTGTTAATCCTGCGGTAACTATGCAATTGTGTACCTATAACTTGTCCTATTTATATACACATGTATGCTTTTACACAATCACATGTATATTAATAATTTCAGTAATATAATACATTACTTGCTATAATTATTATTAAATAAAAAGCAATTAAAAAAAAAAATAAAATACATTACATATTAATAATAGACGTCAGACGCCATTAAAATCGATAAATTTATAGATTCGCATGATACGAGTACATTATTTTGATTTTTTTTTTAATAACTTAATTTATAATAGATTATACTTGTAAAAACTAGTTACTTCCAGCGCCGGATTAGCAAGGCGTCGGTCAGTCGGTCTATCGAGTTTTAAAACTTTTAATGTTTGGTTACAACTACAATTATCGTATGGTTTAGGTATCTTTACGGTTAAATTTGATTCACTTATATTTTCTACCAAAATTTGAACTAATTTATCATTATTATATAAGAAAAAAAAATTACGACTAACACTCATTACCAGCTCATATTTTAAGAAGCCCACTGAATTTTACTCGTTAACTCGTCGAGCTAGTCCGATCCTGGTTGCTTCCACTATATGCTGCTTATATTATAATTATCTAAAATTCTAAAAAGACAATGTGATAACGTGTTATGTGTTAATGATAATAATTGTAAAAAAAAAAATCGATGAAATTTTATGAGTAATATAATTAATAAGTAATAACTATACATTATTATTCATTCGTAGTTGAATACATGCGGTTAGCTCTGTTCGTACTCCGTAGACCTAATTCCTATAGGAGGAAGAGATGTTAGAAACTTTCAGTTTCGAATAAAATATAAGCACACGCACAATATTATAACAATATTACAAAATTATTATTTATTCCATATAATCGATTATTGTTATTAATTTTATATAATCAATAATAATTTATTAAATTCTAAGCAGAGCTTTTAATATTTAATTTATTGATTATACAATGATGTAAATTTAAAAATTTAGAATTTCTTAGTTTTGATTACGTCAGTACTTACCTGAAAAACGTATTTCTGTTACCAGTATCATAATATACTGTCATCGACATGTATTTTATAATTGCCGGTAAAGGTCAGGTATTATTATTATTTCTTACTATTGGGTATTTGTATGTTGGCTATAAATATAGTACCTAGGTATAAAACGAAAACTATTTATTCATATTTTTTATCATAATTTGCAATAAAATATGCTGGTTGATTAACATTAGTTAGGTATCTATTCAATTAATAAACTGTTTGTTTCTTATTATTGTTTCAATTTAGTTTAAAAGATATTTCTATAATATACATCAGTTTTTATTTTCATAAATAATACCTATTTATGTATTTTTTCGGTTACTGTTCTTATTTGTAATTTCTAAAAGTTATCTGCAATTATTTTTAACTTTCTTTGTTTATTTTTATTCTTTTTATTTCAAATATAAATTTTAACACCGTTTTAGCTTCATATATAAATGCATATATCAACAATGAATACAGTTTTAAGTCATCAACGACAATGGTTCCTATTCATTAGAATTTTAGAACACCGATTCGAAATAGTTTCAGACGTTTCAGTAGTATGTTCCTACCTCAATGTTACAATATAACAGTTAATCGTACACTATAGAAAAGTTATTGTAATGGGTTCACGTAACGGTAAGAAATTATTCTTATGTAAGTTTAAACAATACAGCTAAGCTAAGTTAAAGTTTAAACTAGGGAGGTATATAATCCAAGTAAGATAGTTTTAATGTTTTATATTTAAGTAAAGGTACCTACGTATAGTTTGTCCAGCGAGAGAACGTGCCGTTTTTGCGCATGTAAACTGACAACCACTGCAGGAACCGATCTTTGACTTTTAGATACTAAGACCATGTACGAGACAATGGTCTCGACTGGGTACGCGTGGGGATGCGCAAAAACGTAGCGATTTTGGTCGGCGCGCGGCGTGTTCTCTCGCTGGACAGACTTTTTTTATATATTGACTTATTAAATTATTTTTAGTATTTATTGTAATTGTAAAGTAGGCAAGGTATAATATATAAGCTTTACACGTATTTAGTAAAATTATGGGTAGAAGATCACCTGTGGTTGTGCCACAATCATTTTGACAGATGATAATATTCAGTAGCTAAAGAATTTCGGCGATTTAATAGATTGGAATAAAAATTGTTCGTAGCGCGTATATCTATAAAATTATTATTTTATTTAGTTTTCTTCCCCTTACGCATCGCCACTCACCACTTTACCGTCTAAAATTTTGATTATCGCCGGTCGGTAACACTCCTGTTTTTTTCGATATTTGTGCTGAAATTTGTAAAACAGCACAAATCGTATTTTTATTTCTAGGTTTTTATATTAGTGAAATAAATTATATTATATTATTGGTAGGTACATAGTCATATAGATATAGTTATTGTATGTATATATTATATTGTACGTGTGTTTTTTTTTATATTGTATAGCTTTAGGATCAGCTGTTCAGTCTGTGTTCCGTAAAACATTTATACATTATTTGTTAGTAATATTTATTTTAATTGTTATAGGTACTATTACAGGCTAAAAACCCTCAAGTTTTGTAATTTTAATAGTTCAGCTCCAATAGCCTACATGTCTAACCTCAATATTTACAATTTGATATGATTGTATCATAGACAACTAGATTTATTATTAATTTATACATTATAGAGCAGCGGTTCCCAATTTTTTTAGTTGTGCGGACTAGAGCCGTACTGTAATAATTTGGTGCCTAAAGAAAAATTAAAAATATTTGCCTTCTCTATTAATTTATAATTTAATCTTTTTCTTTCTTTTTTTTTTTAATATTATCATATTGATATTTTATTATGCTTTTTTAAACATTTTTGTAAAAATAATATAGTAATTTAAATATTAGTAAATGGTACAATACTGTAATTAAATAATAATATAAATTACTATTTGTTATTTAAGTAGGTATGATTATAATATACATTTAAAAATATAATCTTCCTTGACTTGATTGAAGCAAAATCTTCTATAACGTCTTCAAAATTGATATTGTTATTTTATTTTCAATTGATAATATTGTCAAATTAGTTAATCTTTCTTGATACATGGTTGATTGTAAGTATGTTTCAATTAATTTTAATTTACTAGAGGAATGTTCTCCGAATGCGACAGCCGACAGTAACAGGCATAGTAATAGATACAATCTATATGCAATTACGTAAACTTTTTACAGATAAAATGTAACTTTATTGTAATAAGATAGCTTAAAACTTTTAAAACTAGTTTCAAATAAATATAATGAGTAGTTCACTATTCACTTATATTATCCAGTTAACAATACATCAATATAGGCTACAGTAGTACTACCAAAATTTAACATACAGAAACTCCTATGCATAAAGTGGACCATCCTAAAATGAAAAAAAAAAGATTGTAACAATGTGCAAAAGTAGTTATACAAAAGGTTACTTGTAATAAAAATTAACAAAGATCTTGAATTTTGACACTAACTTATTGGCTGTGATGATCAAAAAACACCTAAATTCTGTTAATTGAGATAAGATATAATTAAATCTTAAAATAAAATTTTTAGAAAAATTGTACAGACACATGTCATATGTAGTTTGACACATATTACATCCGGCTCACAGAAGTATAGATTACCAACTTCGTCTTCAATAGAATCCATTTTTTGTTGTTAACCTTAACATAAGAACGATTGCCTTTCACCAAACTTAATAGTAATAACCTGAAATTTTATGAGTCAACAGATTTTTTACAATAATTTAATTTTTAAACACTTTATGATTATTTGAAAGTAATAGATTTCAACAATCTCTTATTTCATCATAAAATTAAAATATCATATACGACACATGCATGAACACAAAAAGAACTTACCTTTAATTTCGGTTATAAATTATCTCCTTTCAACATTAACACAACAAAATCGCGTGTCTTGAAAAAATGATGTGTACATTATACGTTTAAAATGCTTAAGAATAATATGCGTTTGATGCTTCTGCTAAAACAAAAAAGTATAAATAATTTGTTAATAACAAGTGAAGAAACGACTAAAAGGCAAATTTTTAAATTAAAATATAAGTATAGATGATAATGGTATGCGGCCAGCAATGACTGAATTTATTGTACAGTTGAGTAAGAGCATTTAAACATTTAAAAAATTAAAAATAAAGTATTCATTGTATCAACGAATAAAACATATCATATTCATAATAATGAATCTAATTTTGTAATTTATACTATTTTAGCCACGTGTAATTAAGATAGACATCAGAACAAAATTAGGTACAACTGAGATTCGAGAAATCGGTCCTATACGCTGTATCATAAAATAATTTGAGTCATCAGGATTTCATACATATAAAGATTACACGAAGTAATTAAAAACTCAGTTTATACTAAATACTAGAACTCATTTATTATTGGTCTCAAGATTTACCCATTAAAATTAATAAAACTCTTTCCAAATCCAATTTAACGGGTTGTTCAAATACAAATATTTTTAACTGGTTTAATCCGTGTAAAGACATACGTTGTTCATTACTTAAAAACGTCGAAAAATGGGAGGACAAAATGTTAGTGGTACTTATAAACTGTAAATTGATGAATCATTATTGAAAAGGAGAAGAAAGTATAATCGATGAAGACAGCTGTTTGGAAAACGGTGATGAATAAGTACATGTAAGATTACTGGACAGTTCAATTCCGATAGTGATCAAGAAAATCAAATAAATCTAGTTAGGTATAAGAATTGTAAAAAAAAAGATCACAATATACGTTAAACTGTTACTAAGTGTCGTCTATTAAGGTAACAATGTTCATGATCACATATATAACTAATTAAAAGTGGAAATTCGTGTTTAACTATTGTAGTAAACCTAAATCCTATGTAATCATTCTAGTTATTATAATATAATATAATAAATTATACATGTAGTATAATTTATACTGACAACTAATGTGGGTATTAATTGTAATTTATGGTGAATAAGTAAAGCTAGATCAAAGGTGAAAACAACTTATTTTCACTATATGCATAAAAATGCATAATAGACACGAACAGGATGTAAAATTAGAATATAGAATAATTACGCCACCATATGTCATTTACAGGACCCATAAATACGGGTAGAGCACCTTGCATTAGTAGAGAAGGTAGTTAACTGTAAACCTACGACAAGTTTACGACAGTGAGTTCTAGATTCTTCTTAATTGTTTTAAAGTTGTACAAATAGAAAATACATTTTTATTTGTAACTTGTAAAGTGTTCTTTTATTTTCAATACACCTACCTTCCTCAATACGTCTCAAGATTACGTCGAACGCGTTACGTCGTTTAAATAATAATCGTCATACCGATCGCAGTGTCCTGTACACTGTACAATGATCACTACACTATAATTTTTTTTTTAATAATGTAAACAGTGTATTTGAATTGAATCCCAGAAATAACAATATTTTTAAATTTTCCAAGTGAGTCCAGAGTTTTATTATCTTTTGTTTGGATTAAATCTTGACTTTTAAAATGAAAAAATAACATTTTTAATCATAACTACTTAAATTTATAAATTTATTTATTTTTATTTAAATGCATAAGTCTGTGTTATTTAATATACAGCTGATTGCTGTAAAAATATAAATGAGATAGAACATATTTTAACATAATTTTAACCAATATCTATAAAAGGGATTTAATAATTGTTATGGTTAGTTTTTTTCGCTTGGACTTAATTCAAATACAACTGATGTAGAGTTGGAAACTTTTTGTATTGAAATAGAAAACTTAATACCTACCAACCTACCGAATACGTTCAGGCAGATGTAAAAATCTTTTCGGTTAGCACAGCTGCTTATGAACACGTTGTATTAACGGACAAAGGATCGTGCAGGAGCAAGACCGACCAATAGCAACCTTAGTTATTTAATAATACACACACATATATATAATATTATTACTATTATTACGGTTACTATACCTATAAATTTTACGTCTTTGTTCAGATTACATACACAATGACATCGTTTTATATTAGAGTGGTATTGTGTATTTCGACGTCTTTGAATTCTTGTACTACAATAGATGGCCACAGCACCAATTCTATTATTGTAAATCACATACATAACCTTGTATGTCTATAGAGATTTCAGGGGTAGCCAAACACGTTTTAAAAATTATCAACTTACCAAGGATAGTATGGTTTTTTTACTTTGTGAAATCTTATGCAAATAAAAAAAAATATTGATTGTTAAATATAAATACCAAGAATTCAAACTATAGAATTTAGTACAGTATTCAAATTTCGTGTAATAATTTTTATGCTAGTTTGCTTGTTAATAATTATGTTACATATTATGTTTGATAATTATAATCGTAAGGTTCTAGTGTTCTACTGATAATATTATTAGTAGGTAGATTATTAATTTTCGTTTAAAAGAAAGTATGAAAATTATATATTAATAAAGCGGAATAAAATAATTTAAGCTGAATTTAAAAAACCTAGAAAATTATACAACTTTAATAATTTAATTTAAGGTTTTGGAGAAAAGTATGAACAATTTCTGAAGAAAAATTATACTTAAAAGTTTAGAAGAATTGAAAGTTTAAATATTTGATACTACTAAAATATTGTAAATAACATTGCGCGTGGATCAGATAGAGAAAACAAATAGTGCGCTGACACATCTCAATATTTTTAATTATTTATATAATATAATTAAGTTTTACCATATTTTCTTTGAATTTAATTACATGTGAAATGTCATCGTGTTCATCACAATAAAATGTTATATGATTTCGTATATAATTGCTTAAATTAAAATAAAATAACTATATTTAATCCACTAGGTTAAAATATTTATAAATGAAAATTAGTGCAAATGATATAAAAATTCAACAACTATAAACCAGTGGAGTTTACACGCGATGTATCGATTTTTTTCCATCATCAGTCTTCCTGTGAGAGTACACAAAATTCAAACACTTAGTTGGAATTTTTAATCGCCCATTTCGATACTCAAATAAATAGAAACCACCTGTAGTCGTTTTAATCCGGTTATTTTTCTTTGTGTAAATACTGATGGTTGGAAAAGGAAGCCATATTATAATACACTGAATATATTCAATATACTAATATGAGTACTTAGTAGAATTTATACGGTAGAAATACATAAAATATCGTTCGATTCAAAATTCTAAAGATAAAAAATAACCGTCACAAAACATAAACAATTTAGTCACATTTTATATTATTAGCAATGGTCAAATTTTTTTAGGGAAAATGTTCAGAGTACCTAGGTAAGAAAACAGCGTTCTAAGAAATTGTAAGAAAATGTAAATACATTATTTTCCTTTCTATTTTATATAGACTTAGGACTTTAGTACTGTAAATAGCAAATTTGAATAAATATTATATTTTGCTAGAAGAAGGTTCAAAATGTTTTTCATTGTTTCATAATTAAATGATGAAAAAACTATTTATTATTTTTTTAAATATTAACTAATAAAAACTTTTAACCATGATTACTTTTAATGTTTTCGTTTAATTAGTTATGTAAATTTATTATATTATTTAACATCTTGGGAATTTTAATTCTATATATACTTTTACTTAATTATGTTAAATCATAACTGGAATTTTGATACGTCATTTAATAATTGAATTTATTATGCAAGTGAATCAGTAAGTATTTCAAATAAATTTAAATAATATTGTAATCAGTAATACAAAATAGTATAAATTACTAATAAGATGAGCCTTTTTAAAGAGAAGTAAAGATTATCGATTATAAATAAGCTATACCTAATTATAGCGTGACCAATGAACTTATTATAGATATAGGATAAGTAAATGTGTTATTACTTTATTATGTTATTTTATTAATATGGGTATTTATGATTATTTGTTAAGCTTATTTTTTTATTAAATCATATTAGTGATATATTAACTACCTATTCTGTTTTTATATATTTTAGATATTATCAATTAAATATTTAACAAAATTATATACAAAAAAAAATTCAAGAATTTCAATTAAGAGTTATTCGTTTAGACCTTAGACATGAATTATCATGCATTCACACAAACTTTTACCAGTTACTTAATTACTTATTTTTAAAAGTATATGTTTTAATCACCAACAACAAAGCTAATATTTTAAACCATATAATTATTAATATAATTATATTACTAATCTTAGGCTTAAGAAATATCTCTTATTGTAATTTACTGATAAATACAAAAATATTTAGGCTGCAAATTACATACGTATAAAATATATTCGAGCAAGTTCTTTAGTTATGAATTTTAAAAAGTACAATGTATAGCAGGTGGACGTGAATCTTTTTAAATGTCTTAGAATTGTATGTAGCTGCAAAGATATACAAAAAGTATATTTTTAAAAATATCAGTTAGTTTCTAAAGATTTCAATTTTGATGATAAATGATTTTTTTCTTTAACAATACTTTGTATTTTTATTAAGCAATATTTTAGCAGCAGGTAGTCCATCTGTATATAACTTATATAGTAGGTTTATGAAAATTCCAAGGACTAGCATTCAACATGACGTCCCTTTAAGTAAAAAAAAAACCGAACATGTGGAACGAATGAAAAAAGCCATTCAAACCAACCCTAAGATTGGTAATAAAAGAGGGTATCTAAACATTATATTTGATCACTGAAAGACTTACATTTCATAAATCAAACCGTCCATTTTAGCCACCCTATTATTCTGCAACCCCTGTGCAATGTAGCAGGTGCATTATATATACACAATTGAACAAAAACCAGTTTCGTTGTTCACACACAGCTGGAAAGGAATAAGGGCTGAAATAAAATCTACCTCAAGACTGTATCCATAATCGATTACAATTCAGTATATCATTGTACGAGCTAACAGAAACACCAGAGCAACAGAGAATCATCATCATGAACATGAAAACTTGCTTTGCATTTTTAGTCTGTGCAATGGGTATTGCCGTGATGAACGCCACAACGGATGTTCCAATACCTCAGCAAACCAAAGTAAGTTGTGACATTTACTAATATGAATTTTTTTCAACATTTATTACACATACCATATCATGTTATGATTATCGATTTAATAATATTTATTACCAATACATTGACGAAACTGATAAATAATAATTATTAATTTTTTTTATTTTAGTTGGATTTGTCAATTTATTACAGTGCTCGCTCTACAGAGAGTATAAAATTCATTTTAACAAAACTTAAGCCACTCTACTGCAAAATACAAAAATATGTGAACTTGAATTTGGTGCCTTTTGGTAAAGGTTATGTGAGTATCTACCTATTTATAATGCAAAAAAGTATTAATATAAATTCTATACCAAGTCGTTAAATTGAACGATCGTTAAATGACTGTAGTCTGTAAGCGGAAAATATGACTCAAACGCAAACCTAAAGCGTAAAAATAAAAATACCTTTTTAACATACCATAAGCGCTAATAAATTTTACAAAATTAAAGTGTATTTTATAAGTTAGACATAAGTTTATATTGTATATATTGTACAGTTATTTTAAATGATTATCAACCTTCATCGTAATTCGTTACAATAAAATACGATACAATAATACTAAACTTCAACTGAACTCAATTACTGTTAATGTATTTTTGAATTATAAAAATACTATATATTTATTTAAAATGGATAATTTAATTTAATAATTAATAATTTTAAATGAAACTTATAGTGTAACGAGTAAAATATTTATTTTTGTGCTTTTATTCTACTATATTATTAAGGTACAAAAGCGCAAAATGAATTTATGCTTTTGGTCTATCGAAAAAAGTCGACAATTTGCTTTTTTAGGTTTCACCGGTTAAAATCATTCATCAGTTTTAATTAAATACAAATTTGTTAAAATCTATTCTTGATTCAATAATAATAATATATATATATATTAGAAACATTTCAATTGTATTTCAAGCTTGAAACATTGATATTTTACCAAATGATGAAAAATAATAGAATTATATTTAAAATTTAAATTTTACTTATTTTTTATGTTTGATATTTTATTTATTTACTTTTAATATTTAGATTTTATACGGGTAGAATAACCTAATCTAGTAAATAATAAATTAGTAGTAACAGACTAACTGTACCAAATATATTTAGTAAGAGTTTGAAACTAAAGCTTGAAGTTGTAATACAAGGTAACTGACATTATTACAATATTGTTATCTACTTGTAAGGTTTATTAATAGACTATTTAATAATTATTAATAATGCTTATTTGAAGTTTATGCTGTGAATTTGTGATGAAATATATTTTCATGGAGCTATTGTTAATAATAATTTTTTGATTTTCCTTGGTTTTAAGTCATTAGATAACCAAACCAAAAATTATATCATAACTTGCAATTTGTTATAGGTACCTTAAGAAACAATTTAAAGTCTCTGTAAAGGATTATTACAATATTTTTCATTATGTGTTAAATCAATTTATAATGTTAATGAACTTGGTACTATAAAATTACAATTTATAAACATACCTTTTAAAATATTTGCATCTTAAAAATATATTACTATGTCAGTATCTACTTCTATAAATTAGCATTAATATTTTATAATCCAATAGTCTATAATTGTATATTTTTAATTTAAATGAATAGGCATTATAATATTTTTAACATTAAAAATTAATTTATAAGTGTACAACGTATAGAATCATTAATTCATTATTTTTGAACTTAGAGCACAAATATGGGATTCTTTTGTCAGAATGGACGTATTGAATGCCTTGCAAACACAGTACATAACTGTGTGTTAAGCAAATTGTCTGGAAATACTACAGCTTATATGGAGTACTTGAGTTGTGCATTGGAACATGTGGATAATACAATACATGTTGAAGAAATGGTAAATATATTCTAATCAATTTTCTGATAGATTTAGTATTAATTAAAAATATAACTTAGCTGGTACTAAATTACTGATAAATAATATAACATTGTCTAAAACCTAATTATTATTTAGAATAATTGGTAAAATAATAAAAATTTTGTTACTGACTGCTGATTGGTTTTAACACAAAATAAATTCTTAGGAGTAAAAGCAAGTAATAAAATTAATTAAAAAAAAAATATTATATCTAGTAAATTACGTTTTTAATAAAAATGATAACACTAAAAGATTGATTTGTATATTTATATGAAAAACATATTTAAAATAAACTAAGAACCATTATTATTGATAATAATTTTAAAATATAATAAGATTAAAAATTTCAACTTATACCTTGTATACTTTAAAGCATTGTAAATA
This sequence comes from Melanaphis sacchari, assembly GCF_002803265.2. Lineage (NCBI taxonomy): Eukaryota > Metazoa > Arthropoda > Insecta > Hemiptera > Aphididae > Melanaphis > Melanaphis sacchari. The sequence goes on from NW_020270545.1 coordinate 40,203, forward strand.
TTTATATTTTAAACTTTATCTTTAATGGTATTTAAATAAATGTAATTGATACTAGCAAAGTGACTACTTACTTTCTACATTATATTTAACTATTTATACTCACGTTTCAGTGTGCTGGTCGCATTGGACTTATCATAGATGAAATTAAATCATGTGTTACTAGCCGAGAGGGCTATTTGTTAATGCTGGAAGCTGAAATAGGAACTAAAGATCAAACACATGGACCTCGTTTTGTACCTTCTTTCGTATTTGATGAAGTAACCATTTATTTAATATTTCATAATAATATCGTAATATTAATTGATTAATCTTATTTTTTTTCATTAGTTTTATAACGACCGGGATCAAAGACTCGCAAGCACAGACTTTGAAGCAACTCTTTGTGGAAAATTAATTGACAAACATGGGTTTACAAATGTTTGCAATAACATTAATAATGTTTTGAGAATGAATGAAGTTTGTTAAAAAACTTAAGAGCTATGCAGGTATCAATAGGTATTAATTAATAAAAATAAATTTTATTTTTTTCATGAACTAATAATTATAGATTAAGATTAATTTTAAAGTGATACCTTAAAAATTTACCATTTCATTTTCTAAAAAATGTAGTGAAATACAATAATATTTAAGAAATTAAGATAACGATAACAATTAAGATTGTATTAATTTAATAATGTATAGTTTTGGTATTCTAAAATAGTGATGAATATATTTATACAATATGGACATCCATATCACAAAAATAGATGAGACAAATACATGTATACTTACTATATTTTTTTTAAGTTTTACAACTATATTAATTACAATGTCAATTTTTTCTTTTTTTCCAAAATAATTTTTTAAGAATCTAAAATAAAAAAAAATTACAAGTACATAATATATGACTTTATGCGCTTATTTTTATTGTATGTATTATATACATTATTGTAGAATACAAAAACTTCATATTATAATAAGATAAAATTGATGAAAAAAATACATAATTATTGTACATGTATTTCTTAATTATATTTTAAACTTAATTTAATTTTAAGTAATTTTTAATTTACTATATTAATTTAATGATAAGATTTTAAATATTGTATCATTAAAATTTTTAAATAAATATACTTTTTATCATATACATGAGTTTACATTTGTTTTTAATATTACTATATAGTATTATTAGTATTAATCATACATAACAGCGGTTCCCAACCTTTTTAGTTTCACGGACCATTAATTTTGTAAAAAAATATTTGAGGCCCATCCATAGCATACCTATATACGTTTTTATAAAATTATAATATATAACATAACATATGTCATATATTATATATATATATAGATAGTTATTAGGAATAAAAAATTAAAAAAATTAAAAAAAAACAATTGTTTATTAAAAAAAACTTAATTCAACTTAATCACAAAATAAACAATTTAATGTGATTTTTGACATTGCTTGTTCTTCACAAGAAAGTCAATATCTGGATTAAAACTTGTTACTTGTACACTTATTGTACACTATAGTTAAAATTGATTAAATATTATTATGATCAGAAATATAATAAAAAATATATAATAATATTATTTTAAATATATATAATGTTTAATATTATACCTATGGCTGTGGCCAATGGGTTGGGAACCGCTGATATATAATATGACATAAAGTATAAGCTACAATAATTAACCAATAACTTTATAATTTACATATTAATAGTTTATTCAGAAAATTACAAATTGTATGTAACAATAAAATAAAATACTTATTCAATTATGGTTTATAATTAATTTGAGATAAAATTATATGACAAATTTATACTTATTTAGCATGTTAAGGATTCTATAAAAGAGTTAGTAAATAGGTGATTACTGATTGCTTAAAAAGAAACAGAAGTGAAAGTTAAGGTTATGGATTAGAATAGTAAGTATTTATGTACGCAAGTAATGAGTTAAGAATCATAAATCAGAAGTCAACATGTACTTACTAATAAGTTATTAGTAATAAGTAATAACGTTTGAATTTTTTAACGAATTTAGTTGTACAGTGAAAATGACCAACTAATGAGTAGTTAAATTAAGAAATGGACTTAATTTATACTGAAGGCTAAATAAAATCTATAAATGAGATGTGGTAAAATATAATTCATTTTCTTCTAGAGTATATTATGCTATTGTATGCTAAAAAGTTATATTAATAGTTTTAAACTTGTTTTATTATTTTTTTAACATTAAGAATAAATTAATTTAGATTTGAAGTACCTTATTTCCATATTGATAAAATTCCGAAATTGCAATTTGTATCACTTTTTCATACTAATTATTAGTCTGATGTAAACACAGATATATATATATTAAAATTAACATATATATCTGTGGATGTAAATAAATAAGTTGTTAAGTTTTTCCACAAAATGTACTGCAGTGCTGTGATTTTTGTGGTACACATTGCGATTGTACAATATTGCTGTACATCATAGACGGATATTTTACTGAATTTTAGGGGGGCTTAAATATTTCTTTGCATTGTTGAAAGATAACTTATTTAATACTTTGAAAAATGTTTAATAATTTTGGAAGGCTTTTGATTTTTTTCTCACACCTTAATCCACGCCTATGTTGTATAAGTTACATTAGGTAGGTATACAATTCGCGTTGTGTACAATTATCACTGTAAACATTATAATGTAAAATAAAATACGTATTACTATACTATAATAACAGACAACAATTATATTTTAAAAGTATTTTCTAAATAAATATCAGTATATCATATAAAAATAGATATACCTACGACCTACCTACCTAAGTCTTTATATATTAGTAGGTACTTATACTACAATTATTGACTTTATTGTACAAATCATAATATTTAAAAACATATTTTAAAAACTACAATTTATCACATAAAAAAAGTATTATTATAAAATTACATTTTACTAAAATCAATTATAATTTTTTATAATTTGTCAACATAAAATCACTGTAGGTTCTTACATAGTACATACTAGGTATTGTATCATTATTTATTTTAACAATCAAGTGAGTTATGAAAACGTGAGTTGCTTAATACATTTTTTTTACATATACATTTATTATTATAATTTATAACATTTCCGTATACAAAAAAATTTCAAAAACTTTACCCTTCAAACATTGATTCAGTAGACAGTAGGTATATCATTCATATTTAGTACCTATATTTATTATTTACCCCATCACAAGATGAAAATTGATATATATGATAAAATAGTTGTGCAATAATGCCATTTTTCGTACCAATTTTATACAAGTTATCCGTCGTTACTTCCATTATAACACCTAATAAAATGAAAGTACATATACATAACTTACTAATATATATTATATTATTATATATTATTTACAAATATAAAATAATGTATTAGGTACCTATAATATTTCTTTTTTTTACTTCTATCTACATCTGGTACAGCCGACATGTAATGTTACATCTGTATACATTGAAACGACTAGATATTTTAAGATAGGTACTACAGTGGAACTTCGATAACTCGAAAGAATGTCTTGGCCCCTACTTCATAACATATCATATGTGTAACCTCTGTAACTCGAATTTCCGATAACTCGAATTTTTTTTCGCCCCCAACCAATTCGAGTTATTGAGGTTCCACTGTATTAGTTTTCATTTATTTTGTTTAGTTATGTAATGAACTTACACAGTAGCCAGTAGAACTCCGATTATCCGTATGTCAATCAACTGGACGAAAAAAAAAAACATTGATCTTTTAATAGGGTAATCGTATTTTGTCGTTTCTCATAACCATAATCGTTAATTAGGTACAAAATAGGTATAATTCTTAATAACTCAGTTATTGTCTAATTGTCGTATAGTTTAAATTTTTCTAATTTTATTTTAAAATATATTATATTATTAAATTTATAGCTTATCCTTTTTCAGTTAAATATAATTTGTTTATTGTTACAAATTTTAAATTATATTACATACATATAAATAATAATTAAGTGAATTTGTCTGGAATATCATGCTTTACAGATTTGCTAAAAAAGTTCTCGAAAGGCTTGATTTTTAAGTTTTTTTGATAGGATATTTGCACTCAAAAGTGCAAAACATATATTTTCATGTAAAGGTAATTTTCTGTAATACTTGAAACAAGTTGCTGTTTGTTAATTATTGAAAACAATTTATCTTTGAAATTATTAATACATTTATTTGTAATACTCATAATGTGCTGAAGACGCTGAAGTACTACTAAAACATCAATCATCATTTACTGAAATATTGCACAATGTACAGTACAAAACAATTACATCAGTAGTAAAAAATTTAAATTAAAAATTAAAATTATGTGGTCGTGACAATTTAGAATTTTCCGACATTATGAAATAAATAGGTAAAAACTTTATAATAAACTAGCCGACCCATCACGGCTTCGCTCGTGATTGATTATTTATTTTGCGCCGTTTTGCTCATTTTGGATGATTCGAGTTTTGGTGAAAATAATCGTTGTATGCTATTGATATTAAGAAAAATCTATGGAAAGATAGTGATTACTTGAAAATTAATTCATATAATATTAGTATATTTATGATTATTATTTTTTTAACGTATTAAATGTACTGATGTATAAATATTAAATATAATAGCTTAAAATTTTTTATTTGTATGTATTTATTCAAAACCAAACTATTGTACATTAATATAAATTTTCCTTACTCCTATAAGCACTCTATACATAAATAATATTCTCACAGTGGAGGACATCTTATAGATAACCATAATTGTAATTCTAGACTAATATTTTTAAAATCAGTATTTAAGTTATGTATCTGATTAATATAAATAAGTTTTAGATCAAAATAGTATATAGGATATAAATTTAGAGTACCTAAATAATTAGATTGCCTTATTTAAATAAGTCAAATTTCACAGAGGTGGTGCGATTAGCTATAATCAATTTAACATTATCAATATATATTTTTTTATAGTCAGTGGAGGGTTTGTTAAATAATAGCTGACAGCAATGTATAATCATGATTGAAATTCATTTATTGAACAGTTTTTTTTTATCAAAAATTACATTCATGGGATTTAGTGGTTGGGATAGGTATGATTTAGGTGTTTTACGCCACTAAATATAATATACCTATATTAAGCCATTTATTTTAAACTAATTTAATATTACAAATAAAGTATTAAATACATAAATGGGTAAGAACTTAAAGGTTAGCGTTCAATAAGTTCATTAATACAAAGTAATAAAAACTATGATAATAATAATTTTGTATGGATTTGTTAGCTTACAGTATATTTAAACTAATATTTTGGTGGCAATGTGCCACTACTATTTTAACAAAACTATTATTATTACACTTTTTATAATTTTAAAATATTAAAAGATATCAAAAAAAATAAAATTTAACTGACAGGATGTTTTGTTTATTTCTTAAATGAAAACTGAATAAAAGGTACATGAAAATTGTTCATAAATCAAACTTTACTATTAAAAACTAAATTTAAAAGAAAAGCAAACATAAATTTATTGTCTTTTGTGCAATATACCAAATTAATTAACAATTTGGCTTATAAAATATTTATTAATCTAAAGTACATTGGTGGACCTACACAATTTAAATTAGCCAAGTGTTTGCAAATATTATGGTAAAGTTTTGGGATAAACATTGGTTGTTAGTTAACAGACGTACAAAACATGACATGGTATTTTATAATAAAAAATACATTAGTAAAATGCATAGAATTACAAATATGGTAGAAAATATAATATAAGTTTAACATAATCATAGTATTATTTTTAGACATATTTCTTCTAAAATCAGAGATACAAAATATGTTAACTAATTTCTATAAAAATTGTTTTAAATAATATAAAAAATTATCATAATTTTAAATCTACTATTATATTAATGTAATACATTAAAAACAATAATCTGTTAATTGATTTTATTTTCTAATAGTAAAAATCATAGATCAACATATTATACCCAAACATCAAAATAAAATTAACCTTTATGTATAATTTATTTTTATAAATAATCTACTAAAAAGGTTTTACAATCACGCATATTTGTTATACCAAATACGAAAATATAAAAATATAACTAAATTTAGTAATCCCAGAGTCCCATTTCTTTCATTTTAATCTGGAAAAGTCTTTCCAACTCAACTGCACAATTTGCCCAATACGAATCCTCTGGGTTAAATGTTTTGCAATTACTAAACATTCGTCTCATATCAGCAATAAATAGCTTTCTAGTTACATAGTAGCCTGAAGCCAATCGTTTACCAATTGTACTCAAATCTGTCAATCAAATATAAACTTTAATTAATGGATAAGAAGAAAATATATTTCTTGCATGAAGCAAATAAATAATAGTGATGTGTTATTTCAATAATTAAAATGATTAATTATGTTTAGTATATTTGCATTAGTACATTGAATAGTTCACAAGGGTAATTATTTTGAGTGTAAAATAATTTTGATTTTAGTATATTCTTAGAATAACTGTAAATAATATTCTTTAGCTGTTAATAAAACAATAATTTTAGTATTATCTAAATAACAAACTCTTTATACTTATGTAAAAATTATTGTTTTCATTGATAGTATTACTTATACAAAGAATCAATGTTATATAATTAAATAATTTTAACAATTATCAGAAAAAAATAATAGTTTTTGTAAAAAAAACTTACCCATAGGATACTTTATAAGCTCATAGTAACCAGGAACTTTTTTATCAACTGGATTCAAAAATGGTTCAGACAATGCATTGTTTTTCACCTAAAACAAATTGACACATTTTGTAAGTTAGACTATGAAAGATATTGTTGATATCTACAATAAAAAATATTCATGGATATATGTTTACATAAACTTAGATCTTATAGAATATTTTAAATATTTTATGATTAACAAGTTATTTGTAATATTTAAGAGTTAATTATTTATTTTTTATCATTGACCGATACGCAACACAGAGAAATCGCATACATGCAAAACATTTTTATTTTTAGTAAAATACTTAATATAAAAATTATAGAAAACAATATTTTTGAAGGTTTGATCTATCAGTGTATCTAAATAATGTAATAAAATATTAAGTCAATATTCAAAGACCCCAAAAATATTATTTTTCATAATTTAAGAAATCAAAAATTTCATTCTAAAATTATTCAATAACTATATAAAACAATTTTATAAGAATATATTTTGTATGCTATGAATGGGTTTAAGAAAAAATAATATTTACGCTGATATTGTATTAATAAAATTATTATTTGTTTACTTACAAATTGCAAAACTTTTTTCAGGTGTTTAGCTAAGACATCAATATCAGTTGTTTCTTCTGTGACACGACTATTTCTTGTAGCTCGTGTCGATGGGGTCCAACCAGTATCCATGACACCAGGTATTGATTCAATAGTGACCATGCGTACACCATCTAAGAAACATGTCAGTCCTGGATAGTGTCTTTCTATTTTCATGTGTTTTTCTTCCACCAGACTTTTAACTATCTATTAAAGTATTTGCTTATTAGTTTTTAAAGCAAAAATTACACGACATCACTTACTTCTTTTTGTATGCGTATCACTGATGTTAATTGAGTATAAATAATTTTTGGGTTTAGTTCACAATGCATCAATATAGCACCCTGATAATGTTTAATATACTCTTGATGTATTTTTTTAGATATTCTCACATCTTGACTAAACCCTTGCTTCTTAAAATATTCTATGAAAACAATTTGAATAAGTTATGATAATCAAGTACTATTTATTTCAAGCCATACCAATTGCAAGTTTATCGGCATAAGTAAGAAAATTAAGTATGTTATGTTGAATATGATAATCTTTTAAATGATTCATTAGTTGTGTTCCATATCCATTTTCTTGTTGGTCAACTTTAACTGCACAGAACACTATTTCTGTGAAACCTTGGGAGACAAATGGACAAAAACATATACCACCAATAGGAACACCATCTTTCAATAAAGCTAATGTCTTGTGCTTCCTAATTTAAAAATATAAATATGTTATTAATATATCTAAACTAAATTTTTAACAATGAATAATTATTTCTATATATTACAGAAATTAATTATTTTCTACATATCAATTGAACATATTGGTTACCACTAAATCATGTTTTCTTTTAAAAATAAAATAAATAATATTTATTGTAACACCTCATATTATTAAAAAACATTCTTTGATGGTCTATATAGTCTGTGAATAATGTATTCAGAAAATAAAATTAGCAATGCTTAGCAACTAATTATTAAACTACACATCAATAATAGTAATAACTATTGTATTTAGGAATTTTAATAAATATACTCACGTATCAAATACTAATCGAGTAATGTATCTAACTGGCATTCTTGGCAATTGAGTACGGAACAAATTTCTTAGCTGCATAAGCCACAACATAGTACTTTTTTCAACTCTTGAGTCTAATGAATTACCTATAACCACAAAGCGTATAATTCCATGTTCTTCTTCTGTCCGAGCTTGATGTCCTCGAGGTCCAGTTTCTAATCCAAACTCCTAAATTAATTTTAAATTAGTATCAATAACAAAAATTAAAATAATACTTTAAGACATTTATTATTATTATTATTATTAATAATAAACAATTATTTAACAATAAATTAAATAATTTAAGAAATCTATATTACTGAATGTATTAAGTAAATATTAACATTAAACAGATAATCATTGGTTAGCGGAATTGTAGCTTATATGTTTAAAACACACAAAATATAAATGAAAAAAAAATTAAACAAATTACCTTATTTATGTTAATATTATATAAAAAAAAATAGTTTTGATAGATAGTGAATGAATTTACAGAACTAGATTTATAACTTATAACTAAAAATTAAATGATATACCAAATAAAGTAAAAATTGTTATAATTTGATTAATTTAATTAATGATTAATAATAGTTCTCAATAATAAACTATTAAGAGGTAAGAATAATTTATTGTAATAGTTAAAAATATAAAAAATAAATTTTACCTTAGAATAAGTGATAGGCCCACTTTGAACATTTTTTAGAATGTCTATAATTTTGTCTTCTGATAAAGCGTCTTCAATACTATGTTTTTCATTTGGTTTCATTGACATTTCTCTAAAAAAAAAAAATATTTATTTTTAAAATTAGTAACAACTTTAAAATGGTTATATTTAAATTTTTTACTATGAGGGCAAGGGAAGTGATTTTTTTGGTAAATATGACATGTGTGCCAGAAATGTATAGTATTAGTTTATTATTTTTTAATTAAATTATAAATATTTGTTATTAACTTTTAAGTCTTATACATGATACATACTCATTTGGGTGTTTATCCTTTTTTCTACGATCTTTATGTTCTGCTTCCTTAGTTTCATCTAGCCCAGAGTCCAAAGAATCTTAAGTATTAAGGTTATTAATTCAAATATAGTTGAGACATAATTAAATATATAAAAAAAATAATAATAAAAAAAAAAATAAATAAATAATTTGCTTACCAGTAAGAATAATTTTTTTTAAATCAGAATCTTTAAAATGCAAATCCCATATAGGTGAATGTACAGCATACACTTCTTCTTCTAATAGATTCATATATCTAATATTGAAACAATTTATAGATTATTAAGTATATTTAAAAAAGTTTTATTTGATAAATTAATTATTTACTTGGGTAAATAGCTCATGCAAAAGTGTTTCCTATTAGTTGACCATTTTGGAGCTGATGCATGACACCAGTCTGTTAAATGCATTCTAAATGCTTTTAGTGTATATTTAAGAATATCTTGACCAAATATCAAACTCATTTTAAAACTCGGTGCAATTGAATGAAGATATTTGGGAAGTAAACAAAACACTAAGTATCTAAAACATAAAACCAAAATATTAATAAAAATATTTATTTAACATACAGATAGATTTTACACAAGAAATATTGAAGCTTATTGAATTACCTTTGATAATAGAATTCATAGTTTTTTCTATGTTGAAATGTTTTACAATGTGGTAATTCTTTAGGAGAAATCCATTTCCAAAGATCAAAATGTTTTGTTAAGAATTTACTGATTTTCAAAGCAATTTTGAGTTGCTAAAACATATATTGTTTTATAATTTTAAATTTATTTAAATAATAAGTATGTTTTAAAATGAATACATTTAATGTATACAATAAATTTAATGTTAAACGTACAGAGCTGTCATGGCCAAACTTATACATATTAAAGTTCATTAAAGCTTTAACTATGTTTGGATTTTCAAATGGTGGAGTGCCAAATAATTTTTCGAGTGTGATACAAGATCCAGGGTATACAAAATTTCGTAATTCCTAAAATATAAATAACTAAAATTAATTTTTAGTTCTTAAAAATTATAGAGATTATAAAATATGTTACTTACATGATAAACTGCACCATAAGTGTCTTCTTGCACATAATTTCTCTCAATATTTGGTTTTTTTAAATCTTTATTTACAGTGACTGATAAATTATCGAGATCAAATACTAATCCTAGTAAGGTATTTAACTGTTCATCTTTGGCATTTTCTAAATGTGATACATGAGAAGCTAAAAAATAATAAATAATAGGTAAAATAAATTATTAAAATAAACTAATGTTTATTATTATAATTTTATACATAAACAAAGTCTTATATTCATGAGAATTTAAAATTATTTATTTTGTTTAATTTGAACGTTAAGAAATTGATATTCTATTATATATATTTCATGGTACATAGTTTTATGCATAAAACTTACACCATTGAGACATTAATGATCCTCTATGATTATTTAACCATCAATTATAACTATATTATAAGTAAACAATATATATAATGTTGAATAAAAAATAGTTAATAGTAAAGTATTATTTTACCATTATTAATATCATACAAAAGTAAAATTACTTAAAGCAGTAATTAAGTGGCGTTAAATAATATTATCAAATTAATATCAGTTATTTATAAAATGTTAGGAAGTATTAAATATCCCCTTTTAAGCCATGGAAATTATAGCTACATTTAAGTTAATTAACATTGTCATTGTTTATTACCTAAATGTTTTTAGCATCTAAATTGAAAATTGCAGTAAAACATACTTTAACTATAGTTAACTTTTAAAAAAAATATATGATTTTATACTTACATAGAGGATGACTACAGCCAGATTTCGTACAAGTTGAAGTCATTAGACGATTATCACGCCTACCTCGCCATCCATTACATTGACAAGTTGAAACCTAAAAATAAAGTTAAATGTAATATACAATTACCTACCATTCAAAAACTTAAGGTAACTGATATATTACAATTATATAAACTCAATTTTGATTTTTTCCAACACTAATTAATTTTGATATAGATTATTTTTGAAGTAGGTATTATTGGGAATTATAACAAGGCTGAAGTAAATTTAAATATGCAAATTACTAGTCTATGGATTGCTTCTAATTAAAGTAAAGATGATTAAAAAAGTGTGTTGTTCTCTTTGAAGTTTAGTTAAGTAATTAAAATAGATGGAATAGCTTTAGATGAAAATAATATTAAGAACAGTCTTAACAGACTGGAGTTGACAAATGGTTAGTTATATTACCTGACAGGAGGATTTACTGGATAGCTTCACTAGTTTCTCATGCCTAGACAATTTGTATTCCGATGCCTTGGCCTCAAGAATTGTTTGTATGATTGGATCATTTTCTACGTAGTGGTCGGGCAACAGTATACCAGATGCAGACGACGTCGATGGCAGACATTTCTCGAGTCTCACCGACTTAGGCATGACGGTCACTTCAGATCGTGTCAGACAAAATGTGTTGGCAAGGTATTGACGAGAATCTCAGCACATACGAGCAGGATCTGTCATTACCATAAAAAAAAAGGATTCAATGATACTATCGTTTCAGTTGCGATTCAGTCTAATAACCAGCTTGGGCGTTGTTGAAAACTTATAGGGCAATGCGTCAACGGCGGAAAGAATTTGAGTAAGCCTTTAGACAATCACACCTAGATACTAACGCCGGGGACTGGGGAGAAAATCGCTACGGCACGGCGGCGGCGGATCCGTTCTCGTTGACCGTTATCTCGATAATTCAGTGTAAACGATCCAGAAAGCCATATGACCGACCTGCCGCCTGTACTACGGTTTTACGGTGTGACCCAAGTGTCGCATGGGCGACGCGTCGTTACAGCACATTGCCGTCAGAGCGCGCTGTCGTGGACCGGCTACTACAACAATAAGTCGTCGCGGTGACGCGATACGACACGATCCACGATTGACGGGCCATGGGCCTTGGCTGATAGCACCGTAGAGGACTAAGTAACAATTGATTAACTGATAACTGATAATGCATTCGTCTCCACTCACCAATACTCGAATCTCGAATGTACTTTGTATCGACCTTCCGGCAATCGACACTATTAAGTAATTTCAAAATATTGTCATTTTTAATTCTCTCGATAGCCATTTACATTATAATATGTACTTGTAAATAGTTTAATATTTGATCACCATTTATAAGTCGTATTACAATACAATATTTAGATTAATTTTAATTTATTCAAATGTCCATTAAAGTGAACAACTCAATGATGAAGTAGGTAAATCATATATCTAAATCTTCTGTACAGCGGAGCAGTTACCTACTCGTCGCTTTATTCTATTTTAGCTAAAATTGAATGCTTTTTTAAGAACATTTTTATTCTGGAAAACAAAACTTGTATTAATACGGCCTTGTTAACTTTAAATTTATCTAAATGACTATATATATATTTTATGTACATGCCAATGCCCAAGTATAGGTATACAGATGAATATATATATAGGGCGATTCAAAATTTATTTTATAGCCACTTTATCATGTTAATATTTAATATAGTAAAAAATGTTATGATAAAGAAGTTTTTTAATAGCTATATTGGCTGTAGTCCATAAGTACAAAATATGACCCAAAAGAACAAAAAAAGTAATATCTTTTTAATAAACCATAAATGCAAATAAATTTTACAAGAATAAAGTGTATTTTATTAAAATCATATAGTTATTAAAATTAAGCTTTTAGTAGTTATAAAATGAATTAAAAAATTTTAAATTTGAAGCCCACAGTCAAATACTATTTGATTTAAGTTTATACTGCATATATTGTATAGTTATGAATTTGCGAATTTGGTTTATCAAAAATTAAACGATTTACGCTTTCAGGTTTTACCAATGTATATTACTTACTTCAAAATGGATACTTAAAAAAAAAAAACACTCATAGAATAGGTATAACAGGAGTACTTAGACTATCCATTAAATATCTAATAAATAATATTTGTTAAGTGAGGGCTTATGACAACAAATACCTTTAGTTTATATATCTAAATATTTTTAATTGTTGATTTAGTATTTATTAAATAATTGTATGTTAAAGACATTTTAATTTGTATTATCATTGTTTTTATATGTTTTTATTAATAATGTAATATTGTTTAGAAAAAAAAATTAATTTTTATATTTTTAGTTACAAAATTAATTGGTCTACTAAAATGTATTAAGTATTCATAATGTGTATTGTGTATTTATAATTTGATAGACCATTGGTAATAATAATTAAATTGTGAATATAGATAGAAGGGTAAGATTTTTTTTAATCTGCTCAGTTTACGATTTAGGTTTATAATAATTTTTGAATTGTTCTATTTAATTTTTCTAGATTAACCAGTTTAAGTTTTTGGTAGTATTTTTAATTACTAACTAAAATTAATAACATTATTTTTCTTGTAAAAATGATTTAAAATTTTTATTCATAATTTTACATTACACACATACACACATGCTGTATGCAGGCATTCTGTTTAATTAATATTTTATAGTATCTATGTATTATATTTTTTAGTGGTAGAATCAATTTTATAATATAATATATAATATATGATAGATAAAAATGTTAAAACTATTGCAATAAAATGTAATATATATTTTAAGAAATTACATTTTAAAATAAAAATATGTAATAATTAGTAATAAATAAAATAAGAATCAGAATTTTCAGTCACAATTGCATCTAATTCAGTTTTTTCTTCTTCTTTTGACTTAACATTAATTTCATCTACTGAAGATGGCATATTTACAATACAACTTAGACGGTTCACTGAAATAAAAGTAAAAATTGTTAATTAATATTTCCATTACTGAATGACATTGGTACATTACTAAATTTAAATTATGTAACTATTAAATAGTGTAGAGAAGTAACTTAACTTATGTTATAAGTTACTGTAACAAAATCATTTTTTAAGTATTTGATAGTAATTTATACATAATTTAAGTTACTTTTTTATAGTAAAATTATTAAATTACTCATTATATATTAATAAACTCATCAAAAAACTAAGAAGTAATTTTAAATTATTAATTTAGAAAATGTATTATTATTTAAATAATTAAGATTAATTTAGAAATGTAATTTATAATTCAACACAGTTAGCATCAAAGTAACTTTCCTCATATTGTTATCAAATTATCTAAACAATAATTTTATTCGAATAATGACCTGACTAGAAACTTTATTTAAGGTTTCAAATTATGAATGCTTATTTTTTCTTTCAAGTATATTTATGAAACAATCATGATCAGGGCTATATCAGGAGGGAGAGGGTCAAAAGTTCCAGCAACCCCTCCCCTTAAAATTTCTTAAATAGTTTAAAAATGTGTTTATTTATTTATAATATCCCAACATAAATGGCTAAAATTAAAAATTATTTAATAGGTTATTGACTGTTTCGTATCATAATATTGTATAAAAATATTATTATAATGTCTATAATAAACTGTTATATTGATCGACAACAACTGCTATCGATGCTGGCCAACGCCTTGACAGTCATCTATAATTAATATTAAAAATATTACATTTGTATAAATTTAGAATATTGTTATAAATTATAATTATATGCTTCTGTTCACCAGACAGTGACAAGCACATCAAATTTTTGTATTAAACGAGAGTAAACAAGATAATAAAAATGTATTATTAAATTATTTATCTTAACTTCCAAAGAAACGTTATATTATATGATACATTATGTATATTACTATATTAATAATTTAACATTGTTTTAATTTATACACTTTATTTTTAACCAAAATTAAGTAAATACACAATATACATATATTATACTGGTTTTGAACCCCCTCCAAAAATAATTTCTGAGTACAGTTTAGCATAATACTATGTTTTATTTTAATAATTGAATAGTAATCAATATTCATATTAGTTTTAAACAAAATATAAATACTATAAAACTTACTTGTGAAACAAGTAACATTGAAATCTCCGTTTTCATAAACAAGTTCAGCTTTTTCAAATTTGTCTGAAGGTAAATAATATGAGGTCATATTACACTAAAAATAATATAAGATATTTTATTTCAATGAAATCTGAAATTGGTTATAAATTGAAACAATTACTTTTGTTTTTATTGAAGAAATAATATTTTTTCTGCCAGTAGTAAATCTTAGAAAAGGCAATATGAATAAATGTACACAATTATAAATAGAATCTGAGTCACAGGTATTTATATGTAAAAATACTTCTTTTTTCTCATTGTGATATATTTTACCAAATCCAAATGAAATCCTATAGAATAATTTATATCAATCTTCAAACACTATTTATACTTTTTAAACATATTTTTGTATTTACTTGCGTGTGTTGTTACTAATATGAGTATGTGATTCAAAAACATTACAAAATTCATAAATATTACCACAAATAATAATAACATCATCATAATCAAATACACTTTCAAAAAACTCGGAGAATTTGGTTAAGCTGTTGGAAAAAAAAAACATTGAAATTTAAATTAAGAATTGTACAAAACAATTAAAGATGTAAACTAACTTTTTACATAATGAGTGACTAAATATGTTTCCTTTAAAGTCAGCCAGGTCCAACATATTCTTTAATTTATGAGATATTGCATATGCTGAATTATTATTATACGGTATAATGTGTATTGATGGGCATCTATTCAAAATATTTCAAGTCAAATATATTTATGTATGTACTTAACATTATTTTTATTAAAACTTACTTATACACTTCCACATTTTCACAACCTACAGAGCGTAGCAAAGCTATTTCAAAGGGACCGAGAACAGTTTTCTGATCTAGAAGACGTTGTCCTACTGAGATATCAGAACCAATACTTCTAAAAGAATAAAAATATTCATTATTACATATTCCTAATTTTGAATAGTATATATAAGCATATACTGAGGAAAACTTACCTAATATTTTCAAAGAGTTTAGGTTCTTTTAATATAGCAATAGTCAATTCAACTTTTTCATCAGATGATTTAGATACAATAGATGTATCTTCAACTTGTACTACACAATTGGCTCCGGGTGGTAAAGGTGCACCAGTACTAATACGTGCACATTCTCCTTCTTGTATCTCTTTCTGACAAGCAGGCTATAAAAAGTTATAAATTATAGAAGAATCAAATAAAGCAACATACAATGTTTTAAAAAATATATTATGTTTATTGGTTACATATTACATCAAAAGTGAAATATATACTTACATCTGTACCAGCCACTGACACTTGTACAACATTAAATATATTAGACTTTTGAGACCAATCACCTTTATTAATGTATTTAATAGCATATCCATCTTTTATAGAAGCTGGAAACGGTGGTAAATTTTCAGAAGAATTAACGGGTGAATATAAAACATAACCCATAGCAAGACTGAAAAATATGCCATTTTTTATTGTATTAATCTACATTATAATTGGATTACTAATATTTAATAAAATAAGTAATAATAATAGTAAATTTACTCAGTAGGTATATTTTCAGTTTTAGATACAAATATATTTTCTGTCATTAAATGCAGTACATCGTTTATACATGAAAAATGCGGTTGTTCTTTTTTTATATTGTTGGAAATGGTTTGTTTTTTGAATATCTATAAAAATTATGAAATACTGATAAGTAATTTTAAGAAATGTTTTCTTTTACTATTATTATAAATTGTTAGAGATATAAAAAAATTAATTTCATATATTAATTAATTACGTGTTAATTTTAGTAAAACGGAATAAACCATTATGTTATAAAATATATTATTATTTATAATTTTATTTAACCTACACACTGACCTTATGTTAAATTAAATAAAAAATATCCATAGTCTAATGACTCATCTTGAGTTCAAAAAATTGTTATTGTTAAAAGTTTGTGACCTACATGTAATTCATTTTTAATACTCACTTCAATGCTAATTCATTATTTTTATGGACTTTACTACAATATTTTTGATCAGACATTAAACCATTAACTTAATAGTGATATATATTTTTTAATCAAGACTTAATGTTATTTATGTATGCTCTGATATTCCATATTATATAAAATATAGCTAAACATAACTATGACATAAGTTTATGATACCACAAATTACAGCAATAATAATACAAAATAAACAGAAAGGCTTATAATGAAATATTTCATTACAAGAATATGAAATATCAATAAATTCACTACATAATATGTTATGTATTGTTTTGTTTAATACTATACAATTATAGAACATAAATGATGAGTACATAAACATACCCAGAAATCAACTATATAATGCAGCTGTGCATAATTTTAGATTAAAGGATTTAGATATGAAATGATATAGTAACCAATAAGAATGAAAGTCGTCAGACATACAATGGAAATATGAAAATTTATGTTTTTTAACTAATGGGGAGTAGAGGTAGGATATATTCAGGGAAGTTTGGGATAGACCATTATCAGAACTGTAAATACTTTCATATCAGAGTTTTGAATTAATCATTTGTACTAGAATATTCTTTTATTAAAATAATTAATTGGACCAAACAATTTTCTAAAGAAAAAAAACTAGAAGTATTTCTAATTTACACTAGTTTCAATAAAAAGTTATTTCCTTTTTCTTTAAACAATAATAAGCTATAAAATAATAAATAAATAATAAACCACATATGGGTCATTGGACAAGGAATATGTAATAACATTAATAAATGTTCAGGTTTTTAAATTGTATTATATAATATTATATAATATACTTCAACCAACAAAAAAAGTAAACTGTGTCCTGACTAAAACATGTCCTAGTTGATGCATTACCACACATTTGATATACCAGCAATGTTGATAAGAATCAACATCAGTCACTATCATCAGTCTATAATCAAGGAAAAGTTAACTTGTTTCATGAGGTGGTTATAGTACATTAATTTATATCAGGCAATGTAATTTCTATTACATAGGTAAATTCGTCAAAGTTACACACTATTCTAAACATAGTGCATGAATATTCAAAATATTATGGGCTGTTTTTCTTAAAATTAAAAATATTATTATTATTTGTACGTTGTAAATTTTAGATAACTAATATGATATAAATAATTAAATATTACTATTCATAAAAAATAATGAACTCTTTACCTCGATACATAAGTTCATTTCTTTTAATATGGGTGCAATATATGTATTTTCTATACTTTTAATTAGTGTAACATCCATAATGGTACTTGATTTGATATTTGCTTCTTTTGACGATGAAGGTAAATGGAGTAAACAGTTAGAACCTACAAAACTCATGAGCCTGCTACTTTGTTGATAATCAGCTATAATTCATTAAATAAATAGAAAAAAAAAATAAATATTTTATAAATAATATTATGAATATCATTAAAAGGTTATTTTCAGAGTATGATTAGAAAACATCATCCCATTTGTATGACTATTACCATTCAATAAAATACTTATACTGTATTGATAAATGCATTATTACGTATTAAATTAATTAACTTGTTAACAGCTTTAATCAGCATTATCATACACTTTCAATATATTTGGAATTATAAAAAAAAATCATATAAGTAACAAGTAATGATTGACCTTAAAGAAAATTAAGACAATATAAATATACATAGTTCAATATGAATTTTTTACATCAACATTTATAAATGTTTGTAAATAAATATTTTCCAACATTTTTTAATAAATTATATCATTAAATACTCAGATAAAATAAAATAAAATCTTATATTAATATTCTAAGATTGAGGACAACTAAGTAATGTCTGCTATTATTTAACAAAATATATAATTACTTAAACATGACACGTATAGTTCTCCGTTTTCATACTTAAGTAATGCTCTTCGATATTCTGGTCTAATATCCAATCCATTGATAGAATGTGTTAGCTATAAATAATTCATGTGTTAAGTCTACATAAATTATTATAAAATATGACTATGCAGTATGTACTATTATACTAAATAGTAAATACATATTATTTACCTTTGCTTTTAAAGAATGGACAATCGTTTGTTTTCCAGAAACTGATCTCAAATATGGTAATAAGAATAAATGTGTACATACGCCGGCAGACACAGGATTACCAGGCAAACAAAATACATATTTTTTTTTTTCTTTAAAAAAAAGAGTCACAAAGGTAGTTGGCATTCTGTAATATAAGTATCACAATTTTTTTTGTCTTTATCATAACTAGTTCTAAACCACAGACATGTGTGTGTTGTTAACACAATTACCCAGGTTTCATATTAACTCTTCCGAAATGAATTTGACTTTTAAAGTGTTCTTTGAGCACGTGTTTAATTAAATCTTTTTCGCCCATTGATACACCTCCACTAGTTACTATTATATCAGCATTGTTAAATGCTTCTTCAAAATGTTTGCAAACGTCATCCCAACTTAACAACATAAATTAATTTTATCAATACAAAATTATAGATATATAATATATATTTATAATTACGTACTTGTCTCTTACAATTCCAAAATTGAATACCTGTCCCTTATAGTGGTCTTGTTCCAATATTTGTTTTATCATAACAGAATTAGTGTCTCTGATACAACTGTTACATGAATCTTCAATGCTTTGAAGTTCATCACCAGTAGAAAAAATCGAAACAGTAGGATATCTTTTAAATTTTACCACAAATTATTATTGTTTTACACTTAATTAATACATTATGATGAATATTTAATATAGAAACTAAATTTTAAGAAATATTAATTTATTTATAGAAAAATGTCTATGTAAATTATTGAAAAAAAATTACTTTATTTTATTGTTTTCTGTATACTGTAAGATGGCATGTTCTTTTAAAATATTTAAAGCTGATTTCATAGAAATTTTTGGAAATTGTGATTCTCTGTGTCGGCACGCTATTTTTGTTACAGATTCCTAAATAGATAAAATCAAAAATTTCAAGACAATAACTATTGTTAATAATTATCTATAAAAAAAGTAATTAATACTGAAGACTCCAGTGTTTTGTTTTCATCTAAATACTTATAGAGTTAATGTAATACTAAAAATCAGTTATTTTACATACTGGAATTTTTGATTTGTTATTAGCTGTGAAATCTATTTGCTTATGAAATTGGTTAGAAATTTCTTTTTCATCTTTAATTAGTGAAACAGCATGTGGTATAGCACTAGCAACAACATACAAACACTCTTTACTTGCTTTAGTGCTCCCTGGTAAATTAATAATCAAAGTTTTTTCATATATTCCAGACACTGCTCTAAAATAAAAATTAATTTATAAACATAGTTTTTCCTTAATAATTTTACTAAAATATTATACCTTGAAAGCATTGCCATTGGGGTGAGTTTTAAACTCTCATTCATTATTGCTTGGCTTATACCAGGTGTTAATTTTTGAACAAGTCCAAGGGTTGCTTCAGGAGTTACATCTCTTGAACTAAAACCTGTACCACCTGTACTCAACAAAACATCTACTTTTCTTTCAGAACACCATTCAGACATTTTTGCCTAAAAAAATTATAATGTTAAACATATGTTTACAAATATTAATGAACATTTTTAAATTTAGTAGTATAAATACAATATAAATATTTTATGTAATTACATTTTAATAATATAAATATAGGGTGTTTGATGTAACAAGTAATATGTATTATAAGCAATATATAAATATAACAAATTAAATTCAATATATTTTTGGCTATACAAAATAAAAATGTATATTGTGTGTTATAAATGTTTTAACACATGTATTAATGTGTACTTATATTTTTTAGCATGGGTTATTATCTTTATTAATATTGTTTTGTCTACTGACATATTAGTGAAATATAGTGACAGAGTAAGAATACAAATAATTAATTTTGAAACTTTCAAAATAATTTGAAGACATATTTTAGATGTTTATTAGAATTAATTAAAATACCATACACACAAATGTGTGTGTGTTGTCTCCGTCTTACAAATGTATGACATACCAAATTTGTGTTAAGCAGTTTCAATTTTATGTAGTAACCTAAATTAAACTATTATTAAACTTTAAGGTAAAAATATTATATGTTTTATAAATTGTTTTAATTTTTAAGTGAGTTTTGAGTATGTAAAATATGATATAAAAATGTTCATAATTTATTTAAAGATTAAAATACTACAAAAATATTATAGTGAGAACACAGATAATGTTTTTACCTTTAAGTTTGATGCTAGATTGATTTACTTTATTATTATAGGTCACTAAATAAATTGCAACTGATAAAAATAAACTTATATTTTAATATTTTATATTATTAGTCAGATATTGTATTGTATATATGAAAATGAAAAGATAAAAGTTATTTAAAATAGTTTAGTATTTTAATTTTTAGACTAAACCATAATCAAAACATGTATCGTGAATTGTACATTAATAACCACATTTTCTTTTATAATCCGATTAGTGTAGTCAGAAAAATAATATTTAACACTACCTGAATTTGATCAAAATCATCAATGACGCAATCATACTGAACTACTTTAGCCGATTCAATCACATTCAAATCATTGATCAATTTAATTAAGTTATGGCCACTGGAGTCAAACGAATCAATACTAGATTTTGAAGATGTTCTAGTGTCACTAACTGAAAATGGGCTCAATAATATGAATTTAGTTTGAGTACTAATAATAAAATATCTAAATTAATCTTACTTGTTAATATTCCCACTTTTATAGTTGTTTTTTCAAAATCCATAGTTTTAAATATAATTGAATAAAATACAAATACAGATAAAAATAAATTTTTATTAAATATAGGTAGTCTATAATAGATATTTAATCAATTTTATTTATGAAAAATATACAATTTATTTAGTTCACAATGATACAATTAAATAAATGTGATGCTGTCAATAGTTTTCCATAAAATCCAATCATTTAATGCATTAAATGAATGGAAGAAAAGTCATAAGTACATGAAATAATTAAGTGGTTTGGGTTACACTTTAGTAATAACAAATACCCTATTACGTAATAATGGCTGTCTATGTATTTACGCTTGTTACGTGGCTAAAAAAAATTTAAATAATCATTCATTAAACGTTCAGCGTAATATTATATTAAATTATAGTTAATTAAATATGAAATGTAAATTGGAGAGTATAGTTAGATAGCCGTCAGTCAAAATGTCAAACGTCGAAAACTCGAAAGTAAAATATTAAGTTTTGATAAATAATTTAATACAAATTACAGATAACTAATAGTAATTACTAATTATTGTTATCGAAATCGATAAACTCTCGAGTACTCTAGTCTCGAGTTTTGAAGCCTGTCAAGTGCACAATGCACATTTAGAATAATGAAATATTTGCCGCCACTGCCCACATCCTCATAAGTAATACTGTTATCATAAGCTTGCAATGATGATAATATTGTTGTCTCGGCTACCGGTGTGATAACCAGTAGACAGTGGTGTGATAAAAGTGCGTCTCAACTCGTAAACACGTGACTCGATATGTGTGAACTGTGAAGGAATTCTTCGGTACGACTAAGACACGTCCTGTTCCTGTACGCATTAATACTTAACTGTGAATATTGTGATTTACTTGTTTCGAAACGTATCGTCGTTTTGATTTTCGTTTACTTACAATACGACATCAAGATATCAAACAGATACCGTCCGTCCGTCCCTTTTGATCATACCAAATTTTAATTTCTATGGTGCTGCTGCTATGAATCATACCTGTTTGCTACACTATAAATAAAGGAAATAAAGTCGAGCTATTCATTAATTCAGGTAAATAAATCGTTGTATATAACTCAGAGAGTCAATGTTCCTCAGTAATGGTCATTGTCGATTGTAAAAACATTCGAGCTATTGATCGAAATCTTTCTGTTTTAGTATGTGTAGTGAGCACAAATAGTGCTTTTAATGTAATTTTTACTGATATTAATGTGTCATGATAATAATTTTTTTTTAGTTCAAAATAATTTAAAATGGGTATAACTAAGCAATACTTACGTTATGTTCCATTGAAAAATTTCAATATTGTTTGTCATCCTGACTGTAACATAGTCTTTGTTACACTGAACGGTATTTCTGATAGATATGTAGCTGTTGGTGCTTGTGAAAATGTTATCATTTGGGACTTGCGTTTGGAAAAATTGGTAAACATATTTAAATATAGTTAAACATTTATAGTTAAAACGGTTTCATTAAGAACATAATGTATGTATATTTATTCATGATTAATCAGGTTATGACAATTGAAGATGAAGACACAAAAAATAATACATCAAAAAAAATTTCAGTTGTTAAGTTGGCCACTACTCCGGAAGGTAAAAATCTTGCTGTCGGTTATTCTGATGGTTTAGTGAATACGTTTAATTTGGTGACTGGTGAACTTATTGGAACATTCCAAGGTCATCGTTCTGCCATTTCTGCACTAACTTACGACACTCATGGTCACATGCTTGCTTCAGGTTCCAAAGTATGTTTTTTAGATTTATAGCTACAAAATATACAATATTAAAATATATGGTTTTTTTATTTTATAGGATACTGAAGCAGTAATTTGGGATGTTATAGCAGAAAAAGGATTACATAGATTGTCTGGTCATAAGGGTGTAGTGACAGAAGTCAAATTTATTAATAAACACAATCTTGTGGTCACATCATCGAAAGATACTTACATTAAGTTTTGGGATTTAACAACTGGGCACTGTTTTAAGACATTAGCAGGTCACATAACTGAAGTAAGGGTTTATTTATGAGTATAAAAATATAATTATGTATCTATTATTTTTTTATATTATTATTATTTTTATATTAGTTAATTTGAAAAGATTTTCTAAATAAATACTTAACTTTAGAAATTATTTTTTGTTTTTAATATTTTATTTAGGTATGGACTTTGTCTATTCTGCGCGATGATGATTTTGTTGTTGCCGGCAGCAATGATGCAGAACTACGCACTTGGAAAATATCAAAAATGAATGAAGAAGAATCAGAGATTAAAATGTCTGAGCTTTTGTCTTCAGATAATTTGTTAGATTTTGCTGTTAGTATTTTTTTTCTAGTATAATTAAAATTATACTTAGAATAAAAAAAATAATGAATTTTATAATTTTTAGTCTTCAATAAAATGTGAAAAAAGTGGATCTTTAATGAGAGAAGGTCCTGGTCGTGTTGTTTCTTCAGCTACAGACAGTACAAACCATGTTCTCTGTGTTCATGGACATGGTAAATTGCTAGAGTTATTTATTTTTAGTGGAGATGGTGAAGCATTAGAACGTTTACGTAATCGTCAACGAAAATTCAGGAAAAAAGCTTCTAAGTAAGTTAAATATTACATTTAATAGTATTTATATTATGTTATTGAAATATGTAAATCTTATAATCGACACATTATAACATGTATAAGATATTTTGGGTTTGCAAAATCAAAAACACTAATTTTTACTACCATTGTATATATTTATATTTAACATAGGCCATAGAAATTTTTTTTCTAGTAATTTTTTGTGTTCACTATTATTGGATTAACTTTATTAATTGTCTAATAGACGCGGTGAAAATGATGAAGATATAGCATTTTTAAATGAAAAAAATCCTGCATTACAAGATGTGGTTAGACGTTTACCTCCTATTTTAACTGACTACAAAATTAAATCTGCTGATTTGGTTGTAACTCAAACACATGTTAAAGTAAAGTCAAATGAATTAAAATTTTGAGTTTCATAGTCAAATATTTTATATAATCTCTATGTTTTTAACAGGTTGTTGTGAGTATGGCAGATAACACTTTAGCATTTTATTCTGTGTCATTAGCAGTTGGTAAAGAAGTAAAACTAATTCGAAAGATTTCATTACATGGCCATAGATCTAATGTAAGAGTTTTAGCATTTAGTTCAGACAATTTAGCTATATTTACTGGAGGCTCAGAGTCTGTTAAAATGTGGAACAAAAAATCTCTTAATTGCATTCGAACTGTGGAGACATCTAGCCCTGTTCAATGTTTATGTGTGGTTCCTGGCGACAGACACATTTTAGCTGGTCTTGAAGACGGTAAATTGTTAGTGATTGACATAGCTGCAGGAGATATTATTGAAAGCATTTCTGCTCATCTAAAAGATTTGAAGTCAATTTATATGTTGCCAGATGAGGTAAAAACAAAATAAAATGCATTTTTATTTTTATTATTCTGATATAATTCTTTTTAATAACCATTTTAGTTGGGCTGTGTTACGGGTGGTGGTGATAGCACAGTTAAACTATGGCAATTAGAATTAGTAATTTTGGAAAATTCTGATCGAAAAGTATTATCGTTATTACATTTGAAGACATTAAAGTTAGATGAAAACGTTCAGTGCTCGAGAGTAAGCCCAGATAACAAATTGTTAGCAGTTGCTCTTTTGGATAACACTGTCAAAATATTTTTTATGGATACATTTAAGGTGAGTGTTACTATTTTATTCTTTGAATATATGAAAACAAACTTTTTATAGTTATAGATAATGAAAATAACATTATTTATTTTTTAGCACTTTATTGATCTTTATGGACACACACTTCCGGTTAATGATTTAGACATAAGTTATGATTCATCAATTATTATAACAGCAAGTGCTGATAAGACAATCAGAATTTGGGGCTTGGATTATGGAGACTGTCATAGGCGTTTAACTACAGAGTCTACATTGACCAGTATTAAATTTATTCCCAAGACCCATCAGTTTTTTACGACCGATAAGAATGGAAATGTCAAACATTGGGATGCTGATGTTTTTGAAAGAGTCTTGACACTTCAAGTAAATATATAGAAAATAATTACAATTTATCTTTTGTTGTTATTATGTCATGTATTTAATTTAATTTAGGGTCACAGAGGAGAATGCCATAATATGTCTGTGAGTGGAAATGGTTATTATATTGCTAGTTGTGGCCAAGACAATGTTATACGCTTATATGAGAAAACCGAAGAGCCTCTTGTATTAGAAGATGAACGGGAAGAAGAAAGAACACAAGAAGATGAAAAAGAATTAGCCACAGGTGAAGAAACCAATGTGTATGGAGGACCATCTGTTCTTGCATTACCGACAAAAAAGACCATTTCATCTGAAAAAGCTGTAATAAAATGACAATCCATTGGTATTATTCTTAATTAATTTTAATTATTTTTTTTTCAGGCTGAATTATTGTTGGAGTGTTTAAATGTAATCAAAGAGTATAAAGATAGCATATTAGAAAATGAAAATAAAGGTGTTGACAAACCATCATTACCAATAATAATGACTGCGTTTAATGTTAAAACTACTGACGATTATTTATTAGAAATAATTAAAAGAATACGTTCAAGGCAAGTTTAATTTACTAGAATAATATTTATTTTTCAATAATTATAATTTATACATTTGGTGACTAAAAATTAAATTTATATAATTTATAGTGAGTTGGAAGAAGTTTTATTACTTATGCCTTTTTCAAGTGTATGTTATTTTATGGAATCGTTAATACCACTGTTAAACCATATGCACCATGGGATTGAGCCAGTTGTCCGGTCATTAATATTCTTAATACAAACATTGCACAAACCAATATCATCTGTCAAAGATATGATGCCTATTCTAAGGCAATTAAATGTACTTGCTACAAAGAAAACAAATGAATTTAGAGTAAGCAGTGCTTAATAATTACTTGACTATATTAAAATGAATTTAAATTATTACTTAATTTTAAATTAATTTTATGTTAAATAGGATTTAGTGGGAGAAAATTTACACTCGTTGATGTTTATAAATAATAGTCAAGAAGAAGAAGAATTGGTATTTAACATTACACAAAATGTTCAAAAGAAAAGAAAACGACAAAAGCAAAAACTATTAAAAACTGTTATTGTTAATATTTAATGTGTACTTTTTATCTAAATTATTCAATCTCATTTGTAATATATGTGTTTGAATAAAGACATTTTTGAATAATTTATTGTCAAATAGTTACTAATTTTTACAATATCATTAGTAATGAACTATGCACAATGATCACATTACATTCAATTTGACTATTTTAGAAAGTCAATCATTTTATAGTGATCTTCTTTGATACTATAAGAATAAATTTAACCTGTGTACATAATACATGGTTACTATTGTACTGATAAATATTAATCCTTTATTAACAAATTATCAGTTATGAGGCTTCCTAAATTAAGAATACAATTGTTTTGAAAATAATGAAAAATTCATTAAATTAATATTTATATGACATCACAACCCTAAATAACATAACATTATATAAAATTAAATATACATACTACAAAATATTGGTGTTGTGTAAAAATTTCAATTTTTCTATTTTTTTTTTCATTAGTTTTATTTTTAATCAATACTGAAGAAAGGTTTCTCATTACGCTTATGTATTTATCAATAATGATGACGTATGTTGTTTGAGAGAAGCTCTAGTTCTTTAACTAGAAATTTTAGGATATCTTATAAGTTTAATATGCTGATACTATGGATATACAGTGTTTTAGACTTCTAGCAATTTTAACAAAAATTACAATTCTAGTATATGAGTAAGTCTTGCACAAGAAATTAATGGTACACTAAAAAATGTTTCAATTTTCCTTAAATTTTGGAAATGGACACAGTCCCTAAAGGCTATATTAGTGATTTTAATATAGTAAAGTTTTAAGTGTTAATAATTGATAATAGCAACTACATAGCTTAATTAATCATATTGTTTAACAGTATAAAAATTGCCAGGTGACTAAACTTTTTTTTTTTTAATTATTAAAAAAAGAGCCCTTTACTAAGAGTTAAATATCATAAAATTATAATAATTTATAATACTTCAAAATGATCAAGTATTGAACTGAAATTTCCTGCTTGGTGTATAGTTGATTATTTTTGTAATATATCATTTTTAATATCTTTTATACTTCATTGATATTTTTATTCTTTAAAATTAATATTTACATTTAGACACTATGAAATAGACAATTTTTTACTATTACTTTTTATTTTTAAATATTTCAACATTGGGTAGAAGCAGAAAACAATTATCATTGTTTACATTTTATGCATAAGAAAAGATATAATGAGAAGAGTAGTACACTATGCCACCAGTCCATACAAATATTTAATAAAAATA
The DNA here is from genome assembly GCF_002803265.2 of Melanaphis sacchari. NCBI lineage: Eukaryota > Metazoa > Arthropoda > Insecta > Hemiptera > Aphididae > Melanaphis > Melanaphis sacchari. Next base: position 68,673 of record NW_020270545.1, read on the forward strand.
ACCATTTAATAACATAGTAATTTTCAAAATAAATTGGTTGTTTTTGATTGAGATTTAAAATTTAATTTAAAGTTGTAAATTTATAAAGTTGTCAACAATTTTAATGGTTTGAATTTCAAAATTTTACAAGATTTGAATTTATTGTTAATTATCTATTTAAATTACTATGTGTGCATGATTTCTATATTTTATTTCATATTTAATAATTAATGTCAGAAGTAACCTGATGATAGACAACATCCATTAACTAGTAGTAACTATTTTTATTTATAATTTTTGATACTGAACTGATAATAATTTGATATTTTTACTATTTACAAATAAATTACTTGAGTTTCTACCTAAATCTTATTCATAATTTTTGGATGCAATTATAGAATGTCATATGAACTTTGCATAGTATATTTGACTATATTAGAAGTTTATAAGTTAACTAGTTGTCAGAACTATATTAGATATGCTTATATATTTATAATAAGGGTAGGTACTAGCACTAGTTGAATAATCTATAGACAATAACTCTGAGTATTACTATGTTCTAAAAACATACAAAATTGAAAATATGCAAAGTAAATTATTCATTTTTAGAATATTCTTTTGAAATAAGTTTAGTTTAAAGTTTTTTTTACAATTTATTTAATAATTTATTGAAAATTATTTAAAATAATTGTAATATAAGTTTTTATAACGTCCAGTGGCATCTGTTGTTTCATCTATTGACATTCAAATCTTCTCTATCGTCACTTGATTCAAATTTGGGTTCTATATAGCTAATTTTTAAGCAAATAAAATGAAGTATGCAAACTCATACAAATCCTAATTCTACTCTTAGTCTATGACATAAACTTCAAACTTTAAATTATACGAAGAGTTTAGACACGATTAAACGTGTGAGACGGTAATTGTAAATTGTAATACATTATGGTTATTATTTATTTATTGACGTTAAGCATAAAATATTTTTTATCAATGATATTATTCTTTATCGCAATGTGATAAGCAGATGAAGGTAAATACTATAATACCAATTTATTATAATTTATTTAAGTATACTTCTACGGCAGAGTACATCCAGATAATAATGTAGATAATAATAAATGAAAACAATATTATTACCTATTACCGTCTACCGACAATACCGTAGTCTATCGAACTTAGCAATAATTAAAATATCGATGTTTTTTATGTGAAAATTGTTAAAATAACTAATTACTAATTAGTAAGTTGGGTACTATTGGATATCACTTACTACTATCGTTTTTATCTTTGTATAGCATTTTCATACAATATAATATCTGTATATTTTAATTCAAAAAATACCATTATGAGTTTTAGCCGTGTTTCATGTCGATTTCTAAAAAACACTTTTAGAATACAGAACAATATTAGATTTTTTAGCTGCACTAATCACCAAGCAATGAGATTTGTTCAATACAGAGATGGCTGTGATCGAGGTTTGGGTGTTCAGCTGGATGGTGGTGAATCAATAGTGAGCTTAAATAGTACTGATTCAATTATTCCCGTTGATATGGTATCGTTTTTACACAGTGAATACTCAATTGAAAGAATTGAAAAGTTCGTGTAAAATAACAAATTAATACGTTTTGATATCCATTAATTATGTATTGTGTTGTTAAATTGAAGGATAGTTAAAGAAAAAAAGAAAGTCTTGCAGTTGAATCAGGTTGAGTTGTTACCATGTATTACTAAACCAGATAAAGTAAGAATACTATAATCGTTATAATAATTGTATAATGTTTTGCTTATACTTACTTATTATAAAATTTTACAAATGATGTATTCAATATGTTCAAGGTTATATGTGTAGGATTGAATTATAAAGGACACTGTGATGAACAAAATAAACCATATCCCATAGAGCCATTTTTTTTTTCAAAATTCCCAAGTACAATTATTGGCCCAAATGATGCTGTAAAGCATTCATCAAAATCAAAAGTAAATTAATAGTTGTAAAAATTTCCAATTTTATTACATGTATTATTTTTTTTTTTTATTGTAAACGGTTATTAAAATTTTAGGCATTAGATTGGGAAGTAGAAATGGCTGTAGTCATTGGAAATACATGTAAAAATGTTAGTGTTGATGATGCATACAAATATGTATTTGGATACACTATTGCTCAAGATATATCAGCAAGAGATTGGCAGAAAACTAGAAACAATGGACAATGGTTGATTGGTAAATTATTATCATAGTGCTACAATTGTATTGTGTTAATATATATACATTTTTAAATCCACAATATATTTTATAGCAAAAAGTATGGATACATTTTGCCCTTTGGGATCTGTTTTGGTACATAAAAATGAAATTCCTGATCCACATTTATTACAAATAAAATGTTCAATTAATGGTGTCATGAAGCAAAGTGGTTCAACTGAAGAACTAATTCACAGAGTTGATAAATTAGTTTCATTTTTGTCAAAGTAAGTAAATAATATGATAATTTTTGGTTGTGTGTATTATATTTTAATTTAATAAAAGTATTTATTTAATAAATTATCTAATTAAACTTAATATTATTGAAGCGAAATAAAATCATTTAATTGTTATTATTTACTTTTAATTTTTACCCGTGTACCAGAATAAAATAATGGATGTGCCTATATTTATGATATACTTCAAATTATTTTAAATATAGGTATTACTTTATTATTAGATTTTAGTATAGCCATTTATTAAATATACATACAAAAATAATTAATAAATTATCAAGTTAAACTTAAATTAGTTACCATAATTATTTTGTTGTTGTTAAATTAAGCTATTAATGTATACAAAATAGTCTATTAATTAATTGCAAATATTGTATTGAATACAGCTTAATTTATGTAATAAAAACAACTATTAGCTTACAATATTGGTAATTTGTTACAATATCAATATCATGAATGTTTTCTTGATGTTTTAAATATTAAAATAACAGTTTTAATAAGTCATACAATAGAATTCCTAGTTTTAGAACACAAAGTTTTTGAAAATGTACGTTTCAGAGTATAAAAATTTTTGAAATATTTATTTTATTTACTGCATACTTGTTTGTATGTAATGTTATATAATATGTAGAAATTTAAAGTTTCATAGTAACCATTTTATAATGATTGTTTATAACATCAAATACAAGTGTATGATGTACAGTACTAGAATAATGTGAACTACTTTTTGATAATTCTCGTCTTCTCTATCAGATATTAACTAATTGTAGATATTGAACTGTATTATGAGTCTACACTAATATTTGATAATACCACTAAAATAAAATTTGATAATGATTACAATTTAACATAATTTTGAATTTAAAAATTTTGTATTTTGATATTTTCTATTTTCCCGATTACAAAAATGAAATTTTATTATAATTTTACAATAAGAGTTGGTAATAATAATTTATATTCTAAAATTTTTCTAAAGTTTTATGTTCTAAAATACAGATTTTCTAAAACTGATCATTCTATAACTTAATTTTCTAAAATATGCACTAAAATCCTTACTATCATAAAAAAAAAAAAATAATAAATAAATAAATAAATAAAAAATATATCTTTATTAATATTTTTATTAGCTATTTCAAAATCGAAAAAAATGTAAATACTATTATTAAATTAAAATATTCATTGATAAATACTAATAAAAACCAAACAATTTTAGTTTGATCACATTATTGCCAGGAGACATTATTCTTACTGGAACACCTAGTGGAGTTGGCGTATTTCGAGAACCAAAAGAATTTTTAAAAGTATGAATTTATTATAAATAATGTTATAGTAACAATGTGTATTACAATTGTCAAAATAATAATGTTTCAACATGTTTTCAGGTTGGAGATGTCATCGAAAGTGAAATATCAAGTATTGGTAAAATGAAAAATCCAGTAATTGCAGATAAATAATATTTAAAACTATTATTAGTATCTGTTTAAATGTTATAAATATTAAATAATTTAATATTTTTTTAGCCAAATTTTTAAAATTTATTATTAAATGTATACAATTCATAAATTTGAATCATTTGAAAATTTAAATAAAATTATTAAATATTCTATATATATTTTAAGATAACATGTATAGGTAAATTATTTACAATTTATCTAATAAAACCATAAAAAATTATTATAATATATTACTAATTTATTGTTTCAAATAGTTTTGTTATTAGTCATTATCAGAATACGGCTGATTCATTAAAGGATTAAAGGTATTTATTTTGGTTTTATGTCAAAGGACCATAGCAAAACAGTGAACGCAAAGACAAAATTAGTGTAATGGGTTTCTTAATAGTTGGATATTATTGGAACTCAAATAAATTTAAAATTACATCGAAAAGTCTATTTTCATAATTGAATCAATTATTTCAGAAACACGTTAAGTGCAAATTTTAAAATTCCCAGTTTGTTGTTGAAAATCGTCAAATGCCATTTATTAATAGGCTTCTGAACTAAACACATTATTTGACCAAAAATTAAACAGCCATAGAGTTTCAATACTTGATGGGTTTTTGCACCAAACGAAGTGTTTTATTTCATAAAACAATAATCTGAACCTAACACATTTTTCATCATTTTGACGTTTGATGGATTTCTGAAATAATCGCTTCAATTATTTATGAGCTATAATTAATTAATTTATAAGTGTAGTAAAATAAGAATAATGAATGAAATTGAATAATAGGTAAAAGTCAATTGAGTATTGAAAAGTTTTGCTTGGTTTCTAATAGTTAAAAAGTATATTATGTACCTAGATACTATAATTATTATTTTAGGTATTTATCTTTATGATTTTAATGTATTAAGTGTGGATGCATAACATTTTATTGAATATTGAATCTGGTATTATGTCTATTAATTATGGTAGGGAAGAGAGTATCTGTAATCTTCTACATGGTCAAATAATATTAGCATGATATACTTGGTGTACTGTTGACTAATAATTATAATATAGAATAGATATGTACAAGGGAAATGAAAATATGGCCAAAATGTAATAAATTGTAATGAATGCTCTAGGACCTAATCTTTTCAAGTCAATATTAATTTTTCAGAAAAACAAAGACAATAGACCCAGGCGCACTGTGATTTCTTAAGACTTCTTAGGTATTTTAAGTATTATAATCTATTAAGTCTATATATTTATATTTTACCAAGGAAAACATATTACAACTTACAAGCTTTAACTGAACTTTGATAACAATAATTTAGATAGTGTAAAATGAAAATCGTGTTATTACGTTATGTATCCCATTAATTATATTATATAATATATATCTATAGTAGTATCTTATAAAGTAATAAATAAAATAAATTTTACTTTAAATTTCTAGTTAATTGTATAAATAGTAATTATCTATTTTATGTAAAGTATATTTTAATTAATTTAAAAAAATATATATATATATAATATATTGTGGTTCGTCTTGGTATTTTTTTCAAACAATATCAGATTAATTCGATCCAATATTAAAAAAAAAATAAAATAGCCTTGTTAATTTAGTCTTGTACTTTAATTTGTTACGGACTTCCAAGGATGTTCATGCACAAATAATTTTAATAGACACTTTCGAACTACTTATTACTTTCTATATTTAAAATTTATAAAGAAAATTTACAATAAAATTAAAATTGGTTTATTTTATTAAATGGTCGAACAATAGTAATGTGCTGACGATAATAATAACGCTCTGTCTTAGATACTTACTATTCTAAAATTTAACTGTTATGGCTTATGGCTTGTTTATAAGAGCCTGTATCCAGTGCTTGTCTGGAATTGTTGTTACACAAATTTTTCCCAGACAGTCGCTAGTTTACTATAATTGTTAACTATTATGTTATGTACTACCTACGTTAAAAAATATAAAAAAATATAATCATAACAAATTATTATAGGTTTAGTTAGGTTTATAAATTATTTGAAAAAGAAAATGTTTTTGTCCAGTTTTCTCAATATGTTTTACAATAACAATTGATTTGATTTGTTTGAAACTATCAAATCATAATTCAGTCTGGTCAAGTTTCGATAAAAGCTTTAAATAATAGTTTCGGTCTAGTTCATCAAAATACGGACCGTCCAGAACAGTAGAAAGTAGTGATGGGTGTACTTCAATTGGCATTATTGTCAATCAAGGTTTATATAAAACTAAAGAAAGCATAAATCAAAAAATTACGAATGAAGTACTAAATACTACAACTATATTATAATAGCTAATGATTTATTATCCTTGAATAAATAATTTTTAAGTCTTTGAAAAAATATCAGCTAAGTATAAAAAAAAACATTTATTAGGAGTCTGCCAGTTATTTTAGTGTTAACTACGCTACACTTATAAACAACAAACAAAATATTTATTACTTATTGGTTATTACGTACATTATATATTTTTAAATAGGTATCTAATTGAAAAATTTAATAAAATGTGAGTATTCTATAACTTAATTTGTAATGTTATTAAATAAATTCCGATACATTTTTATGTTTAGGTCATTTTATGATTTTGAATCGATTTTAAAAAAGTATCCGCGTGAAAAGAACTCTAAAATAACATTAGCAGTCTTGACTAGTGGGGGAGATTCTCAAGGTAAGATTTTGATAGTGAAAAACTTTGTATTCGTTATATTACACCTATCGATATTAATAAAGTAGGTAATAGTTATAGAAACACTTTATAGTTATTAGTTAGACACTCATGTAATTTTTTAGGAATGAATGCGGCTGTAAGATCAGTTGTTAGAGTATCGATTCAATTAGGTGTGAACGTTTATTTCGTCAAAGAGGGATATTATGGACTTATTGAAGGCAATGAATTTATAACAAAAGCTAATTGGTATGACGTATCTTTTACTCTAAATTTGGTATGGTTTTAAGGCGATGGTTTTAAAATTAAGTGCCTCTTACTTAAAAAATCTTAAACTTAAGGGTGGTACTATTATTGGAACAAAAAGATGTATGGAGTTTATGACTAAAGAAGGTAGGATGAAAGCGACCAAAAATATGATATCACTTGGCATTGCTAATTTGGTGGTAATTGGCGGAGACGGTTCCTTGTCTGGTGCTAATATTTTTCGTGAAGAATGGCCAAGCTATATTGACGAACTTTTAAAAAAAGGTACCTAATTATTGTTTATTTCCTTTGAGTTTTTATAACAAGTTAAAATAACCGTGTAGGGGAGATAGATGAAGAAACATCAAAAGAATTTGACCATTTAAACTTGGTTGGTATTGTTGGATCAATTGACAATGATTTCAGTGGCACTGACATGACCATTGGTGCTGACACAGCACTTCACCGAATACTTGAAGCAATAGACTCTATTGTAAGCACTGCATTTTCTCATCAAAGAACATTTATAATGGAAGTTATGGGTCGCAATTGTGGGTAATGTTAACTTTAATATTAACGATTTAAGACTTAAGTAAATTATAATACATAATATGTGCTCTGTTCTACAGTTATTTAGCTGTTAAAAGTGCGTTGATGTGTGAAGCTGACTACTTATTCATTAGGGAATGGCCGCAAAAATTGGATTGGCCAGATAAATTATGCAAAAATGTACAAAGGGTATGTTAATATTTCTGTATTATATATCTGGAACTTTGATTAAAACAACTAAAAAGTCATTTAAATATAATTATGCTTATAATTTATGTAACATATAGGTACTTACTAAAGTGTAACTTTTATTTTGCACGTTTCATTATTTTTTGATATCAAGTATTTTTTTTAGCACTTGGTTCATTTTACTAATTTATAAATAACGATTTAGTGTCTAAATCAGAAAATTATATTAAATATCGTTAGGTTTAATACATAGCTCACCATTAAACAGGTACCTAGATATAAAATAGTGAAATACAGAAATAAACATAAACTATGTTTTAAATTTGACTATATCTTTAAAATTAATAATATCAAGAAAATACTGTTAAAATAAAAATCATTGTTTATAAATTATTAGTTATTAGCTATTACTTATTATTTCATTAATTCATCTTATGTTTTTTTTATCTAAGAGCCATTAATTAAACTAAATAAAAAATTTAAATAAATATAAAATTCACTGAAAAAAATTTAAGTTAATTTTAAGGGCATTATCTTGGCCAAGAATAATTTTTCGACTATTCTGTAGAGCAGTTAATGATAGCTGTTTGGATGTTTCAATCTGGACACTATAGGTCATCTATCGACCATCACTATTACTATTAAAATTGTTTATTACAAAGTAGAAGACAAGTTTGAATACATTTGTTTGTAAAACAAATTTTTTTAGGCGAGGAAATATGGTAAAAGGCTTAACATTATAATTATCTCGGAAGGAGCTGTTGATATAAATGGTACTGCAATTACATCAGAAATGGTTAAAAATGTTTTAGTAGACAGATTACAACAAGATGCTAGGGTAACCGTTTTGGGGCATGTTCAAAGAGGTGGAAGTCCTTCAGCATTTGATAGAATTTTGGTAGGTATATAACATAAATTATTACTTAATAATTTTGATGTTGTAGCTTATATTTTATAAGTTTTTTATTTTTCTATTTTTATTTTTTATTTTTTTTTTTATTATACTAGGCTTCACGCATGGGCGCACACGCTGTTGTGTGTTTATTAGAAGCCACAAAAACATCTGAACCAAAAGTCGTTTGTCTTAATGCTAATACAATTGAACACCAATCATTGATGAAATGTGTTAAAAATACATTGGAAATATCAAAAGCCATCGAACAGAAAGATTTCGATAAGGCATTGAAACTTCGAGGCCAGTACGTTTAATAATTACTTCTTTGGATAAAATATCATTAAAATAAAAATGTTATTTCTAGTTGCTAGGCACTCATGTTTCTTATTAATAATATGCTTAAAGTATAACCATTAAATTCAATCACGATTAATTAAAATGTATAACTATACTTAAATTAGTACATTATTGTTGAACTTAATATAGGAATAGCTAATAATATTAGCAACACCCGTGTTAGTTCAGGCATGAATCCAAAGTAGGAGGCGTATTTTATATCGTGAACATAATATAATATATAAAATTCAATAATGTTATAATATTATAAGTATAATAAATATTTCTTAAAATTGTAAAGGAATAAACTTTTACTTAAAAATTTAAAAAACTTGGTATGTACATTAAAAAAAATACTCTTTATTTATAAATATTTGGTAAAAACAATTAAAAAATATTCTATATAAATTAAAATATATATTTATTATAAAGCAAAATATAATTTTCTTTTGGTTTTTGAAAACCTGTCAATAACTTTAGTGACGTTCACATCTATATCACGGTGAGTCGGTGAATATTTAAAAGAGTAAGTAGTGACTATTAGGGGTACAAAATAAAATGATACCTAATAAAAATATTTATAACAATAAGCATATAAATTCTGGCGATTACGATATGAGAAATTGGCACGACGCCCGGTAGTCGCATCGTCAGTCGGCGCAATTAAGAATTACTGGATTATAGATAGAACTATCCGCGAAATAATTTATTATTTATTATTATTATTAAATATAAATAAAAATAACAATCTAAACACTCTAAACTATAAAAAAATAAAATTTTTATTATTGCTTGACATATCAATAAAATAATTAATTTTTTTTTTTCGTGACATTTGAGAAAGGGGGCATTACTCTCGTATCCCCTCTTGTATCCGCGCCAGTGTGAGTTTAAAAAAATAACCCGACGGTGAACACCACACATACTTTAAAGTGTAGAGAAGGGTCCACTGGGTTCTGTATACCTTATCATGGATGAAAAGTTATATTCTTTTAAACAAATTAAAACTAAATTAATGTATTTACGAAAATACAAACATAGTATGTAATAAAAATTCATTTATGAAAACTTTAAGAAACGTATTCTTGTTCAATAATTTTACACGTAATTGAACTATTTTCAGAAGTTTTGGTCAAAATTTAGTGACATACAAACAAATGATACACAAAGAAATCATTAATCTAGACGTTTGTATTTTTATTTTCAATACTATTACATATTAATAACAATAAAAGTGAATATTTTAGGGGAAAGTAACTTTAATATTGAATATCGGAGGCTCTAGTAATGGAATAAACGCATTAATGTATTCTATAGTTCGAGCATCAATAGCATCAAAACATCGAGTAATTGGAGCTAAATTCAGTATTGATGGATTCATAAAAGGCGAAGTAAATTTATTTTATTAGTTAGTTAATTAAGTTAAATTATGTCGAAAAAAGAGAGGTTAATATGAATGCATGTGTAGTGTGCACAAATATTAAATCGAGTTGTAAGATACAATTTTTTTTCATGAAAAATAGGTTATCGAACTCCAGTGGTCCAGTGTTATTGGTTGGCTTAATCAAGGTGGTGTTAAATTAGGAATAACAAGAACAGTTCCTGACGAGGAAATGATGAAAAAGGTTGCGATGCAAATGAAAAATTTAAATATTAGCTCGTGTATAATTGCTGGAGGAACAGAAGTATAATAACTCAGAACTTTGAAATATGACAAAAAAGAACAAATGATACTTACCTACTTAATTTAATTTACAGGCTTTAAAGACTGGTATAATGATGTATGATTATCGGAAAAAGTATAAAGAGTTTTGCATACCTTTAGTAGTGGTGCCAGTTACGTATAGCAACAACATACCCGGAACCGATTTCTCATTGGGAGCAGATACAGCTTTAAATCAAATTGTTAAGGTTATTTTCACCATATTAATTTTCAAATAAGAGCGATAATTCACCATGCACGGAGTGTGGTGGTGCGGTATGCTTAGTTAGGTAGGTACCTCTATCTATAGGTACTGGTGTGCGTAACGCTACGACGGCATAAGCTGAAAACTTATTATAAAAGAAACTTTAAAGTTTTTTTTACCAATGATTGTCGCTTTTATAGGGTATAGACTATAGGCATCTAATATTTAAAAAATAGTAAAGTAGGTATTTACTTACCATATAACATATAACATGCAGGAGCAACTTTCCAATAAATGAAATGAGGTTGCTGAGGTCCGTTGTTTTTCTGTTAGACTTATAATCATCGATTACACATCACAAGTGAGTCACTTTGTCTTCATCGCCCCTTACTGATCATTCAATAATCATATACAAATAAATGATAATGGTTTTGTACTATACACATTAACTTATTAATATAAAATAGAACGAAATAGTTATTAAAAAAATTAATTTTCTATCTGCAGATTCATATTTTATATAGTCGAGCACATAAAACTATATCGAGCACATATTTTAGCTAAATTTTTATTTGTTTCACTTTTTAAATAGTAGTTTGATTAAAAAAAAATACTTATACATAGGTACTTATAGTTTAATGTTTAAATTACAGTTGTGTGACATTATTAGACAATCGGCTGAAGGTCATACACCACGAGTTTTTGTGGTTGAAATATTGGGTGGACTATGTGGTTATTTAACGTCTATGACGGGTAAGGTTACAAAGGTTATTATTTAAACTTATTTCATGGAAAACATTTTAATATAGCATTGGCATGTGGTGCAGACGCTTCTTATATTTTTGAAGAAAAGCACAACATCATAGATTTAATGGATTGTATTTATAGAATGGTTGAAAAATTTGACACTAAAAAAATTACTAGAGGACTTGTGTTAAGGTAAAAATACACTTGAGATATTTATATTATGAATAGGTACACGAATATCTTTCTTTTAAAACTATTACACATTTAAATATCTCTAGAAGTGTACTATGTATATTAGGTAATTATAATAGGTAAATGGTTATACCTATATATACATTTATAATTTTAAATTCATATATAATATGAGTTATGTGTTTGTAACTGTATTTATTGTCCATTTAGATAGCTTATACCAATTAATAAAAAAATTCACTGGTTTAGTAGGTAAATTATTATAATACTATTTAATTTTTTATATTATATAATCAAAATAATTATCACTGAATAAAATATTTAAGCACATAATCATTTTCCAATTAAAACTATTTTTTTTTTTTTAAATATAAAAGATCTTATGACATTCTATTATAGATATATTCTTAATTCTATTAGGAACTAATATTTAATTAAACTGAAGGCTATTTACCATAATTATGAGTGTTCCTCTTCGGGCAACATCCTGAGATAACATAACATGGATTGTATCATTTGTATCTATGTATTTCATGGATTTGAATTTTCAGTTTTATTATGCCCGTAGATTTTTGAATGAAAGGATACATCTATGTTGGCTAAGGATTTAAGTTAATCAAAGGGATTATTTGATAGAGTCCACACCGCATAAATAAATAATTTAGTATATTTATTATAGGTATTGGTTTAATTTTTTTTTTAGTATGAAGGCATATTGTAGATTATATATTATTTTTCTTAGCAATTCACTTGATTTTTGTAGATCTGAAAGAGCCAATGAAAATTATACCACAAGTTTTATAAATAAATTACTGACTGAAGAAGGAAAAAAATCATTTGTCACTAGAAGTTCTATTTTAGGTAATTTTATTCTGTGGTGTCTACTAATATTATTTATTTATATTTAATTAAGTTGTTTGTCGATTGCACTTCTGAAATCTGGTATATTCTGATTTTAAAATGTACTTAACCACCCATCCAATTTCCGTAATAATAGTATAAATTAAAAAATACATTTAATCACTGTAAAAAATTCTGTTTGTTATCTAATTGTTAAGTATTTAATATGAGAATAAGCTCAACTTAATAAAGTAACTTTCTAATATTTTTATACACATACATTTTTTGTATTATAAACAACATAATATTTGATTATTACGATATTAATTTTGGCAGTTATATTTTCATAGCATTAATAAAATAATTGAAGCTTGTTCTTGAACAAGTACCTACTTAGAAGTCAAATATTGACAACAATTTAAAAGATTTATTGTATTGTTACTAGATTCTAATTAGGCACTTACTTATAGGAAGCATTGCCACTGGTGGTGTACCTAGTCCATTTGATAGGTCATTTGCTCTAAAAGAAGGGCAACTGGCAGTTGAATGGATAAATAACATAGAAGCTAAACATCCAGAACAGGTGACATTGCCTAATTCAGCTGTTTTATTGGGTTTGATAAGGAGTGATTTCAAATTCACACCACTAGATGAATTCAAATTTATTAACAATGAGTAATATTAGTAATTATTAATTTAAAAATACAAGTTTAATTAGAATTAATTATCATGATTATTTTTTATATTCTATCCATATCATTTGAATTTACAGAAAAAAATCTAACAATCAATCTTGGTGGCTAAATTTCAGACCACTATTAAAAGTGTTGGAAGAGCCAAATTACTGGAAACAATTTACGTAATCAAATCGTAACTGTTAATAGTTGTTTTTATAATCTAGTAAATATAGGGTTTAAAATTAAATTAAATCAACTGTTTTTACAATTTGTCAGACAGTAAATATATTTTATTAGCAATTATGTTTTCTATCATATGAAAATAAACTTTTATACTTTGTTTTTCATGATGAATAAAATTACCAAAAACATTTAAGTAATATCAGAATGTGGTACATTGAATTTCGATGATTAATAGAAATTAAAAGTAATAAATAGTATATATTTTATTTCATATTATTAAATTGGTATTGTTCATATTATAAACAATTCATTTGAGAAAAAATATGTTTGACAAATAATTTTATTTTATGTCAGATAGAACCATACATATAGAATCAATAAAACAAATTTTATAACACAAATTTTGGTAAACATTTACCTATAATAATAAACAAAATACATGACTTAGAAGACAATTTTAATTAGTCGAAGAAAAAAAAATTATTCAACGAGAATTAAATTCGTTCAATAATTTCCAATCTTATTTCTAATTATAAAAAGCAATACAATTAAAAAGGTTTTCTAAAATTGCATTTGATCGTATTTTAATAAATAATTTTTGAATATAGTATTAATACTGTTTTATAAAATATTTTTATGATGGATTAGTGTAAAGTGAAAAATTCTGAAGAATTTGTTGAAGATCAGTGTTGGAATGTTTCAATGATTGCCGTGTATCCTTGACTACTTTGCTAACCATTAGTTTGATAAGTGATGAACTTGACAAATCATGATTGGACTTGTTTGATTCAAAACTTCCCAAACAATCAAGTAGTAATTTCAGCGTCAGTGTATCATAATTATTTCTTACAACTTCTAAAATCTATTAAAAATAATGGTTTTGTAAACAAACATAATGAATTTTTAAATGTATTATAAATAATAGCAGTACAGTTTGTTAGTATAGCATTATTTTTGTTGAAATTATAACAAAATTAATGTTAATATTCTAATATATTTTTTTAAGATATTATGTTCCTTTATAACAAAAACAAATTTCTAATCATTGCATTAGTTAATACAAATGTTACATACAGAAGTTTTTATGATATATTAGAACGTTATTTTTATTTTTAATTATCTAGTAATAAATTTTTTTATTGTTTCATTGTTTTTTTAATTAAAAAGTAATACATTATTACAAAACATTTACAGAAGCATACAGTTATTTAATATATTTTACATAAAACTTTAAAATAAATTATATATATAAAAAAAAAATAATTACTTCTTCTCCAACAGGTGTAGTCACTGAATTCTTTTCTAACCAATTATCAATTTTTGGTATATAATGATTAATTATAGCTCTAAAAATTCAATAGTATTATTTTAGTAATTATGATTTTAATAACATTTCAAACATAATTTACCTGATATTTATTAAACAATTAGATAATTTTGTAGCAGATAACTTGTGTTCACTAATAGTTGAAGAGTTTCTTGATGCTAAAATGTATTAAGACATATTAAAATTAATTTTTTAACAAACAATACCATTTTATTATATTTTCTAAAATTATTAAAATATAAGTATTGAATAGTTACAAGAAGTCAATAATTTTATATTTAAGAATTTTAAAATCAAAATTAAATACATTTAAAAAAGTTAACAGAAGTTCTAAAAAATTTAAAGAAATATATCATTTAATTAATACTTCTGTTACGTTAAAAAAACATAAACTTTGTACACATTTGGTAAACACAATTATTTTAAACTTGGATAGCTACATTACATCTTGTTTTTAAATACAACTTTAAAATATTCAGCTTATGAATGATTATTTTTATTGAATAAATATTTAATTTATCAATGATTAATATAATGATTTATTATTATTTATAAATGATTAACAAGAAGTTATTTCAAAAATGGTATAATTTATAATAATAAAAAAATGTATTATGTGTATTAAATTGTAATTTAATAAGTACTTACATAAGACATATATATTGTCAAAAACGGTATGCATTCTAATAATTTCATAATACAATTCATCATAACTACTTGGTGATGGAAGTAACATATCACCATAGGTAATAAATAAGTTAAATATGTTTACAATCTATTAATCAAAATCATGTATTAAATTTAATGATTTTACAACATATTTTTACTTTTAAGTTTTTAGAATCTATTTAGTAAAATATGCTCACTTGTATTCCTAAATCATAAATATTCATATCTTGTGAAAGTTGATGTTCATATGTCATTAAAAACTTCAATAGTGTAATAAGAGAACTCCATAAATCTTTCCAATTATAACACAAACGTACGCTATTTCGTTTTTGGTAACATATTATGCGATGAATTATGCTTATACATTTCATGTATTGGTCAAGTGGCAATTTTTTCATCATGTGTCCTAACATAAACTCGATCATCAAATCTATAACATGTACATATTTTTTTTTTATAGATGATTATAATGATTTAAGTTATTATTTAATAAGCAAAAATAATAATTTAAACTATAAATAATATAATAAAATAATTATTCTAACAGTAAGTACAGTGTAATACAACCTAATAAAGCAGCAGCCAAAGGTTTTGGTGACTTGTCTGGAACAAACATATATCGTCTGGTAGGTGATCTATATAAATCAACTTTAAATTGTAAATTTACATCATGCATAAGTGAATTGGCAAATTGGTCATCAGTAATGCTAGACAATATTACAAAGCACAGCATTGAATTATTTGCATTTGCTTCAGTTTTTGTGTCCTGCATTACAATTGAACTATTAAAAAAAAAAAAAAAATACAAAAAAGTTGATTAGAATTTAAAAACAAATGGTTTATCAACAATTTAATTTACCAATATTGAAAAAATGTGACTAGAAGATTGGAGAATTGATTATCTGATGGCGGTTTGAGATCAGGATTATTTATAACTGATTGTGTTTGTTGCATAACACTGGGGTGTGACTCATAACTATTGGATGTGTGACAATGTGTTAATGTAGTCATGAAATTTCTGTTGTAATGCACAGCCTCATACAATGCAATTAATATTCCACTCATTGATCTTAAATTTAATTAATTAATGTTATTAATTTAACTATACAACTATTAAATTCATGATGATAAAAGAAAAATGGTTTATGTAAATAAGAATTGACAATTGCATTACTATATCTAGATTTCATACTTTTATTTTTTAACATTCTTAAAATATGAAAAAATAATGAAAATATAGTAATTTAATTTATCAATAAATATTAAACATTTTTCTCTTGAAAAATACTATTATTTTCTAGAACCGGTTAGGGCAGCGTTTCTCAAACTGTGGGCCGCGAGAAGTAGTATTATATTATTATTATAAGTATTTTATTAAAATTATTATTATAAGTATATTATTGCAATTATTATTATTATTATAAAATAGTAAATAAGTAATAAAAAATTTGTTTTTTGAAATTAATTTTTTGATTCTGTAAATGTAAAACTATGGGGGTCACGATAGATTTTTGGAAAAAAATTTGGGTCGCGGTCCTAAAAAGATTGAGAACCACTGGGTTATTTTAAGGAATTCTTATTTCTATTTCTTAATTTATCAAGTAATTCTATTTAGTTTAATTTATTGAATTAAATATAAATATCTTTTTTTTTTTAAATTCATATAAATATATTATACCAATTTAAGCATTAAATATTTACACAAACCTATATATTAACGAATTATTTTGTAATAATTTATAATTTATCAGTATAAAATTTTTTTAATATTTTTTGCATATGTTTTTATTATTGATAAAATAGTAAAGTATCTACAAACTTTTTAATTTATTTAACAATTAGTGTTACAGTAGTTAGTAAGGTTCTACTAAATTAATAACAATTAATAATATTCTCGTTGTTTTGCAAAGAAAGGAGAGTAGAAATACAATAAATAAGAAAAAAATATAATAAATGATACCTGATTTCTTGAGGCAATTCAATATTATGTTCTTCAATAGTATCTGGTACAAATAACATATTGCTAACGACTGATGTAAATGTATTAAACCATGTGTTGTTTGAGTACTGTGCTATTTCTTCTGATCGATATTGTTGACAAATTTCTTCTAATGACCATCTTATAATCTTTAAGGATAATAATTTTATGATAATTCTACCAATAATTCAGTAGAAAATATAACATAATATACACTATTTTATTATGAAATTTTAGCAATAAAAGGTACTGAATGGCAAACACAAATATTTAGTCTTAAATATGTCAACACTCAGATATATATATTTATATATAGATAGAAAGTTAGATAGCATTGATTTTATGAGTATTTTAATATTATAGTAATTAGTATTAAATATTTATATACGTGCATTTTGCATGAAATAATAGAGCCTACAACAGTAGAATTTACAGCAATCTATCAACAATCGTCTGTCACCACAACAAGACAAAGGCATTATGACTGGGTAAATTTATCTAAGGAATAAATGAGAAGAAAGATCAAGCTGATTGGCTAAAACAGTTGGTGCTAAAGGATTCCATCTCTATTTTGTGCCGTGTTATACAAAAGAAACATGTTTAGTTTGTTACACACATAAACATTTGTCAATACAACATCATACCGAAACACAGTTATGAAAAATTATATATTAACATTATTATTAATACCTACATCCACATAATGTGTCATTTTGTTTCTGTATTAAGACCATTACACTGGTATAGTTAGTTTTAAATTTTTTTCTAGAATATTGTTTTGAATATTACAGTTTTATAAAACAACTAGTTTTAATGAGTAATATAATTTATTATTCTTACTTGACTATAACCATTTAAAGTATCTTCTTTGTCTAATAGTGATAACTTGACTACATATGGATTTGTCTTCTTAGCAGTTTCAACATTCATAAGTAATGTTAAGAGCAGAATAGAATCATAGCCATGATATGTTTGGTATATACTATTTGAAAGAACCTAAAAAATTTTATTTTAGTAAGTTGCTTAATTAATAATATTAATTTGTACTTCTGTTAGAGGTTCAAAAACACTGTTTGACATTAAATGGCGTAGAACTGGGTTTTCATTGAGGTTGTCAGTTCCAGTAACAATTGTCAGTAAAAATTGCAGACATAAATCTTTAACAACAACACATTCAGGTTCTTAAAAAAAAAAAAAAATACATACATAATTATTACCTTTTAGATGTCACATTAGAATATTTATAAGTTATAAAATTGATATATTTATTTTGATTTCTACATAGAAAATGATAATTAAAAAAAAAAAAAATTATAACTGTGTATATCAATACGAGAAATAACATTAAAATTTAAGAATTTTTATGAAATTGAAATATGGTTAATTTAATAGACATTTACTAAGAAACTTTATTCTAATAACGATTGATACTTAATAAAGTAATATATCATATTATATTTTTAGATTTTACTAGAATTAAATTTGTTTTAGAATATTTGTAAACCTATGTTTTTTTGATGCATTTTACATTATATTCAATATATATATATATCTAAAATAAATCTTATCACACTTTTAATTGAAAATAAAAGTATGTTCAATGCATATAATTTAGTTAATGCTAATTGCTAGTTGAAAACTCATAAAACTATTAAACATATCTAAAGACTATTAAGATTTATTTAAAAATTTATATATATATGTATTTATTGAATATGATGTAATTACAAAGGAAAAAGTTTATTGCATTACTGTCTTTAGATATGTTTAATAGTTTTACGAGTTTTCAATTAATTAAATAAGAAATAGGTTTAGTAAGTTTTATCATTAATTTTAGAATATACAGATAAGCAGTAAAATGGGAACAATTTCTAGATGTCAGCCGCTACAGGGCGCTGCAGTCAAGTAGACGTCAAGGAATGATGAGGGTACCTTATCATAGGTATGAATGGGGAAAGTGGTTAGATGTCAGTAGTGGGATATATATGTTATATATGTATTTATATTTGTTATACAACAACTACATCTATCAGAAAATAAATATTAGTAGCCAAATATACCTATACCATCGCTTATTTGTATATTCTAAAAATCAATAGATTTATTAAAATATAGTTATAGAATTTAAAAAATAAATTTAATATAAATTAATTATAAGATAGATATTTGTATAAATAAAGTAAAAAAATGATTATGTTCATTACCACGTAACATCATATTGCATTTCCCCAATAAATTCTCAAAAATCATATCAGTGTCTTTTGGTATCACCAAAATAGAAACAAATTCAAATGTTGGATTGATTCTAAATTTTTTGTACAGACTGCTTATTAAACAGGTCAACGTCTAAAAATAAAAATAATTAATATATTTAAAAATACTAAAATAAATTTTAGGTATACAAATTAATAAAATATTTTTTAAATATTATAAAACTTCTTATAAATTAAGGATCACCAAATAACTAAAATATAGTATAGTTTTGTTTGGTATACTTTCTTCCCCACCATCTTAATTATATGAATAATAATATATTATATATAATATAATATTTATTTATTTAAGTATTAGTTAGATTTTACTCATGGTATTATATAATATATCCTACCCAATGACACAAATCACTAGAAAATAAATAGTATTTAACAGATATTTCTTATTTCTGTAAACAATGATTATTTAACACAATTTGTATAAATTAATAGAGCAATTCAAAATGTATTATATAAAATACAAATTTGACGGAAAAAAGCAATACTATCTCTAATTCTAACTGCTAAAGCAGTAGTATTAAACCTTATATTATCATATTAAATAGTTATTGATATTACCTTTAATGAGAATATTATACGCAATTGATGTTGGCATTCAAATGCTGAGATACATTTGATAAATAATAGTCTTATATTATCTTGAAGCATAATCAATTGTTCAATGCTTAATTTTTCCATTTCTGTCTCAATATATGATATCTAGAGTGTTAAACATGTAAATTAGTTAACATTAAACACTGAATTAAATAAATTTATACTTTAGGTTTTAGTAGGAAAAATTCATCCCAGAAATTATCATTGTCTTTTGAGACATCTTCACCCTAAAAAAAAAAAAAAAAAAACGGCATGTATAAATGCTTAATTATAATATAATAATGCATACAAGATTATTAATATTTAAGTATCTACAAACAAAAAGTATGAAAAAAACAAAATGATTCAAAAAAATCAAAATTATAAAAATTAGATTAAATTGGTAATTTTATTATGACAACCCTTTAGGGTTTAGAAATCATTACGTTTTAAATTTTTTGAAAAGTTAAGTAAGTAAAACTGCAAAGTAAAAATTTTAAAAATATGTTATGTTACAATTAATATGAAGCACTTAATGCCTATTTATACTAATATACATTCCATTTAAAAGTAGAGCTGTATAAAAATAATGGTATTAAGAGTTTTACTTACCTTAAAAAATGACTCATAAATTTGTACAACTTTTTCTTTAAGCTGTGGTTTAGACCCAGATGTACTTCGTCTACGAAATGCCATATCTAAAAAAAAAAACAAATTTTTGATTATGTATAATTTTAAATAAATTTTATGAGTAGACGTAATTGAATTTCTTAAATTATGAACTTGGTAGATAGGTATTTTTTAAGACACCTAATGTTATTAATTTTAATAACTTTTAATTTAATGAAATAAAAATAACAAAATTCATATAATCAAGTGACAAGTTTCATATATTTTATTCAATTGTAGTACATTATCCAGTAGTAATACTACAAAACTATCTACTTATATTGAAAAACATATTGGCATTTTTAGAGTATTTAATAGAGGTTTCAATTGAAAATGTGAATTAATGAATATGTAAATACTAAGTCTGTGTATAAGTTAGTGAACAATTTGTATTCATACCTATTACATACAACACATATGAATTTACTATCCATGTTTTAATGTTTACCAGATTTAGTATTATTCGTGGATTTTTATTTACATAAAATATATAATTATTTATGTTAAATTTAATGTGAATTTTATACATTTAAAATTTATTTTATTATTAAATTAAAATTTTGAGCAGTATTATAAACTTCAAAAAAATTTTTTTAGAAACTTAAGTAAATATTAAAAATAAAAATACATGAATACATAAATAATTACACAGTATTATAGATTTATATGTTAATTTTATATGAATATGTGATATGTACACATGAAATAGGAAGTTCTACTATTTATAAGAAAATTATAAAATGTACATATTTATAGGTATGTTTTATATTAAAATATTCATTATTTTATAAAGAACCAACTAATCTTGAACATAGTTATCTGTCACAAATTTAATATCCGTGTATTTACCAAGTGTTAACTTAGTTAAATGTATTTAAGTAGTAGGTACACAGATTTTTAACATACCTAGTCATTGGGTGGTTTTGATAAAATATAAAGCCCAAGTTTAAAATTATATTCTATCATAATAAGTTATTATTAATAACTATTGTATTATCTGTAATCAATTTCAACCTTTTATAAACAAAAAGTATTATTTTTCAAGAACCAGCAAATCCTTGCTTACATCCTTACAATTTCTTTAAAATGCAAGTTTAGGAAAATTCTTTCTCAGTGTACTCTTATATGATAGTATGTAGGCACAAAATGCCTATGCCTAATGTATGAAAATTTAAAATATCTAGCTATGTTTTGGCTGTAGGGTTGATTATACATAAATCAGTCAGTTTTTTTTATATCTACATATACACAGATAAAATATTAGATATTTATGTAGTTAATATAATACTGTTTCGTGCATACCTAGAAGGTAACAAATAAATAGTTAGATGCATATAAATAACACAATATTTTTCATATATGAAATACAAATTACTACCTATCTTAAAAATAAGAAAATATTTTTATGAAACTACACATGTTTCTAAAATAAGTAAGTAATATGTAATATGTTACTTACATAATTATTTTAAGTACAATAATATTTGTAGGTTGTATAAAAAAAATTAAAATGTTCAGTGTAATTTCACCAGCTGCTATATGTTTACTTTATTGACGAATACATAGTATACACGCAATTAAATATCATACTATATGCATATAATATTTAAAAAAAGCTCAACGAGTAACATTGCATGTGAAGCTTTGTATACGGCACGGTTAATAAACGGTTTGGCATAATATATTATCAAATTAAGTTACCTTAAGTTTGAACAAATGTGAATCACCCAAAAATTCTGATAATCTATATTATTATGCACAACGTTCACTAATGCTCAAGTAACGTTCGAATAAAATAGGTAAACCAATTGTGATTAACGAGACATTGTACGCACGACGACATACATCAACGATTCGAAGAAATGATCACAACAATACCGCAGTACTCATTTATTAAAGCCCTTGTAGTTAATAAAATCCACAACTATGAGCTCAGTCGCAGTTTTGACTATCGCGTAATTGATTGGATTAAATGTATCACTGATAATACAAATACGAGGATACAGAAAGACTGATAAGACTATTGTGTTGATAATAAAATAGCTGCCGCCTCCAACTTCGATAGCATAATACAACTATACAACGATATTGTAATAATATATTATACAGTCTCGTACATTATGAATAAACATACAGATGACATACCGCACGACATTGATTATTGTACACCCACGGTTTACCCATATTTCACACCTTTATGTCTTTATAATAATATATTTACATCGTTGTAGACAATGTTTTGAAAATGAATCGATTGTGTATTTATATCATAGAGTACTCTACTCTATGATTTATATTTTAATTAATACTATTATCAGTTATTATATAGGTACCTACTTAGATACTATGTTGGTTAACGTATTATTGTTTAAAATTTAAATAATATCTACCACCGACTTGATAGGTACCTCTACGGGTCTACCTAATTATTAAACGCTGTCTTCTGTAGTTACTAGTTCTGTAAGAATATATTTTCACGTTTCACAAGAAAATAAAAATAAAACATGTTTAAATCGATAGGTATATAAACATATAATAATATAATTAGTAGATTTAATATTTTTTTTTTGTTACCCGACTACTGTTAGTAATAAGTCATTGTCACATATTAGTATCATTACTAGTAAAAATTTTGTTCATTATTTACCTATGTGCATAAATAAGGTAGGTACCCTATCTATAATATTTCATTGATCATTTGGATACCTAGAATAAAACTAAATAAATATCTAGGTAATTTATATATATATATATATATATATATATATACATATATTTATAAAACAGAATTACCTAATTTGTTATTTCGAATTTATGTTTATAAACATATAAATATCATTTATTATCTTACCTATTAATTATTATAATTGTTTTTTAAGTTCATAGATTTACTTGCTGAATTAGTGAAATTATAGTTAAAACTTAAAAGTACCTATTATAGTATAGGTATGCTAGGTATGGATTACGTAGTTTCATAAACATTTTGAAATAATTTTACATGGTTTACAATTTATTTTCACCTCCTGATAGGTATAATTTTAAGCTTATTAATCTCGTGGCCTCATAAATACTCTATTATACATTATTCGTTTCTTTTAATATGTAGGTACTTAGTCGTTATACTTATCTTTCTTTTGTATCATCTATCATTGAGATTATTAATTCATCCTGTCTATCTATATTTTGTTGATATTGTTGATAAATAGGGTTTTACCTATTATAATATATTAAAACACATCCACATTAATTTGATTTTAATATTTTGTCATGATTTATAAATTATGGGTGTAGGTTACCTACTGTATAAGTACCTATCTAATATTTATTTAAATATTTATAGTACGATCAAAAAAGTATAGGTATAACCATTGATTTTAGAATATTTTATTTTAGTTTATTCTAAAATCAATAGTATAACTTAAATTTGGTTATAGACAACTGACTTAATAAAATTACATTCCTATCTATATATTTACCTAGAGTTCTATAAGTGGTATCAATTTCTCTAAATAACAGAAATGTATCTACTTTTGATTATATGTCTATATTAGATATAATATTTATTTATATTATTTCTTTGAAAGTGTATCTAATTAGTATCTATCTATTGCTATACCTGAAGTTTCTATTTAGGTACTTAAATTAATGACATATTACATAGATAGTTGATAAGTATACCTTGTTGGTTTATACTAAACCATTCTACTACACATGAATACTGAACAGTAAAATAAGGTTAGTTGTATAATAAAATCTAACTAAGAATTATAATAAAAAGTCCAACAATAATAATATTTCTATACTTAGGTGCGTAAAGTAGAATTACTAGATAGGTTACTTATACACAATTCACACGATGTTCATTTTTTATATCACTTATATTGCATGTTTAATTAAATATAATAAATTAATTGATAGTTAAATAAAATATTATAATATATTAGATATATACAATTAATTTAAACTTAATTTAATTTAATTTTTGGTTAAGTGTATTCACAGGTATTTATTCGTATTATTACGAGTTATCGCAAAACTAAACTAAAAAAGCCAGCTAGTAGGTATCTGTTTAGTTGTGTGTATAAGTCATAGAAGGGCAGTTACTCCTGTTCGTTTAAGTAGGTGCATTGAGTTTAGATTGTTATTGTGTAGACTGTAGATCAATATAATTTAGATTGTAATGAATACAGAGTTCAATTTGAATTTAATGATAAATCATCGCTTACTAAAAATGTTTCTATATGGAGACAGTCTGTTACTAAATTTCATTATAAATGTATACTGTTATTATTGTAATTTATTTAACTATTAGTAATATAGTAGTTACAATTAATTATTACCAAAAATATTGTATTTATATTTTATTATATTCATGTTGTATAATTGATATATAAACTATAATAGCAATGACAAGTATTCGTATATTATATCATGTAATTTACCTGACTCGTAGCTGTATTATTATTATGCTGTGGTTTAAATGAAGTAATACAAATTAGAAAATTTCTATATACTCAAATCCAAATAAACACAACTTTTATATAATATCTTGTTAGAAACAGAGGCTCATTTGTTGCTCATAAAATCCGGTGTTGCTGATGTTGATGTGGCTGGTGCACAGGTATAGGTTAAAAAGATGACATGGTCAAGTCGATCAGGGTAGCTAAAGGCTTCATTAAAGGCATCTGTGTTTTCAAGAATCTAACTTTCTCTTTGGTGGCAAAGATCCTTATTTCGCCATCCCTTGTTTCCGGTGGCACACGAGAAAATCACACCTCTGTATAATATATTCATTTATAACAATTAAACACAGTATTTGTGTTATCTCATGTGTTGTTTTTAATTTTAAACGAAGTCGCGAGAATTTTTAAATTGTAATATTTTACATACTTACTAAAAATCCATGAGAAAATATAGACAATGTTTCCATTTTTAAGTTTTGCAAATAGATCAATTTATTATTAAAAGTTACTACATCCGAATAGAAATTTTTTTAAAAGTTTTGTAAAACGTTGCAGGATATAGACAAAATACATAATTGGGGAAAGGGTGGCTTTATATTAAGCAGTCTTAAATATTTAAGTGCATTTATTATTTTATTATATTGTTTATTTAATATATTATAAGATGTATATAAAAAAAAATAGTTAAAAGTTGTATTTGAACGCACAACTATCTTAGAAAAAACCAATAGATGGCGCTTAAGTATTGAATTTGAAATTACTTGCAGATTAGCCAGGTACAACAGTGTAGTATATTATAATAGGGTCTGCGGTTAAATAGTTTAATTTAATCAAGGCATTTAATGCCTATAACCTAAATACTTAATAAATCAATATAAAATGTTGGAAAACAATTTTTTAAGTAGCATATATATATAACATCTAAAAGTTTCACGTAGATTTCTATTTTTTGTGGGTTAAAAAGTGAATATTAACTCGAAGATTCAAGATCATTAATTTAAATACTATAATAAACACATTACACAT
Organism: Melanaphis sacchari; assembly: GCF_002803265.2. Taxonomy (NCBI): domain Eukaryota; kingdom Metazoa; phylum Arthropoda; class Insecta; order Hemiptera; family Aphididae; genus Melanaphis; species Melanaphis sacchari. Next base: position 94,997 of record NW_020270545.1, read on the forward strand.
TAAAATTGTAATAAATTTAATAAAGACATTTTTGAAATCAGGATAACATTAGTTTATGAGAATTTACGAAATATACTTCTTCTTTCTTAGTTTGTCAATTCATTGTAAGTCATTGGTGCCATTTTCTATGAATTGTGTTCAATGTTATAAGAAATTACATTCAGCTTGTAAATCTTGAGTTAGCTGTTTTTTAATTTTTTTCTTCATCAATGCTTATTTTATCAATTCCATTAACATCAGTTTTCCATAGGTACATGTCTATATATTATAGAAGTCTTGAATTATAACCTAACTTCGTGTTATAGTTTGGTAAATTACATTTCATAGTTGGTACATTTCTTTCAAAAGTAATTAGTCCTATACTATTTATTTTATTTTTATTTTTCATAATATACCAACATCAGGTATCTACTTGATGCTATTAAAATTACCAGTTTCCTACATACCTTCAATTTTTGTCTATCATTTATATTTTTGATTGCTTCTATAGTGCTCATTAAATATAATGTAGAATGAAAAATGTATGTAGTGATCGCTGTGCAGAAAACTGCAATTTTTATTCATTAATTATTTAACGCATTGTACGTTCATGGTTTGTTTAAGATGGTTGTGAGAAGATAGGTAGTTAATAAATAGAACACTTGAAATATTTTGAAGTAAAGTACTAATAAGTTACAATAATTTATTAATAATTTAAACAATAAATAAAATAAAAATAGTGAAATGCTATGAAAAAGTTACTAGTACTGAGAATAACTAAGTACTTGCGGCGATGTGGCTGTCCACGACGAGCAATAGTCTTATAAAAAGGGTGAATAAGGCAGTCTAGCACTGTGATTATCTTCTGAACATGATTAGGTGCTCAAATTTTATTTATACGAGTCCTATAAATGATATATAGTGATGTAATGGCCAATATTTAATTATGTAAATCAGTAAAAATAACACGTTGTTTCCACCTTTGACCTAGGTTTTCCGTATTTTAGGTTGTGTACATGTCATGTACTAATTATTAATGCCTCATAAAATAAACCGCTTATTTAATTTATCATATATATTACATTTTAAAATAATTATTTTGGTATTTAAAATTACCTCATGTATCTTATGGTCAAAAATCTTACTTCGTCTCGAAAGCTTTTGACATATTAATATATATCTTGCAAGACTCTTTTTCCGTTTTAAAGAATTTTAGTTAATATTATGTAATGTATAATTTAAAATATTTTTTGAATAATAAAAATACTGAAATAGTTTATATGTAGTATTAATACATACAATTTGTTATGTTTAATAATAATGATGTATGTCTATATTGGCTATTGCTATTATTTACTTTAAATGTCTATTTATTTTAAGCATGTTATATATTTCTACAATATAAAGTTTACATAAATATATGTCGAGTGAAATAAGACTTGATGTACTTCCATTATTATCACGCTACACATTTATTATTGATATAATATAGATTTAGAATTTTATTTTTACATAAATGGACGTTTCAATTTTTTTAATATCGGATAACATATAACTTTCGATAAAACGCGTATATCATGAACCGCTCAAAACACATACTTACGTATATTATACCTGGGCAATACATTATTATTGTTATTATTATTATTATTATTATTATTATTATTTTTATTTATTTTAGACATTTTAGCTGCCATAGATTTACTAACATCGAACATTACGTAAAATAATACTTTACGTAACTCAATCGCTATGCAAATAAAAAAAACAATTTACATATACAATTTACTTCGCACCTATACGTTTTTTGTTTCTTTTCGTACAATATTTAGTCGTAGAAGATGGAAGAAATTGTTGTACAGGACTTGGAATTGAAGTCACTGATCGGCTTCGACGGAAATCCGTCGAACGGTTTGATATTGCATCCGGACGGCGTTCACCTGATTTATCCACTCGGCACCAACGTGACCGCGTACAATTGGTCCACCAAGGGGCAGCGGTTCTTCGTGGGGCTGACCAACATCATATCGGCGGTGGCCGTATCCAACACCGGAAAATACGTGGCCGCCGGCCAGGTGAACTACATGGGTTTCAGATCGCCGATTATCATATGGCACTTTCAGACTGGCGACGTGTTGACGAACTACGAGTCGCACATGGTTCGCGTCGAATCGGTGACGTTCTCTTGCTGCGAACAGTACTTGATATCGCTGGGCGGCATCGACGACGGCTCCATCATCGTGTACGAGATCGACAAAAAAGAGGTGCTGTGCGGCTCGTCGTCGGTGAAGTCGACCGCCGGCATATCGACCGTGATCAAGGCGGTGAACTCGCGGAACCGGTGCTTCGTGGTGGCCGGCGACAACATGCTGCGGCTGTGGACGTTGAACAGGGAACAGAGGAACCTGCAGGGGCTGGACACGTCGTTCGCCAAGATCAAGCGGAGGATCTTGTGCACGGCAATCGACCGCCTGGACGAGTACGCGTACTGCGGCACCAGCACCGGGGACGTGCTCAAGGTGAAGCTGAACTTTCCCGCGGACGCGACCGCGCAGAAACCTTCCGCGTCGCCGACTCTGGTCGGCTGCTTCGCCAAGTATCCGGCCGCCGGCAAGAAGCGGCCGGCCGGCGTCACCGTGGAACTGTACAGCAAGGGCGTGACGTCGCTGCAGCTTTACGGGGACGACGGGACCATGATCGTGGGATCGGGCAACGGCGTCGTGGAACTGGTCCGGCAAAAGGCGCAGCAGAAGCGGTGCGGCTACGGCCAGATGGCCGAGAAGCGGCTGGCCTCGCCCACGCACCCGCTGCTGGTGGCCGTGCTGTCGGCGGACGTCGAGTCGACCGTGACCAGCATACAGTCGATGGGCGACCACACCGTGCTGGTGGGCACCATAAACTGCGAGCTGTTCGCCGTCAGCGCGGCCACGTTCGCGGTGACCCGCATGTTCACGTGTCACACGTCCGCCGTCCACGACCTGGCGTTCCCGCGGGACTACAGCAAGGTGTTCGCGACCGCCAGCAGGAACGACGTGCGCGTCTGGTCGGTGGACACGCTCCAGGAACTGCTCCGGGTCACCGTCCGGAACTGCACGTGTTCCGGCGTGGTGTTCTCGCACGACGGCGCGCAGATCATTAGCTCCTGGAACGACGGCCGCATCCGGTCCTTCACGCCCGAGACCGGCCGGCCGCTGTACACCATACACAACTGCCACAACAACGGCGTGTCGGCCATAGCCATGTGCAAGGACGGCGTGAAGCTGATCAGCGGCGGCGGCGACGGACAGGTGCGCGTGTGGCAGTTGAACGGCACCGACGGCATACTGCTCGCGGTGCTCAAGGAGCACAAGGGCGCCGTCACGTCCATCGACCTGCACCAGCTGGGCCACGAGGCGATCACGTCCAGCGCGGACGGCACGTGCATCGTCTGGGACATTGTCCGGTACACGCGGCTGTCGATAATGTTCTCGTCCACAGTGTTCACGAGCGCCATGTACCACCCGAATGCTTCCCAGCTGCTGACGAGTGGCACGAACCGGTACATCGGATTTTGGGAGGCGCTCGACGGGTCGTTAATCCGTGAGATCGAGGGGTCCGCCGTGGCTGCGATCAATTCTCTGGACATCACGCCCACAGGTTCGTTTGCCGTCCGTCAGAGAGGGGAGGGGGGCGATATTGACGAAAAAACAAAAAACGCATAATATGTTATTTTAGCGACGACCTAGTAGTAGTTATACAGTTCGGTGGGTGCAAGCATCGATCGTGGTTTATGGTATACGCGAATATAGGAGACAATTTTTTTTATTAGTTTTCGAGTTTTCAATGGTAAGGGGGAAATTCGTGGAATTTCTTATGGTGTATTGTCATACGTTTTTTATTTTATAGTGATTTTAATTTATTTCAACGAAACAAAACGCTATTACTGCGGATATAAATGGTTTAAAATATAGTAATTAATCGAGAAAAAAACCATTAAGTATAGAATATAGTGATCAGATCGATGTGGATAATTTAAAATTTTTGAATTTAATATTATTTTATGTGTTATAATGTTAGTTAAAAATCAGAATAACCTATGTAAATTAAGTTATTTATTAAATGGTTAAAACTAAGTTTTTTAAAATAATATTAATAAATATTATTATTATATTATGTTGTATTATTTGTATAAAAATATTTTGTTAAATTCAGTTATTCAATTATATTCTTTTTCTGAGTATCATTATTTAGATTTTTCTTCTTTGATTCACTATTTTGTGGCTTTAGTATTTGTTATGGCCGTCGACCGATATAACACGCAATGTATAGAATGTTCCGAAAGTTTCGTATCCATCCTAAAGCTATATTATAGAAAATCAATATAATTTAATTTGATTTTGTGATTAAACCGTTGAAAATATTTCATTTTTTAAGGCGATTTATTTTTTAAATTAAAAAAAAAAAATACTCTGAAAGCTTTCCTAGTAAGTTAATTTAGACTTGCAAATAATTATGTCGAAATCAGTATTATATAAGATAATTAATTTATTTTAATGCAATCCATTTTAGTTTTTTTTGCTTACAAAAATTGTTATTCTCAAGAATAATAAATCTTTAACCTGCTCTTGTAACATGATCAATTTTTACTAAATTTTTTATATTTTTACAACAAATGTGATTAAAATATTAGTTTTCATGAAAGTGTAAAAAATTTGATGTTGCACAAACAATTTTATTTTTTTAAATTTATATCTCCAAATTGGAATTTTCACATGCGTAGATCATTCTTTATAATGTCACATATTTATGTCAGTTGCCCGAGGGCGGCGATACAGGGCTTTTGGGATTTACTTTAGTAGTTATACCTAGAATAATACAATAATTGTGGTGTGCTGTATGCAGGCAAGTACTTCGTGACTGGTAGTTCGGATCAGACGGTTAAGGTTTGGCTGTACAACGAGGGGGTGCCCACACACGTGGGCGTTGGCCACGCGGGTGTTGTGACCAACGTGAGGGTGAGTCCGGATGGCCGGTACTTGGTGAGCACGAGCGTGGACGGCGGCATATTCTTGTGGCGTTTCCCGTACGACCGGGAGGCTGTGCCGCCCAGCAGCCGGTGCTCGACGGCCAGCGGTGTGAGCGCAGGTGAACAGCAGACGGCTCGGTCACGGCAGCTGTCACTTAAGAAGTCGATGCCGGTCCGAAAAGAAAACATTTCCGACATATCGTCGGCGCAGAAGGTGATGTCCGTGTTGGTGAACGGCGGGGCCGTTGGCGACGGTGATGCGGGTGCCCGCGATGGCAGCAGCAGTAAGAAAATTTGCAAACCGTCGACGTCCGTCCAATGATGGGGCCGGTTTTGAGTTTTGTCAACACCACAAGGGACAGTGTTGTTTTTGTTTCCTCATCCGACGTGTCATTTTGCTTTGTGTTTACTCCTCCTCCACCTTCTTGACCGATAAGTGGATCTTCCGGTTCAACTTTTTGCAAAATATTATCACTGCTAATCGCCATGTAGCTTTCATTTCTTAGCAATTGTATTTTTTGTCGTACATTTCTATCACAATCCATAATATTATAATAATATTGTATAAACAACAAACGGAATTAAAATGTTTAATTTTGGTACATAGTGGTTAAATTATTGACCCTATAAAGAAATTAATTGATAGTCGAGAGTTTGAGGGAAAGATCATGGGGCTATTATTATTTTAAAAATATATCATAATATAAGTATACAACTTAGTCCATAAGTATCCATTTAAATTGTGAGGATGAGAGAAGATTAATAACAAAGATAACAATAATTTTAGAAAATAATATAGCATATATTTTGTCTTTATTGTATGTACGGGTATTGGCAATCTATTTTTTAACAATGTTGACATTAGAAAATCTATGACAGGGTGTGAGGTACGCGTAGTCTATGTATAAACATGGCTATATGAGTTGAATATGTGCGTGTGTATAAACTGTATGATATATATATAGTCAAAATAGTGACTTGTATGGATTAGAGGATAATACCTTCTTCAAATACCCACATTAATTGATACTTAACACTTTACGATACAGCTATCGTTAAAACTGTCATTTTTTAAAAATGAATATTTATTTCTAAAAATGAAAATTGCCATTATTACTATTAATCTTAATTTAAGAATATGTTTATCGGTAATTTAACTGTACTATGAAACAAATAATAAGACTTGTGTAATGCAAAATATTTAAAAACATTACATTGCTATAATTATACAATAATACATTTAACCTAAATATTTCTAGCTAATACGATTGAGTATAAGAGTACCTAGTATATAAATTAATGGCCAATACTTAAATAGGAATATATCGTTCATAAATATAGTTTCTGATTTATTATTTTAAGATTTATTTGTAATATAGCTCTATAGCTGTAGTCAAATAATCGATAAAAAGACGTCCTTCTTAAAAATTTATATATTCTTAACTTCAATACTTTGGAAAGTAAGATTTATTTTAAGATAAAGTGTACTTAATTGTGCAAAATTTAAGGAATCTATTATAATGTTATATAATATGTAATGCAATTTAAAAAAAGGTAAGCAAGTGGTACCTACTCTGCTGTAAATTAGGTGCCGATCGGGTCACTTCGTAGGTGTGTTATATTTGAATTAAATGATAGATAAATGTATTTTTGTATACAAAAACGATTTTGAGCGGAGACGGTTTGTCAACTTAAATCATTAAGTATATTTCATAATACTTTCTTTTTTTTTTTGATACCTATAACTAAGGAACGGATTTTATTGTAATAAACAAATCAAAATTTGTAAATATATGTGAATATCGAAAAAATGTATTAGTATTGAAAATTACGAAAAAAAAAAAAAAATAAATATTTTATTAAAAAAGTAATACAAACGTTGTAGATATATAAAATTATGAGTATTATTCCGGAACAAAGTAATAAGAAACCATATATTTTTCAAGGTTTGTAAATGAAAAATTGCGACGGTTTAGTCGGAGAATACTTTTGTATTGATTAAAAGACCGTTCTACGTCAACAAATTTGATAGTGGCGTAATTCATGTTTACTATATCACAAGGAGTGAATTTAATGTCCAGAGATTCTTGTTGATTTTTACCAATTAAAATATCTGTGATGATTTTAATAGTTTGAAATCCAGAACTTTTTAAAATTATATTGGCAAATTTGTTTTTGACTATTTCTCCTATGTGCCCTTGAGTTTTTTCTAATTTATCTGAACATTTTTCTGCGATGTTAATACTTTTTATCAAAGACATGTTTTAGTTTTTAATTGTTTAATTGTCAGAATTAAAAACAAAAAATTGCAGAAATGTGTGTCAAGTTGTATTTCAAATTGATATTTTACATCAGTGAATTTTCTTTTCAATTGCTGCGGTCGATTCAGTATCCCATTTAGATAACATATAATATTTGGTGTTTGTCAAAAATTGCTAATCTTGTTAATTTAGACGAAGCAGATAATGTTTATGATTTTTGAAAATTAATGAAAAAATCGAAAATTACTAAAATGTTTACAAAATATTTACTTATTTTATCAAATATGTAAAAATATGTTTAATAAATTTGGGTTTATTTTAATTAGAATGATCTAAATCGTATACATTTTTTATCGATTTAAAATGTTTCATTCCAATAAAAATATGTATTTAAAATAAGATCCGTTCCCTATCTATAACTATTAAAGTTATTATTTAACTTTTAGTATTATTACGGTAGGTTTACATAATTTTTTCCGTAAATATTGAATTTATTATATTATTAGTATTTAATCATTATAATATTAAATATTTTTACCATATTATAATATGATCCTATAAAACTGAAAATTTTAATAGCATATTTTTGTAAATACCGTAAAACAATAAAAATCGTTCCACTGAAAAAATCGATAATATCTAGAAATAAATAAAAAAAATGTCATTGCTTATAGTAAAATTTATAATAATATAAACGTCAAAGATTTAAGCTCCCACAACTAATGTGCTTGAATTATAAAAAAATTAGTTATTTCGATATTTATTATTTAAATACGTTATTTTGTCCAAATTTGAACTTACAATGTGTATAAAAAATTATCATCTTAATATTTATTTCATTTTTTTTTTTTATTATATGGTTTTAACATAAAATGCTTATAAGGAATATTGTATTAAATTTTTAAAACTTAGATGTAAAAACAAACATTTTTATGAATATCTAACAACAAAATAATTTGTAAATTTTTGAGATTTTGACCTAATTTTCAATGCTTATAAAAAAATAAAAAATAAAGTGATTATGGATTTATAATATTATTTTACTGATTATAATCAATTTATGAGAACATTTGTTAATAAGTTTTCAAATATTTCTTCACTGTGAATAATTTTTAATCAACATTTATGGAAAAAAACTAGAAAAAGTTGGAAATTTCTTAAGCCAATAGTCTATTATAGAGTATACTTGTAGGCTATAAGTAGATAAAAAAATAATTGAAATATTTTGTAATGTTATTGTAAATAGAAAGTGATCTAATAAAAATTTAATGTTTTTATGGTCATTTTCGTGGTTATTAACAATTTTATCATTATATGACTAAATTTTGGTGAAAATTGAAAGTATCTACATATATATATATATATATTTGAGTTAAACATGAAAAAAAATGGATTTTGTTAAAAATTGGATTTGCATAAAAATTCTCGTTTTCCCTTATTATTTTTTTTTCTTAATTATAAAATAATAACTGAGTAATTTTTAATTTTTACTCAAAGTACCGACTAGATTCAAATTGCTATCAGAAACTATCCTTTTTTATGAAAATCATTAAACTTCCCAAACGATCATAAGTTATAACAGACAGAAAAACTTACATTATTGTAATATCAATATATTCACTGCTCAGAATCTAAAAAAAAAAAAAAAATATTTAAAAAATATTTTAATATAAAATAAAAAATATATTTAAAATATTTTAATATCTAAAAGTGATATTAGATACAATTAATATATTTAAATAAGTATAAATTAAAACAAATTTTAGGCTAAATAAACTATTTACAGTAAGAAAATATTAAGACCAACAATTTTTTAAATTTAATATACTGGAGGATCTGCAGTTTACTAATTTTCACCAAATTATAATACATAATGTATTTAATTCCCTGTGTTTATTTATTAAGATTAAAAATTGTAGACAAAGCCATTGTATTGATCATTTCACTTTTTCGATAATTTCAATTTAAGAAAATGCCTTTGAAAATAAATTAATTATACACAGTACGAGTACAATGTACTCAGTACATATTCCTTTTTAACAAAAGCAATGCCTAATTTAATTTACTAGGTTTTTGAAGTACTATTAAAAACTAAACAGATCATTTAATTTTTTTTTTTTGAAACAATTTAACTAGTTTGAAAATTTTTATTATAGAATGAAAAATAAGCACACTTTTTACGCATGCCATATGTTTTTTGTAAATATTATATTCTATAAGTGAACCAGCTGTTGAAAAATGCCTAGAATAATTTTCAGTTGTATTATTTCGATAGTTTTTATTACAAATAAAAAACGCATAGCTCTGCAGCAGCGAATGATGATGAATGTGAACTATTGCATTATTTAGTCCTCGATTTGAAAAAGCGTCGGTAAACACAACTGTATGACTTATAAGTATCATCAACTTCACTGTTGAAATAACATTCATGACAAATTTTATTCCATATAGCTTTACATTTACGTTCCATTAAGTTAAAAAAAAGAAAGAAAAATGTGAAACTTCGTGGGTTGCGCGTTTAAATAAACTTTTTTTCAATAAGCTTACAAAAAATAAAATAAACAAAGAAAATAGTTAGATAGGTATTAAGAAATTGATCATGGATAAATTTATTTTAACTTGAGTTCTATTTTGGAATAACTGAATATATTTTACAATTTATTTAACACTTATAATAATCATAAGTATTAAATATACTATTTATATGTTAGATAGTAAATAACGATTATAAATAAATATTATGAGTACTCGTAAATTATAAACTTTGCCACATATTACAATACGTTTAGTACAACAATGCGGTCACAACGTTACTACTTTCACATGTATCTCGTTGTTTATACTACCTACGTCCTACACAGTACACATAAATATTTATTATGATAAAAAATGTATTTATTTTTATCATATATAATAGGTACCTAACTTTTAAAGTTTCCATTAATTATAATTAATGACTATAATTACAAGATGATAATCTAAGAAGAAAAACATTCAAATTATTTAAAATTTTTATAGAAATATTGTTTATTTTCTCAGTTAAAATAATGCTCTATAATATTTTTTTATATATTTCCTTCATATTATTGGAATTTGTTGAAAATTTGCTGAACTTCAAGTAACGTTTAACAGTACGTAAGTAAGTACTCTTCATATATGCTACATTATACTGATTCTGGTGACTGAATTTTTGATATAAAGTAGCTATACAATAAGCCATACATCAAGTCTTATGACCTATTTGAGTATAATTTAATATATTTTTGTCTCTTATTTTTACGTTGACATTATTTTCCGCCTATTTATTTTACATTAAATTTTGTTTATTTTATGTCTTTATAAAACACGTAAAAAAATACCTAACCTTAAACTTGTTATTATTTTTATGTAGGGTACTATATTTGTAAAATTATTTATGATAAAATTATTATTGTTCATGATTTATTTATTGTTATTACTCTCTTAAAAGAATATCAAGTTTGAAGTTAGTTATTGAAAAAATAATATATCTTTTTAAGTATAAATTTAATAACATAATTAAGTTCAACATAGTTTATATTAAGAAAAATATTTTAAAAGTTCATTCATCAATATATAATATTCTGTTTTGTAATGAATTGGCATTTATAAAAATAATTCTGTGATTAGAAAATTGATAATGATTACAGGTTCAAAGCATTAATATGAGAAGCTTGTATAATTTATACATCATTCTTATCATCTAAAAATCTTGATATATTTTTATACACTAATAATCAATATAATCACAAAGACGTATTTTAATTATATCTAAAATGTTTTTAAAAGTTCTAATAAATGAAAAATGGAACATTGAGACATTTTTTAAATTATTTATTTAGTTAACATAATTTTTAGTTTTTAATAAGTTAAAAGATAAGATTATATCAAATAGTTAATTAACAATGACTTAAAAATAGGTAAGCTTAAAATTCATTTTATAGTAAATTCTAATGAATCCTCTAGAAAATTAGTTTTATTTTTATAGATACCTTTCTAAATTTTAAGTAATCTAAATTAGTGGTTTTTAATATATTAAGCTTACTATTATTTTGCTGTATCATTATTAGTTAATGCAAAATATGTGTCTTTATTAATTAAACTCAAAATAAACGTATTGTTATTACTATTTTTTTTTTTTTTACAACATTTGTTAAACTAAAATCACTTTTAGAAAAAATGATGTAGGTTGAAATTAGAAATTGTATCCAAAGCCATTTATAAATTTCAACTAAATGATATGCTGGTAAACCATTTTGGTTGCTTCATTATCTATAAATTAATGTATTTTATAGAATTGACTATATATTATTGAAAGTTTTAATTTTTGAACATACTGGTGACAATTTATCGCAAACATTGTAAATATAATACATACATATTTACATATATATATTAATAAAAATAATAATTCTAGACTATTAATTAAAGTATATACGTTCAAACAATTTAAACAATTTATTTTATGAACAATTTATGAGAAGATTTTTAAGCTTTGTACAGAGTTTAAGGTATTTTGGCTCATTGTTAGACATAGAAATTATAAACTAGGAACCAAAACATTTTTAAGATTTCAAATTGATAAAAATAAAATTATTTTTTGAGTTAGATAAATGCGTTCTCTGCTTCTTCCTTCGGGTATCACTGGTTAACATTTTCAGGTTTTATTTATTTTAATATTTTTAATTTGAATATTTAAATAAAATTAGTAGAAGTAATTTCATACAAGTTTTAACGCGGAAATTCATAATATTTTTTTTATTGATTTGTTTATATACCTTCAGATTCAATCATTAATTTATAATTTAAAGTTTTACTAATTTTAAATTGCAATAAAAGAGTAAAATTTAGTTATTTAAAAATGGGAATAAAGACCTTTGTATTTCTTCGACTTTTTACGGTAGTTTTTTGTTACGTTTTGTGAAACTGTAATAAAGAAATCAAAAAAATAACTTTTTTAAAGTTCTAACTAGATGAAATTTCCAATCGTTAAATTCTTGAAACTTTTAGTGAACTTTTTTACTAAAAAATGACAAGAGACAAAAATAACTACTATTAAAAACTAAAAAAAAGTGTAAAAATGTTTTAAGAAAATTATTTGGAACAATATATTTTATTATATAAAATTTTTATAGGTAGGCCTTAAATTTGTTGGGATAAAATTATTATTCAACATTTAAGTTTAAGAAAGGTAAAAATTATGCACATCAAATTTGAATTATGAATTAAATTGTTTTTAAATTTCTTGTTCATAAAAGTTCTAATAGAACTTTTTAAGTATTCCTATACTTTCAAAAATGGCCACATTTATAAATCCATTGATCTAATGTAAAAAATATTTTAGAAATTAATATGAGCAATACATTATAGAGTTTGTAATCAAATAACTAATAAGTAAACAAATTTGAAAGATTAAATGTTAAATAACTCAAATATTATATAACATTTAATATGGTATTCAATAGATTTTAATATAATGGAATATATTATATATATGTAAACATTTTAATATTTTACAATTCACTTTTAAAATGATGTCAGTACCTTGTTTACTTTCTACGAACACTTGGTTTTTTGTTTTATATCCATATCATTATATCTATATTTATTATTTGAAAATTCAAACAATGAAAATCAATAAAAATATGTTAAATGGGTTAATTTAAATATATTCTTATAGTATTATTTTGTATTGGCTATAATATTGTTATCAGTTTTTCTATGTATTTAAATTAATGTTTATTTATTGTGGCGCTCATTTTGACTATATATAATATGAATAAAATACGTAACTAATGCATATTATACTAATGAAGATCTAAAAAGAAGAACAAAAAAAAAAAAAAAAATAAGTGAAAATATATTAGCATGACATATCTAAATCATATTAATTCATGATAAAATTTGTTTTCTACAATATTAAGTAGAAAATCTAATCTTGAAGTCATACCATCAAAATTTATAAAGACGTATGTACATTGGCCTAATGGTACATTATATGTTATATTCTCTTAGAAACTTATATGTAATTAATTTTTATCAAGAAATTTTTACCGAAAATAAAATATTATATTTTCTACTGATATTTTTAACAATAACCAGTTCAGTTTACTTGTAAATAAATTGTTATTATTTCATGTATGAGTAAAACAGATTATAAAAAAATTAAATGACGAATAAACATTTTATTACGATTTTTTTAAAGTAAAAATATTAATTTTGTTGGAGGAAAAATGTCAAGCTTGAGCTTATATATTTTTTTAACGCATATTGATATGGATAATAAAATTCCAAAAAAATAATTACGGTCTCACTGATATTGCAGACCAATTTTTTTTTAAACTGCTATCTATATAATGGGAAAAAACTCATCATAACTCATAATTCTATAATGTTTCAAATTGCAATTAGTGATAGAACGGAAAAAGAAAATTCCCAAGGTGAGTTTTGAGCACTATTTTTTAGTCCTTTCATATCCACCCTTGTTTATACAGTAATTATTTATGTACGGTATAGTTTTATAGTTTGTAAAATTAGCTTGTTATTTAGTTTAACGACATTTTTTTTTTGGATAAATGGTATTGTTGTGTTGCAAAAGAAAATTTTAAGATGATAACATAACAAATAGATTTGAATTAAATATAATTAATTGTACACAATAATAATTTATTTAGTACAAAGTTATTCAGTAATCTTATATACTAATAAGTTATTAGTAATAACTAATGCACATATTTTCTAATAAATATCATTAAAACATTTTTTTCAATTATAATTTTGATTGGTGTTTGACTTGTGTAAATAGAAAAGTGGTGTTTTATGTCGACGATGTATGTTATGTATCATTATACCCTTAAGCAAGGATTTTATTTCAGAAATTTACGTAGAATGCAAACAATTTAATCAATAGCTAACCCTATAATTAACCTATAATTAAAATCACTCGAAAAATAAACGTTTTGTAAAATTTAATAACTATTACCAAATATTACAGCGTTTTAGTATTTGATATATTTTTCTTAAAATGCAAATACAAAAACGTAAGTTATGCATAACGTAAAATTATCATTAATCTATTTTTTCAATTAGGTTATAATAAAAAAAAGATAATTCATAAACTGATTATATATTGTTGATAATCGAGTACTTAAATGCCCAATAAATAAATCCATAGTTAAGGATAATGAAAATTTAAAAATCTAATCATTAAAAAATCAAGTGTCTTATTTTGCTAGATATAGTAGTGTGAAGGTAAGTACATCGTCATTAAGTAGGTCACTTTATTGGACGATAATAAAATATTTTATGAGAAGAAATACAATTTTGAGCGATCTGTCTGTCTTTGTTTTTGAGAATATTTTATTATATATTTGAATTCATATAAGTAATTTATTTTCCTAACAGTTTATTATCAATATTTTTCTGACAATTAATCAAATTAATTGAATATACGTATTAAATAATAATTATTATAATTATTACAGTATTATTCATATGGTATTATTTATTATAATTCGTCGTATAAATTGCTGGAAATTAATTTTAAAAATGTTCAAAAATTGTCATGTAAAGTGAGTTATAATATTTATGTTGACAAAATATTTTTACAAATAATATTTTTGGAATAAAAATAAAATTATTTTAATCATTATTTTTTTTATAATTATTCAATTTTATCATAATTTGAATTTGAATTTTTTAGATTTTAATTTTTTTTACTGTAAGTATATTAAAAAAAATTAAGAACAACAAGAAGTAAGAATGAACAACGAGTAATAATAATAATTTTGAAGACCATTTGTTATTATATATTATACTAAAGGTAATAAAAAATGTTTTCCAAAAACATTTTTTTCGTAATAGAATATGTTCATTAACATTTTAGAGTACTTTAATGTTAATTGTGGTTGTTTATTAAAAATGTAGTATCGGCATAAACAAAGTAACAATAATTATTACTTATTGAATACATTTTATTTGTTGAATACAATGATTCCATTGATGATAATGATTTTAATTCATTAAAAACCTTAATATAAAATTTTATTTTACATTCAAACTAATATAATATTACTAACAAATATTTATTCTCCTATAAAAGTTAAATTTAATTGCAATTTCAAAATATTTTATGAACTAACAAAACAAGTTAATAACTTCAATATATTTGTTTGGTAACTTTTGGCGCAAAAAATAAAATTGTACTTAATTATTTGTTGAATTCATTTATACATTTAAAAATTAGACTTATTCAGTTCATATTTAAACAGTTTTTAAAGAAGCAAAAAAGACTGAAGAATAATATATGTATATATATATATAATATTATTATACGTAGTATAGTAAAGTAATTATAAAATTAGAATTTTAGTTTTAAATAAAATTGTAAAGCCTGTATGCTATAATAATTCGTCCAAATAAATTTCCATGTATATATTTATTTTTATCAAACATATTATTTTATGCAATTATTTCTATACATTACAAATTATTATAATGATATTTTTAGAAAATAAATTAACAATAATATTTCACCAAAAGTTATTAGTTAGTTAAATACAATGTATAATATAATATAACACAACTCCATCTAAAATATTTAAATACAGATTTATCACTTTGTGTATAATTTTATCTCAAATAATATAAGCATTATGATTTTAATAAATATAAAATTGAATTTTTTAAAATACTACAACTTATTTTTGAAAAACAAGTTTATAAGCATTTTTGTGAAGGTGGTGGAAGGTTTAGAGAAAATACTAACATTAAAATGTTTTTATACATTGATATTTAGGTATTATTATTATTTTTTTAAATATTAATTTTAATGGAAAAGATATTTTATTTTTATTTTTAAAGGTAAGTATTTCGAATAATAATCATGACTTTATCTATATGATACACCAACTTTTTTTAAATGTTGTGAAATGGAAGGAAAAAATTAATCACAGATAATTACAATGTTATCTATATATTTAACGTATTAATGTATACAATTAATATATAGGTACTATAATAATAATATTCAAAAAGACATTTTTTAAAGTAGTGTTTGAATCCTCTTATTGAGTATTTAGATCCTTTGTTGCTTGTATCCAATCATGTCCATATAGTTATTACTAATAACTTATTAGTGATAAGCACTGATAATCATTAATAATATTAATGATCATGACATGGATGATGATGCCTTAAAATAATTACACAGTTGATAATTTTTCCTTAAAATGTAATAATAATGTAATAACTTAAGAAATGCCTTTACAGTTGTTAAAATTGCTTAATTAATTAATTTGTTTTATAAATTAATAAATACAATTTGTAATATAAATATAAAATTTATGATTAAACTTTAAAATAATTTGTCAACAATTCAAACTTTAAAACTGCTTTTAAAATTGAAATATAAATAACAATGATGAAATATCAAACTCATTTTATTTTTCAATTAGTATAAAACTTTTTAAAAATGATCAAACATTACAAAAATTATGTTTTAAGCATAGAAAAATATGAAATAAAAATTAATAATTTAGATTCGTTTTTGAAACACTTGTAAAGCATTGTTAGGACGTTCTAAAACAAAACAAAAGTCATCAAAGTTCTGGCGTCCAGACCTTATAAATGATTATTAATGTACTGTTATAATACTTTATTTATTCAAAAATTTTATCATAAAGCATATTTTTAGTAAATAATTTAAATAATTTAGTAAATGTTTAGGAAAATAGTGACGAAGTACCTTGATTATTCGATATCAATCTATACTCTATCTAATATTTTCCATATCGTCAATAATTATTCCTGTGCCCATTATATATAAACATAACATTACTATTTTTAAAATTTATAATTCTATACTTGCTATCTATTGTGATTTGTATTTTAATATATTTATATATTTAATTTATCAGTTTACTTTATGACTCAATATCATAAAACATTTAAAATAATTAATATTTAAACTAATCAATAAATTTGTAGCTTAGTGAAATTAATGGAATCATATAGTACAGTAACATAGTTACAGCCGAGTTTTAACAATTATGAATAGGTCATGGCACGAGTAACTTGTCCTAAAATCAATGAAAATAATAGTGAAATTATAACTATATGTGTTAAATAATAAGGTAAAGGAAATATATTTTCACAGAGCCCACGGAAATGTACCTATGCCCCATGAATAATATTTATATCGACTCACATGGTATTAAAAATACTTGGCATCGCATTGTGCATTCACGTCGTTATAAGAATGGCATGCAGAACTCAGTAATTTCGCTGAACGTTGAATAGGAAACCATCGCCATAATTCTTATTCGATTAGGAACAAAAAAAAAAAAAAAAATAAATAAACTAATTATCAGCAATTGCTATTGCTTCTGGTTATTGATTTTGAGTTTATCGGGAGTATGGCAAGTAGGTACTTCTGGTAAAACGTTCTAAAAATTAAACCATTAGCTAATGAGATAATGGAATCTGCTCTCGTAAGTATACGCGTTTATTTGACATGCTACCAAGGATGAATGTTATATTGACGAAATCCAAGAATCAATCTTTCGCGCCAATGTGATTAATCTTAGTTACACACTCCATATTTTATTTGAAAATGATACCATCAGATCACACAATAATTATATATATGTATATATGTAAATTGTTTAATTAATATTACATTGCTAGGTACTTTTCAATTAGTTTGATTATTTTTATGTTATTATTTAGTCTAGAAATATTGAAAGCTACATTTAATGTTGTATATTTTAATGAATTAAAATGTAAAAGATAAATGAAACTGATTTATTAAGAAGCAGCCAATTTAAGTTTTTAAAACTATGGTAGTTTTTTCTGTGGTAAACGTACCAATATTGTGGACTATTTTTGATACATTTACGATAAACATGAATTATTGAAAACTGTCTTCAAGAAATCCATTTGATTTGTTTTATAATAAAATGTGTAAATCCCAGGTTGGTTCCGTATCACACATCGTGGATTTAACTATAAAAATTAAGTCATAAAGATTTATCAAAAAGATGATAAATATTTCCAAATATTATTTGGATTAACCATTTATTGTCGATTCCATTTTTTTCAAGGTTTTTAGTATTCAGTAGAAAAAATTTACTATTGTTGCTGTGAAGTCAAAAATCAAAAAATCGAATAACATCCAAAATTTTAATTCTCAAAACATCAATTATTAAAGATGTAAATTTCGTAT
This sequence comes from Melanaphis sacchari, assembly GCF_002803265.2. Lineage (NCBI taxonomy): Eukaryota > Metazoa > Arthropoda > Insecta > Hemiptera > Aphididae > Melanaphis > Melanaphis sacchari. The sequence continues at coordinate 113,484 of NW_020270545.1, forward strand.
GTTGTCGAGAGATAGCTCATATATTAACTCACAGTATGTAGAACGACCACTATCGCAAAGTAATACCTATTGTCTTTCAAACTTGTTATTAATTAAATTGGTATAGCCGTGGTATAATCCATGTGCTATACAATGATCTAAATAATTTTCTTTTGTTACTCGCTTAGCAAGGTTTAGCTTGCAAAACTCCACTACTTGTATTTCGAAATAATGGGCCTTGCGCTCTCGTTTTCAATGATATCTTCAGGCATTCCACTTTCGTAATTAATGTAACGTTTATACATCTACACAAAAGCGATGGTCCCTTTGTCGTAGTTTTTACTTGACAGGGACTTTGTTTTATTCCAATTACGTGAAATGTCAAGATATTTTGTAATTCTGAAGTGTTAAATAAATCATTTGTAATATTTCACATGTTTATTCACTTCCATAAGATGTCTGAAAAAAGAAGATAATGTATTGTAATACTTAAAATAACACAAAAAAATACATATTTTGCATACCTAGTTAGTTATTTTTTAAGACGTGCCAAAACAAGCAGAGGTGAACTTTTACTGGAAAATTGGTGAGTAAAGTACAGTAACGGCGCGTGAATAAAGTTTATAGGGAGACTTAACTGTTGTGTATAACTATTGAGTGAATTTGTGATTTTGACTACATAATGTAATTAATTTAAACTATTAAGAAAATGAATATATTTTATAGTGGATATTCCGTCAAAAGACAAATTATTTCGAAAAAATATTTTAGATGAAACAAAAACGTTTGTTACATTTATCACAATCACTAAGCTAAGTGAATTTATCATACCAATTTCATTGAAATTTACTAGTAAATTTTTCGTTTTTATATTTGATTGATAAATATGGAGTGGGATTTTTGTTTTTTAACTTAAATTTTTCATCATATATTAATGAATGGAAATCGTTGTCCAATAATTAATCTAACGTACAATATTTTGATGCCATAATTTAAATATTCAATCGAAAACGCATCACCTTCATTGAAGTTAGAACTCATTTGATTTAATGTAAAATCAGTACGTGAGATCGATTTAGTAGTATGATGCTCGTATTGAGTAAAAATCGAATATGGTCTAGTTTTGTCCTTAACATCAGGTGACCTGTATCCATTTTGTACCTGAGATTTAAAGTAATGTAGATAGGTAAACTTATTATGAAATGTTGACAGTGTTACTAAAAAATAATAAAAATTTTTTATTACGATTCACATTTTATGGTAATGGATTTTAACCAAAAGAAGAGATGTAACTATTCGTATACAATATGTACTGTATAGTGTTGGCTTTTATTTTTGAAGTTATAATATATAATATGGCCACTTTTATGGTTGGATAAATTATAGGAAATAAATAAAAAGTTCAAGAAGTAATGTTTGAAGTTCAAACATTTTTCTGAAATGTTATGAACTATAAATAAGTTTTTTACGGTTCATTTTTTTCACTAAAGAAGAAACTACCAATAGGTATCAAGTATACAATTTATTGTTGTGATCAATAAAATCAGTTTTGTTTTTAATCAAGAATAAAAAAAATATTATCCTATTAAAATATTTTTATTAAGTATTATATTAAATTATACTTTACAACTTAAATATCTTAAAAATTGTTTTACAGTAAAATTAATATTTTCCTTTATTAGTTGAAGATGTATACGTTTAGGTAATTGATTACCTTAACAATTTACTATAATATTGTATAATTATTATCTGCCCGTATTACTCGCTTCGATTGAATACCATGTCGGTGATTAACTTAATACAAATGTTATTTGTGTACGTTATATATTATAATATGTATTTATCCATGTGGCTTGTAAATGTATTCATGTTGGCCATTTCTGTTGTATAGGATTATATTCCATACCTAAGTACTTAAGTTTTTCACGGAAACAGACGAATTTCTGTAATTATTCTTGGATTATCACGAGGTTTTTGATAGTAACCTTTTAATATTAAGTTGTTATTATTATACATGTATATAATTTATTATTATTCTTTAAATTTCATTATAAAATTAAATGTTCAATTTTGGTTTTGTAAATATTGAAATTTTAAAATATAGGTACCTTATTTTTAAACCTTTGTTATTTACGTATAATTTTTATACATAATTATTATTGAAAACAAATCAAGTAAAGGTTTTAGAAAATACATAATGTGATAAATTTTTAATCAATTATTTTTCATAATATTAACTTAATTTTTACTTATTATTATTTAGTCTAACAATAAATTTTATTAATAAAGAATAAAATAAAATTTTTCTCATATAAATTATTTAATTACAGCAGAAGCCGTTAATTAGAAACACGGATAATTGATACAATCGCGTCATTGAAACAAAATATCTCGGGACGGATCGGATGTATATTAGAACATTCAAAATAAATCAGATTATTGAAACATCACTTCGGTTATTTGAAACAATTAAAACAATTAAGAGAAGGTCAGTTGACATATACACTGATTATCCGGTGATAACCAATGTACTTTAATCTTATCTTTGCTGTCGTTATGTTTATTTTTACTGTACTTATCGTAAGAATACTCTTTCTGTACATATCGATCGTACCGTTTGTAGTTTAGCTTCATCGCACGGACGTAAAGATTCTTAGTGTTTCGTTTTTCTAAAAATCTAAAAATATGTAAACGCTAAGATTTTAGCCAATCGTGGTTTGAAATTCATTAGACCCTCTGATATTTCAAATGCGAACGAGACTGGGTTTTATTTTAGAGCTTTACCTGAACAGACATACGCACTCAAAATAAGTGACAAAGTCAAAGGGGCAATATAACTCATATGAAAATATGGTCATGGAGTTACTTGACGCAAAAAGCAAATTACGATTGATAAATATTTTAAATAATATCGTAAAATATATATATTTGTACATACTTTTTTAAATTATACAATATAGGTACATACATACATACATACATATTTTTTTCATGTACCTATTATTCATTTTTTTTTCAATCGCTTATTAGAAACAATCGGTTAATTGACATATTTCACCTTGGTCCCAAAGTATTTCTTACAAGCGGCTTTTACTGTAGTTATAAAACTAAACGAGATTAAATGCATACTGTTTATAATTTGTTTATGTATATATTGTATAAATCACAAAAGATAAAATCTTATGGTATGTGTAGTTAATTTCACATTAAACTGAAAATTGCAGAATAAGCATTACATACTTGCAATTCATGTAATGAAAAGTATCTCCTTTTGAGCCACCATTTTGATTCCATAAGCTACATTTTTATTTGAATTATAAACAAAAAAAATATAAAATTATAATTAATAATGAATCTATGAACTATATTTTTAACAAGGAATAATGAAAATGAAATCAATATAGCGTTTTTTTTTTTTTTTATATTGGGATAAGGTTTTTGATTCTACGAGCATTTTATGTTTAAGTTTAGTATAGTTTTATTTGTGATATGATTTATGTTAATTGATATACTTGAATATCAGTATCGGATCTATATGTTGTTAAAAGTGGTGGCGGCTTAAAAAATAATTACATGAAAATATATCAGTATATATAATATATTATATTTATAGGGCTTTGTATTATACACAATTCTATTGGTGGAAAATATGTCTAACTTATAATAATATTGTAACCATATTAACAATTATAGAGTACTAAAATTGTGTAAAAAACATCCCTACTCAAAAAAGGATTGCCATATCGTTTCTTTACTATTTAATAGTTACTTCATACTATATGAATAGTAGTAAAACAATTATTTTGTAAGTTCATTGCAGTTTAAAGTAAAATCAATATAGCTTCTTAATTCTAATTACCTATTCAATAATATAAATTCTATACCTATTCATAGTATAGGAGGTGGCTGTATCAAAAAAAAGTGTCAAAGATGTAGTAGATATGCATTATATATTTGTATATATAAATACGTAAGGATATAATATGTTGATGGAGGTAATGTTGAGTATGTGTATGATAGTTCCAGTTTTCCGATATTTTTTCCACAAGCTTTTTCGTGAAAACACCTAGTATTAACTGGAAATATACTATGATTCGTATATGATTGACATTTAAATATTCTTTTATTTAAGTATAATATATTTATTTTATATAACAGGAACTACGACTGGACGACAATTGTAAAACAAACAATTTTTAGTTAAAAATGTATATTATGCATAAATGTTTATAACTCTTTAATTAGTTTATCTGATAAGCAATTTAAAAAAATATATATTATTTTAAAATTTATTTATTCAAAAAAAAAAAAAAAAAAACAAACGTAAATTAGTCACCTAATTTTTGTTTAAATTTTTTCAATATTATATGATATTTAGTAAAATATATTATTTGTATCTTAAGTTAACTATTATAGTTACATTTTCTTTTAGATAATAGTTATCACATACCTACTACTGCATTTTAATTCAAAATAATTGTTTTACGGTAATAAGTAGGTATTGTATCCACTTCCGTTATATATTTATTAAAAATTTTTTTAAAGAAAATGTAGAACTTAAGAATAAGAGTTGTGACTTATAGGTAGGTGTCAATTATTATTAATTAAATAATCATTTCAATAACAATTAAATATAATTTTTTCTATTAAATTCTTGTATTATGTAACAGTAACAAATAATATATATGTTACATACATATATATTATTTATAAGGTTCTTGTTTTGAGCATTTTATTTTATGTATAGTTATATTATGTAATATTGATCACTATAATTTTTCAATTTAAACTCCCAAGTCAAAAAAATAGTATGTTGTAATTTATAATACCTATAGGTTATATTATTATCCGATGCATGTAAATTACGGTAAAAATGTATTTTCTCCTACTGTGCGTTGATTTAATTATGACAAATGTACTATGTACAATGTACATTAAACTTACGCATAAATATTAAATATAATAAATTATTCTATAAAATTATTTGATTTTTTTTTGGAAAATATATAAACTAAAATGTATGCATTACCATGAAAGTTTTTCAGTATTCATATTTTTCCTAAACCAGTAATACACAGCACTGAGTTCATTTTTATTGAAAAAAAATATAGTAAAATTTTATTTTATTTTTTATCTTAAAACCTTAGTATATATTTATAAATAGCAACATTTTGAATTTTGAATACTAAATACTTCTAAAAATGTATTACAAATTAAACAGTTTCAAAAAATGGATAAAAATTGTAATTTTATCAACAAAATATGAAACAAGATTGTTTTATATTGATACTTTTATTGATTTATATACTGATTACCAAAGTACCCAAGTACACCAAGATGCTTCAGAGAGATAAATAGCAGCCTGTAGAGGTTTTGTGGAGTATCATATTTGATCTTAAAATAAATCAGAAACTTAAAATACGGTTTCCTTATTATTGGTCATGCTTTTAATTAGGAAAAGTATTGCGAAAAAATTTTAGTTCAAAAAGGATACAGTGAATAGAAATAGTTTTTAAACATCATGTTAGTGAGTTTAGTTAAAAATTGTATTATAGCGTTGAAGTTTATGGTACCTATTTACTATTAGTTTATTACCAATTTTAGATTCATCAGAGCAAAATATTTATAATTTTTTTATATTTTTTTTCAGAATTCTAACTATATAAGAATTTATTAAATTGAATGATTTATTAGCTTGTGCTAAATTTTTTATTTTGTCATTTATAATTGTTTTAAGCATAATTAACTCGCATGCAACTACTCATATTGATTGGACATTTCATCTGGTCGTCGATAGTTTTAAATTAATTTTTTAAATTTCATTAAGTTTGGTAAGATATTTGATATTTTGATGTTTGATATTTTCTTACTGTATTATATATATATTAATATTTTATTTTATTTATATAGATCTGTATCCAAAAATAATACATTGTTATATATATATATATATATTAATAACAAATCTACAATAAAATAAAAAATAGTTTTCATCAATTTAACAATACAAAAAGTTTAATAAAAAAAATAAATTGTGTGATTCTAAAAGTCAAAATAAATGGATTCTCATTAATCGAGAAATAACAGGAGAGTGGAGCAAAAAGTTGGCAGAAGAAAAAAGGAAATACAATAGGAATTGTATTTGATGAATCGATTAAGGACTATGAAATTGGCCTGAGTCAACAGGGAGGTTAAATGAATTGAATAAAAAAAAAACTAAGCTAGAAAGGATCAGTTAGTGATTCATCTACGATCAGTAAGACAGTCAATTTTTAATTATTGGTGAATATGAGTATATAGTTCATAGCTAGGCATAAGTTATTAAATTTGCAGAAGGTTGAAAAAATGTATTATCATTTTCATAGCATTATAAATATATTTATTGATTTAACGTTGATTTTTGATTGTGATAAGGTATTTGAAATAATTAACTGTTGAACATCTTTATTCAGTATTGATTTAAAAATGTAACTTATTGCAGCTAATAGTAAGAATTAAGTTTTCTTAAAACTGTTATAATCGTTATCATAAAAATGGTGATGAAGTGATTACAATATTTAAATATTTTTAGTAAAAAATGGCTGTACACTCATTTGTGTAAGATATAAGTAATAGCTAAGTTTGTATATATATATTCATAGTAAATTAATAATTACTAATACACTTAAGTTATGAAATGTTGAAAATCATAGCAATTAAGTCTTAGACGGGTACTATAAAATAATTTTTAATTTAAATGAAAATAATTTCTATACTAAGCAGTTTATAAAATTAAAATATTACAAAAGGAACATTATGTATTCAGTTTTTAATGCATTACTAATTTTAGTGACTTTAATAGTAAATAGTATTTATAGAATAAAGTATTATAGTATTTATTTATATTGTTTATATTGGAGTATTTTTTTTATTTTTTTTTTTGAGTATCTACTTATAATACCCTTTTAGATAATTATAATTTATACTAGCTATACATACATTGTTAAAAAATACTGAATATGTATTGACTACTTTATATTTTTATCATCTTTTGTTTAATTAAACAAAAAGCATTCATAATAAATGCCGGGCTAGGTTAAGTATACCTCTTAAATAAGGTTAATATAAAATTCTGGGGTCTCGTAATCTATGAACCACTATAACTAAATGTCCAAATCTCTACAATCTGTTATAAAAGCTGATGGATTTGACTAATTAAGGATTATATCCGGTATTTTATAAAATAAATAAGACGTTCTATTAGGCAATGTTGATACTGACTAGTATTTAAGGTGGTTTTATCTTTATTTTTAAAATTTAACAAAAAAAAAAATCCAATAATATATTTTTGTGACAGAGAATAATTATTATGCAACGGCTAGAAATTATTTAATCGAAATGGTAAATGTATAACGGATAATGGTGTGGTTAAGTTGAGATTCTTGTGTATGAAGACATAATTTGTTCTAATAAAATTTCTAGAGTAGTGTATTTATTTTATATTTTACTACGAGATTATATTTTATTATAATATATATTGAATAAAGATTAAAAATGAAAAATAAACATAGCTGCCTTGCATTATACCTTAAACTTTGATATTTAAATATTTGAAGCTATTTTTTACAAGTGTAGCATTCAGATGTAACTTTTTTTTAAAATAGTTATTGTATTTGTGTATTTTAAATACTTCTCTAGTGAACGTAACTTATTCTTCAATAAAATTTGTTATTTTTAAGAATTAAATTAAATTTTTATGGTTATGTATTATATTAAATATTATGGCTTAATGTTTGTTACGATTAAAATTGTGGTTTTGTCGAAAAACTAATAGGTTATAAACTGATAATCAAGTATTATACAGTTCATAACTGCACGAAGGTAATGTTAAATCTGTTAATTGTACAGGCTTAGTTTATTTATTTTAATTTTGAAAGTTTTGAACTAAACTAGGAATCAAAAATATTGCAAATAATTTGTATTCAGTGCTTTTTTTGTTAATGATGTTTTCATGGTACAGGTAATTACTTAATATCAACGTACTTGCGTTTAAAAAATAAAATGCATAAAACTGTTATAAATATTTACAGAATATAGCAAAAGTTTCATATGTCATTGACATTTTATAGCTTATCGAATTACAAAACGGGTTTTTTTTCAAGTATAATTATTATGTATCAATAAAATTTAATTACTCTTCCAACATGTTGTTTTATAATTTATTTGTTTTGTAAATGTATGAAATCTCCTATTATTATTTTATTTTTCATAGTTAGTTTTACGATGTTTCAGTTAATATCAACAATTTACAAAGTTATTATAAATACATAAAAATTTACAAATATGTGCCAAAATATTGAGGTAAAATTAATATGGTATCATAATAATATCTTGATATTTTATTATTATATACATGACTTTCTGGCAAAGATATAGGTATTATATTCTCAGTTTTATTTTACCTATATATCAATATGACAATATCTAACGGAACAAATACCAACACATCAAAAAGGTCTTTTTAAAGACCAATAATTCGACCGATATAATAAGCGAGTAAAACACACATAATATAGGAAACACACCTATAGAAACATGTTTTAAATAAGGTTATCTCAACGTTATGATGGATGACAAAACACGCCGATTAAGGAGAAGAAACTAGGCAACGGTGTGGTTTATATCCGGTTTTTAACTAGTATAAAATAGCCTGGTGGATTATACCGGTGCACTTCTACAGAATAGTCAGCCCATTTCAATTCTTCAACCTGTCAACATCTATCGCAAAACCAAGCTCAGATCCAGATAATAAAAGACTCGGACAATTCTACTACCTCGCTGCTACACGGCGACCAAGCACCGTCCTGCACGACGATCAATCCACGAGGCTGCCGCACTACGATAGTTTGATTCATGTCGACCAGTAGTTTAACTTCAATATTGTCGCTCCACGGCGACTAAGCAGTATATCGTGAACTCCGAGGCGCTCTAGCAATGTGTTGCCCCATAACCGACCATCGAGACGGTCATATTACGACAACTCGACCCGTAATTATTCACCATCGGTTCCCAACATCGCTGTTTCACGGCGGACTTGACACTCGTATCGACCGACGGACGTATACACGGTCACCGAGGCGTGGTAGCAAGAACCGTGTCGACCGGTAATTAACATTCAACGTAGCCGACGACCGATCAATCATGTCGATCGTACGATTTCATTGGTCCACGTCAACCTTGGAATCACCAAACGCCTGAACAGCGACCAACTATAAACCGTCGATTTAAAGTACTCGAATTAACACTAGTGCTGATCGTGAGGAATAGCCAGAGACAAGTTAAGCAATCGATCGAGGAACGATCAATTCGCGGATCAAGAGCGAATTTACGGTCGAGGATAAACCTACGATCTGGACATCGAACGGCAACCGAGCGCCGTCGCCAAAATGGTTCTTCTTGTCACGACACGACTCCCCCCCCTCCAGTGTGCCTGCCTAGGCCACGCTTTTCTGGTTGAGTTCCACGATCGAATGCCACTTGCTTGAGCGGGCCCGACGTGATAGTACTCGATCCCACCCCTTTAATATTGTATCGATACTGTATAACGACATTCCTAGTATTGTAAGGGGTCCGTAAGTGATACGCGGTCACTTAACCCTATTCCTTATGTAAATATATGTACATATATATATATTAAAATAAAACATTAAGTATTTACAGCATAAATAATTAGTGTACAGACTTCATTCACGATCGACACACGTATTTAGTGTGCCGTATCATATACTTAATACTGTTATAATTTATTTTAATAGTTTTTAACTTCATTTTGATAATTGATATAACATTTTATGAATAAAATGAAAATTAATATTGTGTATGTTTTCAGTAATTCAGTATTTCAAATTTAGTAATTTGTTATTATTTTGACATACTTTAATTATTATCATACGATTATCATGACATGGCGTTATAAATAGTCTATTTAGACACATTACTGTCATGAGTCCATTTACGGTATATTTTTGTGAAATTTTAAAACATTATTATAAAATCATGATATTGTCGTGTAGTATGTAGCTTATTTAGGTAGACCACTGTTATTGGTTTATTTTCCTGGTATTTTATAAGTATGGATTGCTTAAATTGAGTAAATATCTAGCTTAAGTAACTAATTACTCGTATATTGCGTGGATTATTTGTAAATAAATATAAATGCTATTTTAGGTAACTATATACAATAAAATAACTAACTATGATTGTTATTTTTTAGAAAAAATAATATTGTTTAAATACATGATTATTTATAGTTGTATTCAGTGAATAGATATAATGGGAGTTCCTAGAAAAAATTTGGACTTTAAAAAAAATTGCGGAATAATATAATACTTTGTAATATTTTATTATTATTTCTGATTCATTTGGCATATTAATTCTTGATTATTTGATATACAGAAATATAAGTGAGGGAGAGGGACATAAAAAAAGGTTGTACTATTAATTTTTTATTTTTATTTTTTTTAAATATATTACATATTAGTGGCGAGGGACATTTTGTAGAAATCCATTCTAACAAGAAAACCAATGTGTGATTATATAGTTGAATACCTTAACCTCTTATCCCCCAACCAACACCTGTGTGCACCACTTGAAGGTATGGTCCACGACGTAATATAGCAATATTATAAACAACAGGTAAATACTAAACATATATTAAAAATATTTACCCGTCAACAATATTTGCTAATTAGCTGTATGAAAAGTTTACATGGCTTACTGTATAATCGTACAAGTACTAATGTATTTGTCAAATATGTCAGTCACAATAGCACTTGAATTTTTAAATTACTCACCTGCTTGCGAATATATGATTATCGGCATACTTGTCAAATATACCAGTTTTGGGAACCTTCGTAGTTAATAAAAGTAAACAATTATTTTGTGAACTGTAATAGTAAATATGATAAATGAATATAGGAAATATGATATGTTACCGTAATCATAATTTACAGTTTACATTTGTTCTAATTTAATTTACCACACAGTATTATAGTAGTTAATATGACTCAAATTAGCTGTACTTATTATTTTATAAAATTAATTTAAAAACAAGTTATATTTAATCAAGTAATAATTATTTAACACATGTTATTGTACCCCAAAATTTCATTTTTTTATTTTTATAAAACGCCTACTTTGTATTCATCGAAAAGCTTAAAAATGATCTACAAGTTATAATTGTTGTGAGCCATGTATTTCTTAAATTTTATTGGACAGATTTTCATTATCATCCACTATATCATAAATGAAACACAAGAACGAAATTTGTCTGAAAGATATTAATGAGAGTTGACGATCTTAATGATTTGTTCATATTTACACAATGCAATCAATCAAGTTCAAATACTTATTTTGCTATATATTGTAATACTTAATCATTTTACGCACAATTTATTTTTACTACATTAATACTCGTACATATAATTCATGATATTTTTTATAGTTACAGGTTTGTTTAAATATTTAATAAGTTTTAATATTTATGTAAGAAACTGGTTGAGTAGTCCTTGTTTAGTGATAGAAATATAAGTATTAGTTTCCAAGTTTATTCTAGTTGCTTATTGCTTATGTATTATTTGTATAAAAACCAGATATAAAAATCCATAAAAATACATTTTAAAACTTTGCTTCTTTATCATAAAAATCTCACCCTTGAGAAAACTGGCCCATGTGTATAGTATTCAACTTATTTTTTCATAAATTATTTCTATCTATATAAATTGTTTGTTTTTTTTTCTAATCTAATTACACTTATTTTAGTTTTTGTCAACAATCATAAAAACTAATTATTTGAAATTATAATTTCATTATACTTATGATGTGTGTTTCTTTTTAATGAAAATACTTTAAAACTTAATTCGTTGAAAATATAATAAATATTCTGTTTGTTTATTGAAAAAAAAATTAATTCAAGCATTTATTACATGTTTCCTAGATTTTTAATTTCAGCAACATTACATATTATCTTAAATTAATATGCTATAGGTCAAATCATGAAATATAAATTTAATAAATAATCAAATTATATAAAAAAAAAAAACATTCACATGTATTAACTCGTAATATTTTCTAAAAATGAGTAAAATTTCATGTATTTAATAGTATTGTCAAGGATATTAGAATAACACATAAAAAAGAAAAAAAATTGTCCTATAAAAAAAAGTACGTCTTATCACTATAATTATATGGTTTATAATTTAGTTTAAATAAAAATTCGTTTTCTCAAAAAGATTATCATTTTTGGAAATAAAGTTTTTAAATAATAATTCGAAACTTGCAAAATAAAATGGTTGGAAAAAAACTATATTTAATATGAGTAATAAATTTAAAAATATTTTCAAAAACATTAAAACTTTTTAAGAAAATTAAAGGTTATTTTATAAAAATCATTAATTTTATTTGTAAGTATTAGAATATCAGATATAGGCTCAAAATATTATAGCTTCTTTGTTAGTTCATTTTATAAAATTATCATTGATATGTTTAAAAATTAAAGATAATAATTCATTTGTAATAATTAAGATTAAATCATACACTTAACTTTTTTGTAAAGATTGTGCATTATTTTATAATAATAATAATAATAATAATAAAAAAAAATGTCAATATCGCATGAGAATATTACTGAATTGTACTTAACAAAATATAGCTTTAGTGGCTCCATAAAATGTGTTTTTTATTTTTATAAATAATCCTATTTACTTCTAATGTCATCTGACCTGGACATTATTAGGTAAAAGTACAAGTTTAGAACATTATTATTTATTGCATTTTCACTTTGATAATACTATACAGTCATAATTCAATATTATGTTGCAAAGGGTTTGTTGTTTGTAATTATTCCTATGAGTATTGACTAAAACTTAAACGTATTAAAACTTTAAATGTTTTCGGAATATTTAGCTTAATTTATTATTCAACAATTCCACAAGTATTAAATTCTATCAAATTAATCTGTAAGATTTAAACAGATAATAATATAATGTGTGTACTTAATGTACCATATATTGCAACATTTAAGTATCTGGATTGTTCATTGTTATTTAATATACTAACATTATTTTTATTTATATATTGATATACATATATTTTTGTGTATCTATGGTCTATTAAGTAGGTGATCATTCAATTATAGATAAACAACCATGAAAATCCTCATTTTTATAACTTAAGTATGAAAGTTAAAACTATAACTACTGTAGACTATAACTATTAAAACATTCAATTATTGTAAAAATTGAAAACTGAGATTTTATCAACTGTGTAACTACCTATATAAACTTAATGACTTAACTATAAATAAAAATAAAATAATATATATATATTTTTAAAATTATTTTAATAAAGTAGTTTTAGTTATCAGGCTCAGAATTAAATAAGTTATAATATATTTAGTTATAATAATTTGTCAAATTTACAGAATTGGTTGAGAATAATTTAGATGTAAACAGTAACAATTCAAATAATGTGAGTTAATATTATTTGTTTTATTGTTAGAAAATTATGTGTATATTAATAATTTAAAAACAAATTAAACAATTGTTGATTTTAAATTTAATTGTAACTAGTTTTTTTTGTTTTTTAAAGTAATTTTATACTTATCAATCATTTTAACATTTATCATTAAATTTTGATGCAAAACCATTTACTTCTTATTGAACGATTTTGTTTTGAATTGTTATAATTTATTTCTGGATAAAGAATCATGAATAAAAATGTTAAATATTACATATTTTTTGTACGTAATTTTTTTGTATTTGTTAACTGCATTAATAAAAATGTAGGCAAGTAGGTAGGTATTGCTTTTCTGTACAATAGGTGCTGAGTAAGACACTGAGTTAGAGATTATGGGTGTTAAGTTTGAATAATATACCATCGTTCACAAAAAACAATTCTGAACGGAGACGGTTTGTCAGTCTAAATCATTAAGTATATTTCATAATTCATAATATGTTTTTTTGATACATAAAACTATTTAAGTCATTAATTTTATTTTGATATACGGTAGATTGATATAATGTTATCTAAAAATATTAAACTTATTATATTATTAGTATTTAATTATCATAATAATATATATTTTTACCAAAATCGTAATAGCATATTTTTGTAAATACCGTAAAACAGTAAAAATAGGTTCATAGTATAAATCGATAATATCTTAAAACAAAATAAAAATATAATTTATTATAATAAAATTCGTTATATTATATACGTAAAAGATTTAAGTTCTTACAAATAATGTGTTTAAATAATAAAAAAATAATTTACATATTTATTTATTATTTAAATAGGTAGTTTTGTTCAAATTTGAACTTAAAATGTCTATAAAAAAATTATCATCTAAATATTTATTTTGGATTTTATGGTTTCAATATAAACTTAAAACTACTAATAAGGAATCTTGCATTATATTTTTAAAGCTTAGATTTAAAAAGAAAAGATTTAATGAATTTCTAGCTGTAAAATAGTTCTCTATTTTTTACAATTTTGTCGAATTTTATCTAAAACTCAATTTAAAATTAATACGAAAAAAATTGCAGCTATATATTTTTAATATTTATATACAGTTATGAGAAAAATAAATTAGAGCTTTGCATTCAAGTATTACATTTTTACCCAGAATTAGCAAAGTAATTTTTAATTGACAATTATAGAAAAAAATTTTTCATTCCTTTAAATAGCTTAAAAATAGTTAAAACAATTTGAAAAATTTATTTTATGATGAAAATAATATACAAATTTAGTGAAAAGTTTCAAGAAAATAATGTTTTCAAAAAAAAAAAAAAACACATAGATGTAAAACCAATACATTTATTACTTCATTTAGAATTAAAAATGATAACAATAGTCAATACTATAATATTAATATTTAAATAACTATATTTAAAATGCAGAAAATTTAAATAATAAATCTGTTGTGTGTGGTATAATTATATTATAATTATAATTTATACTTTTTTTCTACATCTTTCTCTTTCATCCTTCAATATTTTAAACATAATAACACCTTAGATATTCACAAAAATTTATTATTGTTATTATGATACCTAATTTACATACCAATAAAGCGTTAAACATTTTTGAATTTCTCATTATAAAACGATTTAAAAAGTTTTAAGTTTCTCAATTTTAATAAATTTAGTCAACATTTTAACTTCAAAAGTTTAAAAAGGAAAATGTCCTTATGTGTTAACTATATTTAAAAAAAAAGATTTAAGAACAATTTTTTTGAGTCTTGAATTACATTACCAAGTGTAATATACATTTTATCAACAATATCATAAGAAACTAATACAACTTGAAAACCTCAAATGTTTTTATAAAACATAAAATTAGTTTATTTATTTTAGATTCAGAGCGGAGTGAAAAATGTATTGATTTACAATGAAGTCAGTTTTTTTCTATCTGTCATCAATTTTTGGAGCTAATAAATGCTTTTAAAAAAATGAAGAACATTTTTGGTAGAAAATTGGATTTAGTTGGTATTATATGGGAATAAAGTAATAAATTTGTAATCGGGAGAAAAAAATAATAAATTGAGAACAAATGAGAATTTTTACGTAAATCTAGTTTTTAATAAAATCGATTTTTTTTTTTGATCTAACTCAAAAATGAATTATTGTAGATACTTAAAATCTTTAACAGGATCCAATATTGTTATTATCATTATCTATTTATTATAAAATCATCAAAATACTTTGACTATTTTTGAGCTATTTATAAACATAATAGATTTTCTATATTTTTTTTTTTTTTTTGTTTCTTTTCTATAATTGTCAATTGAAAATTATTTATTGGGTAGAAGTGCTTGAAAATTTTATATAAAGCTTCTTATAAGTGCTAGTTTTTCGATTAAAAAGTGTATTATCATAATATTTTTTTATAAGCGTTTAAGGTTAGTATTTGAGAAAATTCATAAAAATTGCGAATATTAGCAAATTATTTTGTAATTTAAATTAAATAAACATTTTTGTTTTTATACCTAATTTTTGGAAATTTGATACTATATTCTTTATATGTAGTTATATACAATTTAATTCAAGTTGAACACACCTATAATAGTGATTCAATACCTAATGTATAGAAGAGTAATATCTACTTGCATCTGCCTTTTTAAAATAGAATTGTGTATAATTAATTGAAATTTAAGAAATAATAGAATATTTTAGATTTCTAGAATTTAAAATTTTTAATTACAATAAAATATTGTAACTATTTGAAGACAAACATTATGATTGTACATTTAAATAACTAATTTTGTAAAAATTAAACTTAAATTGCTTATAAGAAAACAGTGTAACTTAAATATTTTTTTAAATTTCGAAATAAAAAGTAACAATAAGGAAAAGAAATAAGGAATAAAAAAAAAATTAACAAGGAATTTTGTATACAATCGAAAAACTTCAGCTGCTAATTTTTCAAATTGTGTAAATATTTGTAAAATAGTTTTAACTTTAAAAACTTATAAAAAGAATATATGATTACCTATGTATTTTTGATATTTTTTGATTGGGGTTAGAAAAACGAATGAAAAACCTTGAATTAATACATTCATGTATTTCAAGTATTTTTTTTTTTTAAGTAGTTTTTTTAAGTTTTTTCACTCATAGAAAAAAATGTATTATCTATAATTTTAAAATAATTATAAATAGGTAAATAATGATCGAAATATTTATTATGTCTAATAAATAGTTTAAGTATAAAAATGTTCAGTAACCGAAAACTTAATCGGTTAAAATAATAATACTAAATATTTCGTCGAAATCACGATTAATGTTCAGTTTCTACATTTAAACTATAGCAAAACTTTACTAAATAAAACAAATTCAAACATTTCAATTAAAAGTTCTATTCATAGTTACTTAAGTTCCTCTATAAATATTGTATTAAACTCCCCATTTAGACCTTAAAAATCAGATTTTTCTTCAACAAAACTATAATATTTTACTACAAATTATTCAATAATCCTCGTTTAATGATGAATATTTGGGCTTACTAATTTTATGTGTGATTTTTATTTTTTGTAAAAATGATGTTTACGTAAATTTTTTTTCACTTAAGAAAAGAATTTCAGAATTTTTTAAGTTGATATTTTTTTTTCTACATTTTAAATTTTAGTAATTTGATTGTCAATAACTATTTAATTTGTATTTGGAATTAATAAATCAAAAATGGTTCGTATTGAGTGAAAAAACATAAGTTTTATTCGTGTTTCATTAATAGTTGAATGCTTGGTAAGTCTCAGTGAATCAGTGAAAATGTATAGAAGAAGTTTAATGATGTCAAATATTTATCGAAAAATTGTTCATTTATCTGAACTCATGACCACTGTCAATTGCCTGATATCTCGGTCTTGTTATTTGAGTGAAATGCAATGTTAAAAAAATATTTTGTATTATTTGTTGTTATTGTTCTAACTTCTGAAGAATTAATTAATTCGGACAGCTTTGTTATAACTATTTTTATTGTCATCAATTTCATTAAGAGCATTTTTAACCACTTCGTTATTGTATCGACAATAATTAAGAATAATTTACCTATGACTCAAAAACCGCAATGCACCTAGATACATTGTCATTGTATTTCCAAGAAGTACCTACTGACTTAGTTTAGGTCTCGAATTTATATATTTATCGAAATATTTTACTTATATACATGTATATATTAGCAGACTGATACATCATAGTGACAAAATTGGATCATTTAGATTACAGTGGTGACCAAAATGTTTTTACCATGGGCCATAAAAAAATATTTATGGAATGCTAGAGAATTCAAAATTTTTCCAAAGAAATTTAATAGAATATAAATAATAGATACAACTATATTGCCATAGATTCAGCGTTTAATTAGTTTAACCACACTTCACATGATTATATAGAAATACAAGATTGACACTTTTAATTGTTATTATAGTAAATATAGTTTATATTTTAAAGAAAATTATTTTTAAACTTTCACTGGCTCCTACTTATTATTCAATAAAATTAATTATTCTTATTTTACTACCTAATATATGAAAAACTACAATTTTAGAGTTTTTAAATCCAAGTAAGTGATAGTGTTAATACTTTAAATAGTAAAATTTTAAATAAATTAAAATAATAAATATATTGTTATAATTATTACCAATAATTGGAAGCAGAAACAATAAAATAAGTGCGAAAAATAGATAAGCAATGGATATAAAATACTTCATTATTGACTGTAAATATATTACCATAAACAATTTATTATTATTAAAAACAAAATATTATTTTGTGTAATTATACGTCCAATTGATAAACTATTTATTTAAATTTTTTAATGTTAGCTTATCATTTAAATTATTATATTTATGTAATTATTGATTGGGTGAGCACTAATATTATTTTAATACTATAATATGCCAGTATGACATTGTTTATACTTGTATGTGAAATACATACTGTGTATCAATTATCAAATAACAAACAAAAACGTTAAGTATAAATAAGTAATGACAATTTGTTGTAATAACATCAAAACATCAAGAAATTATATCATATTATTGCATTATAAATCTTCAGTAAACAATATTGTCTTGGTTAAAAATAATTATAATCTTCAGCATTAATGTATTTAAATATTTAATATATAATATTATGTGCACAATAAAAGGTAAGTGAAAGTGAAGACTACCAATATACGAATTGTACAATTATTTTCTTATCTTATTATCTTATTAAATCACATAGATAGTATTTGATATAAAATAAATACTCGTTAATTTACTAAATGAAACTTATTGCATGAAGCAATTTGAGTTTGTTAGAAATTTCATTGATGTATCTTTAATTAAAAATTTTCTGTTGCATTTATCGTGTATTGAAAAAGTAGGTAAATCAAAGATTACTTCTGTAAATCAGATTATTAGAAAAACCAGTACGTATTTACTATTATATCATAATTTTAAATACGAAAGTAGTGAAATAATAAGTCGTTTCATATGAAAATCGATTCAAAGAAGAGCTTATAAATTCATTAAAACATGTTTGAAAATTTGTAAAGTGTTCTTAGATTTTACTCTTTTATTTATCATTTATTTCGTTTTATTAATAAAAAGTAAAATTCTTATAATTTTTTAAATTTTTTAAAATGATAAAATTAATATAATTGACACAAAATAATTCATAAGAATTCACATCATTGTAAAATCAATTACTTCTTACATTCACTACTTAAAATCTTAATATATGAATATCTTGGTATTTACCAACTTTTGTTTCATAAAAAAATTACCGTAAAATATGCTTTAAATATAAAATTATTTTTAATATATTTTTTTACTTTATTGATATAAAATTATATTCTGAAATCGTTATATTTTATTTTAAATTTTACGCTTTTTTCATACAAATCAAAATAAATGGTTATAAAAGTGTGAAGTATTGTATGGAAATGGTCATAAAACTTTTTCATTGGATTGTTTTAAAATTATTTATTTTTATTTTTAACATTACGCTCAAATGATGTACTAGGTATAAATATTAAGTATAGTTATTATGTTTTTAATGCATATTATAAGTATAATAATTTATAAAATTTACTATTAAAAAGTTTTTCACAGAAAAAAAATGTATTAAATTACCGATATACTATTTAAATACTTTAAAGTATAAAATATGGAATACTAGTGGTGTGTAGAAATTATTGAATAATATTTTTCTTAAGGGTAGTTAATTAATAGTTTTATTATTTTAACTATAGGTATAATCATTGATTATAAAATATACTATAATCAATGGTATAATAATAGCCAATTACTTGTGAAAAAATCAAAATAAATTTTTACGTCAAAGATTAAAATTTGATATATATAAGTTTATATTTTTACGAATTAATTTTAATTTAAATTAAATGTTGACTAAAATTATTGAAAAATTATTTTATCACACTACAATAGTTAATAATTAATTTAATAAAATTATGATATTGTATTATTTAATATACCACATGGATAATTTATATAAAATGTTGATGTTAGGTATTACCTGTTTTCAATTTAATAATATTAGTATTTTAAAAAACCAGAAAAACAATTATATTTAATAAAAAAGATAATATTTTAACTATATCCATTATCTATAGACTATAATACATTCTTTCATACAGCCAATAAATTCATGTATATATATATAAAAAAAAAAAAAAAAAATGTTTTCTTAGAGAAAATAAGAAGTTTCTTCCCATAAATTATGCCATTATTACTACTACTTATACATCTACTATTATATATACTACTACTTATTCGCGTAGTTTTATTGCATACCTAATTATAGTACCTTATGTTCAAAAAAAAAAAAAAATTGTATAGTTTTGTATATTTTTCTTGTGACATAATGGTAAACACCTTTTCATTTAACCAAAAAAAAAAAGTCGGCTGATTGTTAATGTTTAAAGTCTAAGCTTCGGGGTGTCACTGATGGTTACCACGACACTAAATTAGGGTGGTTTCTAATTTTAAATTTCAAAACTTTTTGTAACACTAGGAAGATAGTTATAATGAGATTTAAGTGTAATAACACTCGCACTTATTTAATGTACAATAATGAAATTGGATTTAATATGATTTATTTAAAAAATTTGTAAAAAAAAAAAAAAAAATCAATATATACATAGTAAACAGTTGATTGTATAGTATATAAAATATTTTTCCGTTAGGAGATTGTAACAATTAATTAGTTATACCTGTATTTTACTCGAATAAGGTAGTAAAAATAAATTATTTATACTTATGAGATTGTAACTACGATTTTAAATTAATGCATCATAATATAGTAATATTATATAATGAATCATTTTAGTAACAATTTTATCTGGTTTTATGTTATAATATTTTATTACAAATTAAAATATTTTACGTTTAATATTATTGATCAAGAATTTTTTTTTTATATTACTTAATATTACTTATAATCACGAAAATAATATAAAATTATTCACAGAAATGTTATTATTTAAGATACCTTTGTCACATTTTTGAAACAACAGAGATCAAAGCTTACTAAACCTCACGGGTCACGTTTATAAGACATATATTCGTACAACTAATTTAACTCATCGATTCATTTAAAAAATAAATGTACTGTTAACTATTACTATTTACCTATTCATTATAGTGTATGGATTTTAATATAATAGTGTAAAGACTCTAGTTTTGTTTATACTTTCAGTAGTGGTTTAAAATATCTGTAAAGATCTTCTTGAAAATTGGTTGAATGTGAATAATAAATTATCTATCTGTATTGGGCTGTATTGGGATTATGAACGATATTGATCCAAATTACTGTGTTCGACTATTATGATATTATATTATTTAATAGTATGATCTATTTCAAGATGGTAACGAATTAAAATTATCCACGAAATAATCCAATACATAATAACAATTTTTCAAATTAAGTATTAAAAGACATTTTTACTGTGAAAAATTATAATTTAAAAAAGAAAAACGAAATAATCTGTATGGACCTAATTACATCATTACAATTATATTTACTGATAATAAATTTTAAAAATCATTATAAATTAAAAACTATTAACAATATTACTTACTAAGTCTAAATTCATTTATGAAAATATGTAAATTGAAATATTTCGCAAAAGGCATAAAGTAGTAAAAATGTTACGTGATTTTTTGTGAATAAAATAGTTTGTGATTTTAACCATTTAACTTTATTGCCTAAGTTTATTTTTTAGACACCTGTACAACATGTATCGCATAAATAATGATGATCGCCTTTTGCAATACATCGATATTGTTCATTCATGTTCATATACTTATTACATAGCCAAAATATAAGATGCTTTGATATATTATTTTTTAAGATATATTATGATATTAAAAATTTGTTATTTATAATGGTTATAATTTGTTTTAAAGAATAATTTTAAAAGGCTCACATTTTAAAATTTAAATTTGGTATTTGAAATAAAAATATGTAAAATATTTAATTTATTTAATGTATATGAATTGTTTTTTTTTTTTAAACCTACAACTAGTAAATATAAATGTAATGAATTTTCATTGAATTCCTGTCACTTCAGTTCAGTTTGGTAGTGAATAAATCGCTAAATAGATAGTGTGTGTTACAGTAGGAATGACTGATTAGACTAAGGAATTTAATCCGGGAATACAGATTGAAGAATCTTGATAAAATTGAAAATTATCGATCCTATTATAAAAATAAAATAATAGTTTTAAACTTAAAATTTCAAAATACTAACAGTCGCAAAATGTTGTATAGATGGCTGTGGAGTAAGATAAACGAGTACGTGGTGAAGATTTAAAATTTTTATGTTTATACAATACAAATATAGATAACGGCGATAGAAAAATTAAATGAAAAGCAGTTAAGAATAATCACAAAAAAGTAATAATATTAAAAAAACACATCGACAAATAATATAATGAGTGAAATAAGTAACAATTATTATATTTATGCGCAATCACTAATAATTAAACATGCTTTAATGTGCATTAATTATTCAATTCTTACTTCAGGATTAAGAAATGCATATAAACAGTCTAAAACGAGTTAATATATTTTTTTAAATGAATTTCAAAACGTCAAATTATAACTGTTTTGGTTATGGAAGATAAAACGTAGATCATATAGAATAAGAAAATATTAAAATTAACTTTTATTTTAAATTTCTTTTAATTTTACTAATTTAGATGCATGTAAATCAGCATGTTAACATACATTAACTCAATACCTATTAAAAATCCCATATAACGTGGTAATTTTAATAATATCGTATATCTCAGTTATAGTGCATAATAAACGAATACTGGCCAACGACGTCAACAGTAATGGCGAACCGCGCGCGCGACTCGGCCGGAAAACGCACTTTTCACGCTCACGCGCTGACGCGGTCCGCCGATTTTGTCGCTGCCACCGTCGCCGCTAACGCCTTTGCTACTACCACTCACCACGTGGATCGGTTGCCAGACAGTCGAGCGTCGACGGTGCCGTTTTTACTGTTACTACCACTCGATCCACTGAGACCATTCGTTGCCCGTTCAAAGCGTGCCTCGTCTATCACACGGGTTAAGCCCGCACACCGCCACCTGTATTATATTCACGAACATATAACACACACAAGAATCAATAAAATATTAAATTCATATAAGACCCGAGAGTACTGAACAGACTACAAACGGACTTAAAAGTCCGATCATTCGCGACCGCTGCAGATCGCGCGGAGGACATGGACAAGGGAGAAGAATCGGAAAAGACGTCCGGGGCCGTCGCAAACCACGCAATAAACGAGCATGGACCACGGTCTGCGGAAAATAATGGTGCATTTGACCACAATTCATCCTCAACCGTAGCAGATAGGAAGGTAGAAAAACGAGGGACCACTGAAGATGGCACACCGGAAGCGAACGACGAGAACGGAAACGATTCGGACATGCCGCCCGAAGAAGTGGCTATCGACGGGCGGAGCAAGATATTCCGGCTAGAAGGCGCAGTTTATTCAATTGGTAAGTGATTTACACTTTTTTTCACTTAGTACACATGATGCCATAATATAACATGATGTGCACTACGCTTTGTAACCTGGTTGATATGATTATAATAATATTTTATATATTATAATATATAAAACTATATATATATATATACTATATTATAGTATTTTTAGAGATTTTTAAACTTTACAAATTACGTTTGATTAACGTACAAACAGACGTCTATGGTCTGTTGATACATATTTTAAAAATTATGTTGACATGTCGGGCCTCGTTAATAATCATAATAATAATATAATATCACCTTATAACCACAAATGAATCACGATCGAAAAATTTGAGTGGTTGGCGTACCTTTGACACATAGGCAATAGGTATATCATAGTAGGTGAATTATAATGATATTATGTTCGACGAAACGAAACCGATATATAGCTATATTATAGGTATACTATAATCCAGAAGTTATATTCAAAATGTTTTTGATACACGGTGGCAGGTTTTTTGACTTTGTAGTATTTTAACTGAATTATAATCAGGAAATATTATTATATAGAGGTTACTGTGTTGTTTTCAAATTATAAATTCAATACGTATAGTTTTAAAACGAATTCGTATGTAAAAATAGAAAAAAAAAATGATTTTATTCAAACACTTTACGATTAGCATATTAAAATTTGGATTTTTTTAACGTAGTATTCTATGATTATTGCTAGCAGAACAAAATAATTCCATGGATTATAATTTTTTTTTTTTTTAGTGTAGAGATCTAACAAACTAAAAAATATTTTATCTGTTAAATCGATATTTTTTACTACCTAAGTACATTATTTTTGACACAAATAAACTAATATTATTGTCTTATAAAATAAACTATTTAACTAGTATAAATGAGATTACATAGATTTTGATTTAATAAGTATAAATTAAAACATTTTTACGATTACAACGAATATCATGGAAAGCTGTTTTTAGAATATGAATTAAGTTATTGAGTATACAGTACCAAATATACTTAAATTTAATAAAATTGTCATGCAATTAATATTTTTAGGGTATTGATAAATATATTTTTAATTTTGTTATTAATATACTACCTTCATATTATTACGATTATTACACGTTACGCAAGTAAAACTATTTAGTTAAAATTATATCATTAATATTTAAATTTAATTTTAATTATTAAGAATGATTTTAAGTACCTTGTATAATTACTAAAATAAAGACATTTACATATTAGGAGGTATATATTTTTAAAATACACTTTTTTTATTAATTAGAATAAATACAATTATATTGATCAAATTTAAGTACCTAATGAATTTTCCTTTGGTTTCCACTATTCAGTTAGAAGAAATTGTTGAAATTTTTCTGACCTTAATTGAAAAAAAAAATTCCCCACAAAAAAGTACTCATTTTTAACTATTGTAAGACAAAAAGTTTTTATTTTTCATTTCGAATTCAAGAATGAAATCAAAGAATGTTGATTTTGGTTATTTTGATAAAAAAAATGAAATGAAAATGTCAATAATAAATAAAAATTAACTGAAAGTTCATAGAAGATAAAACAATTAGTAAATAAATGTAAAATTATGAAACAAGTATTGTGTAATTTTTTATTTCTTATGCTTGTAAAATTCAGTGTACTAACTACTCTATCTCCATTTCATTTATATATTACATTAAAAATTTCAAACTGTTGAATTACGTCATAATATCGAATTAATTTGACTAAAACTAAAACCTTAATTCCGACGTTAACAAAAAATAAAAAAATTAAACATGTAATTTTTATTACTTACTCCGTTCATTATATTTATATACATTTATGACTTACTTGTAATACATTTCATTATTTTTTTATTGAATTATTTTATATTAATTCTTGAAAATAAACATATCGTTATATTTTAGCAATGATTTAAATTTAAATATCAGAAACATAGAATATTTCTTAATATTTTTTATCTAACATACTATTATCAGTTATCACATATTGCTTGAATTCAATTTTCTTAAAAATGAATAACTAATATTAGAGTAATATAGTTTAAAACATTTCTCATATTCTGGAATGTCATTGTTTTTTTTTATGGTAGTCAACATTTTAAGAAATGATTGTTTTCGCATTTTTTATGTATATTTTGAATTCATGTCTTTTGTAGTAAATATATATGGAAAGGGTTGAAACTTATTTTTATCAATGTTTTTAATTATTTCAAAAATAATTCTGGTTTTTGAAAATTATGAATTAAGGGTTAAAGTTAAGGTTTTAATTAAAACCAATATCAAACATTTTGAGAAAAGTTTTATTTTTATATTCTATAGATCTTATGTGAGCATATTATAAAAAGTGATGTTATATAACATTGCGTTGTATAATACATTGAATGAGCCATAAGGATTTTTTTGGTCGTTATTGTTGGAGTAAAAAATATTGGTAACATCGGAGAATGCTCATAGTCACAGTATGATACAATTGATATAAACTTTTTTTTTTTTAACAGTAGATCTCTATTTCAATTATGTTTATGCGAACTCACTAACGGTTTGGTTAAATATTTAGAATAAGATATACTTTTAATTTTGTTTACATAACTTAAAAATAATAATTCATATTATTGGTACATTTGTTGATAAAACAATGCTAAAACCTAATAAATTTAAAATATTGATTACATGGCATTTTAAAACCAATACCCATCTACTAAATTTCATGTAGCTTTAAATTATTTGACGTGATTACACTATAGTTTAATAATTAAAATAATTTAATACATTATTACTATATGTAATGAAAATAAAATACAACTACAATTATTAAAAAGAAGTTATTTAAGTATAAATTTGAAATTTATAATTATTAAAAAAATAAAAATAAATTATAATTCAATTTTTAAACTTGTGAACTATCTAGTAGATAAATGTGAAAAAAATAAATAAATAACCGATTTTATAATTTGTTTAAGTTATATAATAAAACTATAGAAATAGTTAATTTTCTAGAGAATTTATATGAAACATTTTTATTTTATGTAATTATTCATTAGAGTTATTGACTTTGGAATTCATAAAATTAGTTCTAAATTTTAGAATTTAAAAATTAAGATTTTTTTTCTTGACGTCAACATCAAAATTTTTAGAACAACTATATACAAGTGCTATCAGTGTATAAATTATTAATTTTTCTAATTATATTAGACTATTTTAATGCCAACTTCATTAGGCCTATCATAATAGCTTAATTATTTTATTATCATGACATAATTAACATAATTAATAAAATTAATTAGCTGTTAAATTAAAAGTTGCTATTTAATGATTTTTTAAGTCTATCGTTACAAGTTTAAATTTTAAATTTTTTTCTTGATTATTTATAGAATGTTTTATCAGGTTAAAAACACTTTTTGTCGAGTATAAAATATTTAATGCAACATTTAGATTATATATTTTACTTGTTATTTATAAATAATATTGAAATATTACTCTAAAAAAAAAATTTTTGAATTTATACTTCAATATTTAATTACTAATTAATTACCGTAAATATTTCAAAAAAAAAAAAAAATTAAAATTACTCAACATGTTTTGTTTTATTAGTACTAAAATATATATTTACGAGAAATAAAACAAAATGTATTGTTGAAAGCGTATTCAAATTTAGTATTTATTAATAATATATTGGTACTAAATTTGTGTTTGACGTTATATATATATATATATATATATATATACTTAGTTATATGAATTATATGCAAATTATTTAAATAATGATAATATTTAAACAATGAATAATGAGGTAATAATTTACCTATATTGTGTACAATTCAACATGTTTTTACATAGTTCTATTTATTAACATATATAAATAAATTTATAATAAAAATTAAGTTCAGTGAATCTTTCAATACCTTATTCAATGATTAAGTTAAAAGTGTAACTATATTTTAGATTCTGAGTGGAGCGATGATTATAGCAGCAATTAGTTATACGACAAACAACAATGCGTGTTCAGTATTTCTAATTTTTAAAAAAATATTTTATGACATATAGTACTATTAAAAAAATGTTTTTATTTTTAGTTATAAAGTTTAAAGATAACCTTTAAAAATGTTATCATCTAGTTTGTATTTCTAGGGGTCAAAATAAAATTTATTAACTGTAATTATCTTGAAATTGGGAAAAACTAAAAATTAAGGAAATACGAGTATAAATAGAGTTATTTAAATAACATAAATTTTTGATTTAATTAGTTTTATTTTATTTGTAATTCAAAAATAAATACCCATAAATGCTTGAAATTTGTATACATTTTTATATCAAAATTTTCTTGAAAAAGTATAATTTAAAAAAGGTTTTGGTTGTTGTTTATAATATATATGATTTTTTTAGGAAAAATATTTATTATTAAATAATTGATAGACAAATAATTTACTAATAACTATATAAATATTTAATACAATAATCTTAGGAATAAAGATTGATAGTTCGTTTCCGTTCAGAATCGTTTTTCGTATACAATGATTTATCATTGAATTTAAATTAAACACATCCATTACAATATCCTACTAAGTGACGAGGAATACAAACAGAGTAACTTTTCTGGTTTTATTTTTTACATTATACATTGTATTGTTTATCACTTTTCTTTTCCAATCGAAACTTAAAATTACATTTTATTTTATAAGAAATAAATAAATAAAATAACATCTAATTGATTAATTGTCTATATTAATAATTGGTATTGGCAGAAGAGCCTAGTATTGTATATAAGTATTAGCTTGAAAATTGTTGTAGGCAATATAATTTTATCCAACACTCTACTATATTATATCAATCATTAGTCATAAAGTTTATTTTAATTGTAGTTTTCACCGTGAACGAATACATTCGAACATCATAATTAATATTACAATACACGAGTTAGTCATAGTTAATTGATTTAAAATAAAACAGTAAGTATTATCTTACATAAAATGTCATAAAATATTTAATACAAAAATATATGATAGTGATACAAATGCAAGTCCATTTGTAATTTACTGTAAACCTATATCATTATTTTTAATACCCATAGGTCTTAACCTTTTTTGTTATCTATCGGATCGGAAAAATTTATGTAGGAGGTAATTTTCATCGACCACAAATATCACTATAATATTATAATATCAAGTCATTCAGTTTTTTTCAATAATGATATATTATAAGCAAATTTAATAATTGTATGCCGTTGTAATGAGTATAAAATAATAATAACATCTTGTAATTTGATAAAGATTTTATCAATATATTTGGTATGCTTAATTTTGAATTTATAATTCAAAATATATGATGCCGGACATGGTTGGTTTTGTATATTTATATACTTAAGAAGTAATAATATATAATATAATCTAATATATAAAATAAAATAAAATATATAACTTTATATTTATACAATATATATATATATATAACGTTTTGGGATTAGCTAATAATATGTATTGTATAGATACACATTGTGTAATAAAACTGCATCGTTTATATGTAGAAATAATTAGGATTATTTTTGACATTACATGACACGTTAATGTGTATTTTCTATGTTTACTACCATTAAATGTTTCTTTTTTTTTTAGTTTTTTTTTTTTGATAACATTACAGCTCAACTATTACATTAAAATTTTAAAAATAGATAGACTGATAATCTAAACAATATCTATATGCATATAATTTATGGAAATATTGATAACAATGTCGTCATCAATAGAAAATAGCGATTGAAATATATTTATAATGACAATGACAATTAGATAAAATATTAGTTATACATGTAAATTATGACAATGAGTACCTTATGATATTTATGGGTTATTTATTAATAATAGCTCATAAGCCATCTAGAAAATTAGACATCGTATCTTAAATAAATATTTAAAACAAAGATTATATAACTTGGTATGTACATTAGTATATTTTTTGAAGATTGTAACTAAAAAAATATAACTTAATTAATTATTATGTGGGTGATACAATTTAGATGTAAGTAACTTTATCATAAATTTGTGATTTTAAGTCTTAAGTTATACATTGCGTAATAGCATAAACATATTATTGCGTAAAATAAAAAATATTAATTAAGAATATTATTATGATATGGATAAAATATATTTTACGAGTACCTTTTTGAAAAGCTACTGTTTCTGGCTTAATTCCATTGATTGTAACTGTTTTTCATTTTATGTGATGTTATATAATTTTAAAATACTCGATATCCTTTTAATTTAAATAAATAATCTAAAAAAAATATATAATGTTCCTCCTTACTATAAAAATGGTGTTAAATGTTTTTATTTAAATCATCAAAATAATGATTTATGATAATATTTTAAATGCTATGGAAATATAAATTTTGTTCATAAAGTCATAACAAATGATAACACATTTCAATGATTTCTTTCAAAATTCGAAACGCAACGAAATGACACAACAATAATATCATCTTTAGTAGGTGGTAGTTATTGGCCATTTATGACTGTCTGTTCTTCCGGTATTTTCCATAGGAACTACAACTATATTTGTTTGGAGAGATAGATATTATTTAACAAGGCTAATGGTAGAATCATATTATCTAACATGAACAGAAAATCACTGAAAATTATGTTTTCAGAGGTGTAAATTACAAAATCGATTAACTAAACAAAATAACGCGAATTGTTGTATAATATATCATGTTATACATTCTAAATATAATTTTTATATTTTATAATATCAACGGATTTTTTCAGAGATATTTTTCTAATTATGTGTTTAAGTTATTTAATCTTTGTGTCGTCAAACAACCCCGTTAGAGTCGTTTCTTCTGACTTCCTAATTATATCAAATTCGTCAAATACTTTTAAATTTTCTCTTTTCTTTTCTTAATTACGATAAATGAATGAACATTTGTTTGTTCGCAATGTAGATGGTACAAATTTGTAAACGTGTCATGATGCTGTTTGTCATAGAATGGGAAGCAAGAACAAAAAAATCCTGAACAAAAATCGTCTCTGTTTAAGTGCTCTTTTACCAGTGTTTTTATCTTTGGGTTTTTCACTACTCATCATTATGACGTACTTAACTTAAATCGCCTACGGTGAAAACTATTTGGAAATAAAAATGTAAAATTTAAACGAAAAAAAGATTTTCGACAAAATAACAAAAAACAAAATCAGCAGGATTCTGCCGATGAGTAACATTATCTTTATGGAACATGATTTAATAAATTAATATAAACATTACATTATATTAATTTAATGTCAAAGTATAACAAAAAACAAGAACTTAAAATTTGTTACTTCACGTCTTATACTTTGTTTATGTGGCGGTTTCACATTATTTTATACATGTATATTGAGTGATAATATTTTATTAGTTGGTAAAACGTAGATTGTATCTATTTTATCAATTATATAAGTTTAATACATTTTCTGTTGTCTATGTAAAAAAAAAGAACTTAATTTTTTTTTTTTAAACATAAAAATGATCATTTTTCTTGTTTTTTGTATAGAATATAAACGAGAGAAATCATTATGGTAATTCACATTTTTATTTTGTGAATTTATACTGTCACACATTTGTTGTATTCACATCGATACGCCTATAGTGCGTTGAGATATAATATACATTAGCTACGCACTTGGGTGATATTAGAATATTTCAATATAAAATATATGTGTTTATAATATGATTTCGAGCTCTCCAAATCGAATAAATGTTGTAAAAAAAAAAAAAAAAATATGATAAATATAGGTTTATTGTAAATGTATATGAACAATGTGTTTCGAGAATTGTTTATACTTACAAATATAGGATTTGATAGAACGTGAGTGAGCACATATTTGTTTCAATACTGCTATTGAAAAATTATGGTAGACAGAAACAAAGCTTTGGAAAAATGCAATTGGTCAAATATGTATTTTATACGTTAAAATAATAATAATACATTGGTTATATAGAATCGATAATGCATTATGCACGAGAACGGCTGTGATGGTGGCGGCTGGGGTGGTAGCAGGGCCATCAGCCAATAAGAATTACGATCTGAGACGCATTAGTAGACCCGACCATCAGGTTGGGAAAATAGCTACCAAACGTCGTGATTAAATCTATACAATAGCAACCGTGGTCGATGGGTGAATCCATCCGTTTATAATTTTATATTTTTTCATGCACGAACGCTGAAGATGTCGGATAAACATCTCATCTACCGTAAACCAAACGTGTATCCAACCCTCTGCCGGAATATCAGGCCGGATGCTGATATAGTGGTTCTACTTCCGGTGCACGTACGCTTATCACCATTGCTCCATCCCGTCCGATGATGAGTTAAGTACGTCGACGTGACATTTAAATTTTTGCCGAGCATAATATTTTAGAATCGAATCGTTTTAAAAACACATATTGCAAAGTAAACGATTTACAGTAGTAGATATTTCTGTTCGTCAAAATTCTAGTGAAAGCGACCATTTTAATATCCGGTCGTCACTACAGTAACGATAATATAAAATTTTGTGTATATACGTACTTTTGAATATATATTATTATAAAAGGATGTCTCTCAATAAGTGCTAGGAATTTAATTCTCATTTTAATATTTACATTTTTATTTACGAGTAATTAGTCATATTTTTAAACGTTAAAAACCGAATTTTGGTATACCGTCTATCTTATAATTTAAATATTGTTTTTATTCAACACCGTAATATAATATTATACTCTCGAATGATGATTCTATTTTAATGTATTCCACGGGCAAATTGAATTATTATACCTGACCGTCATTTTATTTGTTTTGTCCGTTCGAGTTTGAACACACATACATATTGTTGTGTTATCGTTAAATTTCAATTCAATTCCCAATGTCGTTTAATTTAATTGTTCTTGTTTAGCAGTTTCGTTACGTCAATATAAGTAAAAGCCAATAGGTACAACAATAAATTACGGATTTTGATGGTTCACTGAAATGAGGAAACACAAAAATCCAATCTGAATCATCATACCTATTATATAAATGAATTTTTTCATTCATTGTTTTTTAGTGATTTTTTATTTATATTTAATATTCACGCATATTACTACTACTTATGAAATTTAACTATATTAAAATTGAAGTTCTATCAATTATTATGTTTAGTTAAAGTTTTTAATTTGTTTTAATAGAGTACAAAAATATTTATAGACATTTCAAATTAAGACATTGTTTTTTTCCTAATAAAAGAAACAATATAATCATACATTGGAAGATAAAAAAATAGATTATTTATTATAGCTGAAGACTTTATTCGACCAAATTAACTTGATACTGTTAGTGATTTTTTGATTTTTATACTTTTAAAAGGGTATAATTTCTCTTTTCGGCCATTACAGTTTTTTTTTTTTTTAATTCACAATTATAACAACTAAACTTGAAATTTTTTTATAATTATATGATATTTGTTTTAAAAATTCATGTGTAAAAATAAAATAAAATAAAATGTTTTAAAATATTGCTTTAGTCAAATTAAAAATTAATTTTTGTTTGACAAATTTTATAGTTTATATAGTCTTCAATGTAAGTTTAATTTCGTTTATAGTTGTTGTTTTAAAAATAAGATAAATCAGAGTTGTAGTTTGAATATTAAGCAAGTAACAACTCTGGTTTATTAATTTAAAAATTGTCAAATTCAGATGTGATATTTATAAGTTTTAAAGACAACTTATTGGGCTAGTCGAAAAGAGTAATTGGTCGAAAAAGAACTCTAAGTTTTGGTTGAAAAGTGACATTGGCCGAAATGGTAAGGTTGCATTTTGGCCAAAAAGGGGATTGCCTTCAGAGTGCAATGGAGTTCACATGTACCCACGTCAAATTTATAAAGTTCAGATATTGTGTAATTTGTGAAATGTTTATAACTTTACTATTTTGGTAGGTTCCTATTGGGGCTAGAGGAATTACTTTCATTGTGATATTTACCTAATTTAAGCAATAAATAGACGCAAATTTAAATTTCTAGTGTTTTTTTGAACTATAATATCGAGTAAATTTTATAAATTTTGTCAAACAAATCAGTTAAATTTTAAAAAATTAGTGAAACAAATATATTGGTATTACAATAATTTTTATTTTGTTTACTGAAATTGTTAATTATTTTAGTTTGTTCTGTAAAAAGAAAGAATTCTCAAAAATTTGTATGTACTTGATTGGAACTTTAGGGTATAGCCATTATTAATGAAATTAATTTTGGTTATTTTGTCGTAACAAAATAAAAATAAAAAACATTAAATTAGATATTTGAAATTTTTCAGATTATTTATTTAAAGTATTTTATAATTAAATAATTTCATAAAAATTCTATCCTAACTAAATCAAATTTAAAACATTTATTGAAAATATAAATACTAAGACTCTTTGGACCATAACAACTATAATCATATTTAAAATTGTTAGTCTCATAGAAATGCTTTAAATATGTTATTAATAAATCCAAGTTATGAAAAGTTGTTACGGCATGCCTTTACGTATAGAAATGTAAGAAATTTTTATATTTTACAAAAAGAGTACTGGGAAAATAACTATACACTGAAAAAAGCTATATAGTTATGTTTAATATTGAATTTCGATTATTGAATTTTTAGATTATTCACGGCAGTTAGCTTGCTAGTAAAAATTTGTCCTGCAAGGGTCGTAGTTTGAAAGGTTTGGATACTCCTGTAATCAAAGACATCTAGGTAAAATCGCAATTAAAAAATTGCAAAAGTTGTAAATCAAAATTTTCTTACGATTTGTAAGTTTAATATTAATAGTATTTATTTTTAAATTTCTTATTAGTTTTAATTGCATATGTGTATACCTATTAATAATTAATATTTGTAAAAATATACTCATAAATTTTTCTTAATGAAATTATAATGGCTTTCATTATCAATTACTTTTAAAAATAACATAAATATGTGTTTTATAATTACTATATAATCAGCAGAACTGTATTTGAATTCCATGATTTATCACTGCAATTAAAATTATGTCAATATACAATACTAACCTGTGTGAACCCATAAAGTTAATTTGATCTCAGTATTCTGTCTCTAATTTTAAAATTGGTTTTAATATATTTCAAACTGTTGGTACTAACTTATATTGAAAATGCTATTGAATAACGGTATGATTGGCGTACACCCTAATTAGTCATTCTTTTACCAAGTTTGTCTAGTCTGATGTATAGCTATCAAATAAGTAATTAATCAAGGATGTTTCTAACATGTTATTATTGACAGTTTTTTAATGATACAGAAATATCATTTATTCATTAATAGTTTCTACAATCATATACAATTATCTGTGATAGGTTTATTAATTATTAAATTATACATCAAAATAATATTAGTATTTAATTAATTTGAGTCAATTAAATTATTATTTAACACATTAGTTAAATAACAATACGTAATTTTATTTCAAGTAACTTAGTCACTTGTAAATTTGTTGTATATTATAATAATATATGTGTGTTTGTATAACGTATTGATTCTAGAACTTGTTAATCCATACAACAAACAGAATATTTGAAACATACCAATTTAAATACTGTTCACATTATTGTTTCATATTGCATACATTATTTTGTTATGAATTATGATCAATATATAAAATATACATATTTCGGACACCATTTTTATAGTTTTTAGTTTTAAACATTTTCTAGAACTAACTAATGTGTAGTTTATAGATATTAATTTGATCTATCAGTTAGATTAAAAAATGAATATTAATCAATTTAAAGGCTAGTTTAGATTAAAAAGAACACTTTATTGTCATCAAAAACTTATTAAATATTATTTTTAGTATTAAAATCATTATTACCTACTTAGTTAATTAATATGTAATTTAAAATGTACATACTTTTCAATAAGGTACATATTTTATTATAAACACTAATTATTAATATGTGAAATGAGAAAGCTTTTGGTTTTATATAGTATATATTATTATTTTTCATAAAAATCTTTTTTTTAGAACGTTTTTGAGTTCAAATGTGTTAATGTAAAATACACTTCTGTAGCACTTTTGTCTAGTTTTAGTCTAGTTAAAAAAGTTTAAATTGTTTATCCAACATAAACGTTTTAATCAGTAGAGAATACCTGTGTAAAAATCATAAACAATAAAGTGAGTTTTATAATAAAAACTAGTAAACAAAGTAGAAAAAAACGCAAATTAAAATGATAAGAAATTCAATTATCTATTATCGTTATTTTTAAATCCACTGTACAATAAATTAGATATTTCTACTTCATCCATACAGTTAAAATACTCGTACAAACTTTAGAGCTTAATATACTAGGTTAATATTAACCAATAATTAGTATACGTTTATTATATTAGTACATATATGGCATATTTTATTATGTTTGTATTGTTAAACTATAATTATGTAAATTAATTTATGAGGAACGTAAATAAAGACAAATTATACGAGTTTAAAATTAATATTTTTGTGTTTAATATTTGATTCGGTTTTTAAAATGAATAGATAGGTATACTTATACATGGTTAACACATCTTATTCGTTATTTTATTAAAAAACTTTAATATATTTTCAATATTTAAATATACATAAATGTATATATGGGTAGAATTATTTTTGACACTCAAAAATAATATACAGATTTTAAATATGACAAACTTTTATAGTATTTTATATATTTTTAAATTTTGAGCTGAGTCATAAAGGTATTTATTATTGATATCACGAAAATGTATATTTTTTTAGTTTTTTAATTGTCATCACCTTTTAGAATAATAAAAATGCTCTGATTATTAACTTTTACTGTGGATTCTGGAAGAAAATTGGATCTAATTGATACCTTAAAAACTATATTAGTGTTGTTGTTAGAATGGGGAGTAAATTTTTTAAAATAAAATAAAAAAAATGATTATTACTATATTTTTCACCTACAATAATCACAGTAAGATATTTTTTTTGAAGCATTTTACTGATATTTGTGCAATATTTACGATTAATACCGTACCATCGTTACCACTCACCTGTATTTATATTTTCGATTCCTAATACATTTATTAAGGAAAATTTATTTTAGTTACCAAATATATGTATACATGGTACACTTAAAGAAATTGTTTTATTTAATAACTTCATACATACGTGTGTACGTAATACTCGTATAATATGTATAAATAGATAACTTAAAGTAAGCTCTCAAAAATACGATAAGCAAAGTGTATGTTATGGAAGTATCGAGTAACAACCAAGGTATTTTTTTACCTCGTAACCATTAAATTATTTATTATTGTTTTTGTATGAATTTATATTGTGAATTATATTTCTGTACGAGTGATCAAAATACATTTTCATGGAATATGTTTAGTTACTTTATACTTATAATAATACGTTTTTCAGGAACACAATGTATGCAATTTGGTTCGTTTGTTAACTGATAAAGTTAGTGATGGGGGAAAAATAAATAAATATTAGTATGTATTTGTGTATGCTTCATCATCACATATTGCGGAAATTATATTTCTATGTGTCTAGACTTATTTTACTGCGATGTTCTATCACGTATTTTGTTTGTATATTTGTGTATCAACGGTTTGATTAAAATTTTTCTATTTAAGTATTCAATAAGGTTTGTTATATTTTATTGGAGAGTTGTATAGAATTTAAAGCTTTTTACTTAGTTTATAAAGGTAGGTATTAACAATAAAAAGAGGAAAAATTTAAATGCCGTTTTGTAAAAATTTATTATTTTTGTTTTTTTTTTTTGATTTTTATGGACATTATTAAAAATAAATATCTTATTTTACTTTTTAAAACATTTTTCTATTTTATTTATTAAATAAAAATAATAATAAAAAAGAGACAAAATAATGAGTTAAAAAAATTTGATAAATATTTTAAGTTTCTACTGGTTAATCGTTTTTGAACTATAACAAAATAAAGACATTAATAATTGTGACATGTGCCTTTGAGTGTTATAAGGGCTATAAGTTAAAGTCATTTAGGTAGATATGTATCCTATTAAAAAAAAAAAAAAAATTAGGATTTCTGGGCGACCTTTTCAGTCAATATCTTCAGTTATTATTACATACATTTTTTTTTAACTTGTTGGTACTAACGAGTACAAATAACTGTACATCATATTATTGTCACACGATCGGACACACATTATTTTTTTCCATGGGTGTCATTTCGAACCTTTCTTTGTCGTACTCTTGTATGTAAAAAATAATAAATAAATGAACGAGAAAAATACCTATGCGTGAACCATAGTAATATTGAAACACGGTATAGGTTGGGTATGTATTATATACATGAATGTGCGTCAAATTGTAAGTATCTATGTATTTCAAAAGTATAGGGCAGTATGTATACGAGTGATATCGTCGTTCGTTTTTAGAAAGGAAAATAAAAATAAATAAATACGTACGGTACGTTGATTGTAAGATGGAAAACGCAGTTCTTTGGTTGAAATATTGTGCAAAGGGCGCTTAAAAGAGAATATTTTGTGTATATATTTTACTGAATTGTATATTATTTTAAATGTTATGCGTAGGCATTTTTCTCTTCGTCGTATTGTATATCATTGACACATATACCACGTAAGAAAAAAATTTGCGTACACACACACACACACACACACACACACACACACACACACAATATTGATTTTATATTTTTTTCAATGATTATTTGATTTATATAAAATTCTATGTAAATGTATACCATAGAAAAAACTAATGAATTCGTGATATGAACAGCTTAAAATTAATCCAACTGTTTTAAAAATGGTTTTGTGTATGGAAAATAATTATATCTGTAACGATAAAAAGTTTCAAGTCCCTTCTATTAAGGCTTTTTAAATTAAAATAACAAAAATCGTTACATAAAAACATTTTATTCTTAATTTATTAGATATTCAGTTTCATCAAAATTTGAACTTCAAAGCTTATAAAAAAAGTTCTGTTAATTAAGAAAGTGTATATTTTTAATGATATTTTATTTTAAATTTATTTTGCTATAAAAATTAGTGCATAACATAATATATTAAAATATATTTATACAATAATATATTAGGAATTACAGTATTATTAGCTAATTCACATGTTTTACATTAATAGTTTTCAGTATAAATAAGTATTATTATTAAAATTACTTTGAAGCAAATAATAGTTACAAAAAAGCAGAAATTAAAATTTTTTCATTATTTTTATTAAATATAATTTTTTTCTAATAAAAAAAGTGTATCTTTAGGTATATTAAAATAAAACATACACGTACACACATATTATATAACATTGTAAAACCAAAAAATACATCGCATAGCTGAGAATATTTATAAACACAACATTATGTAAAACTAATACAATTCATTGCGCTTCGCTACTGATTTAATATACAAAAATTCCAAATCCAAATTGTTGAGGAATTCCCCTTTCTCACTCATTTCCAAAAATAAGCTACTAAAACATGGTGATATACTATAGTCTCAATAGTTCAATCTCTTGTATGTATTTCATTTGGAAAGTCGTATGGTACAATATTATGTAGTACCTACGTATATATGGCTGTTATGCGACGGACAGAGAAATTGTCCTGCCGGTTACTGAATTGTGTTCTGCAGCTGACAAAAGCAGCCGTCCGCCAGCTTGCTTATTTTGTGTCGTTATAATATTACTACTACAAATGGTTTTAGTTTGACAGTAACATATTGCCGAGCGTTGCGCGTAACCGGTCAAAAAATGGATCCGTTTCTTTATTTCGCATAAGATATTATGTTTGTATTTTTTTTTTTTTTTTTGTAAAGGCAAATGAACATATATCACCCCCTCTGGTGTATCGAGCACGGGTCTCGTACATTGCAGTTAATACATCGTAGATTTGATATTCATAATGAGCGGAGAGGAAGTGCGGGTGCAGGGAGAGCAGTAAAAGTGTGAGGCCGCGCATGGTATCCGCTGACAATAATTTCGTGATAACCAAGAGCACACGTACAGGAATGATATTGTGAATAAAACATAATTGTGTACAAGAACTTACGAAATTTTCCTTTGGTATCCGCGTTCGTCACTCGAGTTTCCGTGAACGTTCGTTGGTGTACGGTATTTGTGCGTTGGGTCGAAGTTGAACTGAAAAAATCCCTACACGACTTAACAAGGCTAATAACAATATATTATACACATACGCGCCACGTTCGCCGTTTCATTCAGTTCGCTATCCCTGACAACGATCGACCTACCGGCCCTTGACGACCTCGGCGTATACAATTCTATATTCAGTTTGATATATAATATACATTGTCTATCATTGTCTAATGAAATATATACATGTATAATATGGCGTGTGGCTTCCAAAACGCGTACACGCATATATTTATTATTACGAAGAAAGGAACTTGGTGGTCGGTATTCGACACGTATGTGCGAGTGTGTGTTTTGTATACCATACAGTACTATACTACTGTACACCGCATTTTTGACCGGGAATTCGACAAAAATTGCCACCAATTGACCCAAAAACTCTCGCACGTCCATTATTATATGTGTCCCCGATCACGAATTAGACAGCAGTCCCTTTACGCTCAATGATTGATGGCGTGTCGCGATTTTGTCAAACGCGCCGTAGTTCTCTTCGTTCAGATGCAGTATACGTCCACGCACTTATGTGTTGAGCCCACGCGTCTTGCTCCGATCAAATTGCATTCGATTTTTTTTATGGAAACTGTGGTAATCGATTGGAAATCTAACGGAAACACAATTTTCAAGCTTTTTTATGTA
Source organism: Melanaphis sacchari (assembly GCF_002803265.2). Classification (NCBI taxonomy): domain Eukaryota; kingdom Metazoa; phylum Arthropoda; class Insecta; order Hemiptera; family Aphididae; genus Melanaphis; species Melanaphis sacchari. Next base: position 153,797 of record NW_020270545.1, read on the forward strand.
ATAGACATCCCACGCGTAACACCAATTGTCTACGTCTGTGGCATTTACAACAGGTTTTATCCTATAATTATTGGTAATAATTTTTCGAATCTGTCGAACATCGACTGGTGACCATGTTATCATAAATAACAATTAATTTTTTTCGATTTTGTCATTCATGTAATAAACAAAGAGTTTAAATTATGTGTTTTTTCAAATGTAATGTATAAATATTATTTAAATTATTGTATATTGTAGAAAATCAAATATTTATGCTGTAAAAAAGTAAAGATGCTTAGTATAAAATAATCTTGTTAATGGTTTCTTATGAAAATAAATTTTAATAAATATAATAAAATATTGTTCTTACATTATTCAACTACATTTTAGTTTTACAAATACATCATCATGTCATGATACATTTCTAATAATTTACTTTAGAAAAATATTTTTAATTGTAAAAAAATAAAAATAATAATCGTATATGTTATACATATATATATTATATATATAATAGTATAATAAAATTTCGTTTAATTTCATTCTTATCAAATTAAAAGAACATAGATATTGAGGTTTTACATTTATATGATGAATTTTATTACCATATTTGTATATTATAGTTCATAATATAGTAGGCTGTGAAGGCTGTGTATAAATTTGATGATTGACAAGATTTCGAAAGGCACGTAACATCGTATAGCAGTTTAAGTTGAATGACAATGACAGATTGACTATATTTAAAAAATATTATATCATTGGTTATAATCAAAGTGGTTGATAAAAACGGCGAAAACATAAATTTCGACTGACGGACAGGCGAAAGTTTCTGACATAAAATTGAGAATAGAAGAAACGAAAAAAAAAATATAATAAATTTTAAACTTGTGAGGAAGTTTTTTTTCTTTAAGACCTATTGGTAATGGTATCAGTAGAGTGATCATGTCAAATACTTAGTGATGTTGGACCTTCAGAGTTTTTCATGATAATAAAACTAATGACAACGAGCTCTTAGTTCAAGTTAAGAGCAATAAGTGCACTTAAGTTTATTTTGTTCTAGTACTAAAAATACTAATGAAATACTTTATACACATATCATTTTCAAACGTGTCATATAATATTTTTTAGTTTCCAAACAATGCTATACTATTAAATAGATTTAGTGTGTTAATATATGACTATATATATATATATATATATATGGTTTATAAATCGTTAAATTGTTAACTAAAATAAGTTATACGCTTGAAGGTTATTGTCATCAGTCACTTGTATAAATATATAATATATGTATACATTTTATTACTAAATCTATTTAAATCAATTTGATTTATAATTTATACCTGATTAAATAATTAACAATAATACTACACAGAAAAAAAATGATCTCTTCATTACTGTTTTAATTGTGTATCATTACTGTAATAATATTATAAATATATTTTTTGAAATAAACAAAAATCATGCATTTAAAAATAATGAATTATTATGTTGTTTATTTATGAGCATTTCTTTTTATTTTGTAAATAAGTAGATAATTACTTTTATTACTTATATTATAGATACGTACTTTTATGCATGTATTTTAGAAACCAAATCGTTTATTGAATTGATAAGTTAAAAAAAAATACATCTAGTGAAGAGATCTTTTATTTCTGATTTTAATAGGTTGCTATTATGATAAATTAATGGTTTTTTTAAAACTATTGACAAATAAAATAATTGATAGTGAAGTTTATAAATATATATACAACTATTTTAATTGATATATGAAACATATCAATATAAGAAAAAAATATGTATTTAATACAGTTTAGCTAAAATCAAAAATATTAGGACCTTTTAACTACTATACTTGATATTTCAGTTTTATTTCAAGAACTATTGTGTAAATTATTTTAGATACGTAGAATGTAAAATAAAATTGTAATATTTAAAATATTTTATGGTCAAACCGAGTTTCTTATTTTGTAATGTTTTAAATATAAAAAAAAAATAATATAGTCATTTTTGTTGAAAAAAAATAAATGTTTTAAATATTTTTTTTTTTTTTAATATATCCAAAAAAAAAAAAAAAACAATCAAATTTATACTATTAAAATTAATAAATACACAACTATAGTTTTCTTACGTATATTTTAAAAACATGATTCCAAAATTTATGTTTTTTGTTAAATAAACAAAGTTTTTTTATAATTTACATGTCAAGCGTTAATAATATAGGTACTATCCAAATCTTAAAAGAGATTGTTTTTGACTTATGTTTGTAGGCTACGTCATTATTTAAATAAAATATTTAATACCATTATTAAATATATATATTTAAAAGCCTACATTTTCTTTGTCATGGTATCCGTTTTGTAAATGGAAAAGTTCATTTTAAAACATAATATCGATTAACAGTAAATGTTATTTCTGACGACTGTTTAGAAGTATACAAAACCATTAATCGACTCTTTGGTAAAAAATATTTAAAAAAAAGCTTGGTATAAATTCGTATAAATATAAGAATAGTATTTTTCGACTAAGTGCTGAAGCATTTTACTGTTTATTTCATCAGTTTGTAACTTAATCAACTTCTTTATAATAGTTGAGTATATAAATACTTGTTTATTTATGAGTAATAATAGTATCCTCCAACTGATTTTGTTAAATAAAATATTTAAGACATTTTTAAATCAAAACATAATTTAATGACGTGTTTAACTGTAAAACTAGCTTGAACGTTAACGTTTAAAACATAATTTTAAATATGATTTGTATCCAAAGCAGTAAGAAATTTCAAATTCAACAATAGATATTTAATTAAAACCTTACACGTAGGCACGTAGGTAATGTTGTGTTATGCGTAGCAATTCTTAGTTATTTTAGATTCTTAACGGGATAATGTGTTTCTTTTGGGGGTTTGGTTTCAAAAAATCTCTTTGGAGCAATAAAAACAAATTAAAAGTTTGCCAAAGTATCAATATACTTTTTAAATTGGACATTTATGTATTAGATTTTAGATAGACGTGATTATACATTTGTGGTACATAACTGAAATGTTAAAAACTGTGGTTTTTTTTATATAATTGTTAGTGAAATCTATAACATAAGAAATAATTACTTAGCATTTAAAATACTTCCATATTATTTACGTGAAAAATATATTTTTATTTAATATTAGCAATACTTATCAACGAGATGTATTGAAATAAAAGCGAAAATTGCAGGGTTTAATTTATCTTCTGAAGAGGTTTTGGGGAAAAGCTCATCGGTGAAATTGAATGTATAGATTGTTCAAGTATTTAATGTTTTAACTGGAGTCATTTTTTTTAAAAACATTTGATTTAATATACTATAATAGTGTGTGTATAGTAACTTTAAAATGCATGTATATTTCTGATACTAAATAACTTATTAAGTAAATATTATATTATTTATTATCGAAAACGTAACTATATATCTAATGCAGATGAAATTTATTTTTATTGGTAATAATTAGAGGTCTGATTTATATTCTCTTAAAATTTTTAAATATGATGTTTGTATGTTATTAAAAATAAGCAATATATTCTTTTAATATTTTTTGTAAGTATCAGATATATGATATTTTATATTCTAAAAAATACAAAATATTCTTAAAATATTCTATATTTTTATATATATAAAAAAAATAAAAAATACTAAAATTATTTAGTTAAAATTTATTTAAATAATTGGGTTTACAATAAAAGTTTAAATTTATTCTACTTAATATTTTTTACAGTAAAAATTAATTAGAGTATAAATAGTAAATGAAAATAACATGTAATATAATTATTAATTATTTTCTTTGGAAAACTATTTACAAAAGTAAAAATATTGTTTTTTATTTTCAAATATTATCTAATGCAGTGGTTCTCAACCTTTTTATGCTTACGGCATATTTTTTATAACTATATAGTTTGACGGAATACTATAGTAATAAAATAATAAGAAGCAAACAAAATAAAAAATATTTTTATTTTAATTATTACTTTTATCATATCATTAAAAACTAATACCTAATAATATACGTATGTATTACGGTCGCGACACACTAGTGTGCTGCGGAACACCGGTTGAAAAATACTGATCTAATGTATTGAATATTGTTGAACCCTTAAAATATGCTTTTTATACAAAATAAAATTGTTTTTATGAATTTCACGTTTCATGAATCGTAAACATATCTTACTCCTATTTAACTGCATACACTAGAAAAAAAAAAAATGTGAAATCATAAAAATCAGACCTCAAGTAATAATTAATAATTTTACCATTTAACTAAAATTGGTAAAATTTATTTAGTTAATTTATTTTATTTTACTCTGTAAATATGGATAAGTGAGCAGGATAACTAATGAAATTACTAAAAAATGATTATGAGATAAGTTCTGAATAATACTATAATTATGTAGTTAATATTGAAGTATAACAATATGATAAACTTAATTTTTATAATTGTAAAAAATGAATAATTGAAATGTTAATTATTATTGATTTATATTCATTGAAAATTATACATTAAGTATAAAAAATAACTATTATATTTTGAGAATTTTTGGTAATAAAGCGTAACAAGAATTTGATATACTAAATTATTGCAGCCGATAATTTGTGAATAAAAACAGTTAAACAAGGCGCAGTTGAAAAGTTACTGTATGAGTTAGTTTGAATATATAAAATATATATATTTTTTTTTTTGAACAAAAAAATACATCTTTAGAGCACCTAAAAGCTCGGTCTTGCGACTTTTTTTAGATTTTGTGTACTTTGAGTTAAAGTTAATAGTTTTAATGAAATTTTTAAATTGAATTATTTTTAATAAAAATAAAAATCTGGCTTTTAGTCATCCGTAGAATATTCACATATTTCTAATAAAAAATAAGTGTAATTTCTCAAGCGAATAATTAGAAAAGAAAACGATTTCTATAGAATAGCGAAATTATTTACAAAAAAACTATACCAATAAAATTTATTATATTCTTTGTATTAATTAGAGTTGTGATAAATACTTATTATAGTTTGTCTATTCAATAATAATAATAATAATAAAATACCATAAATATTGGTATTATAGAATTTTTAAATTTAATAATATTAATCTGTCATTTATAAATTTGTAAAATTTTTAATACTGTGTTTTTTTTATAAATAAAATAGTTTTTTAGAATAGATATGTTAGTTAAATAACGTATTGGTCATAATTACATATTTAAGAGTAGCTTAACTTTATCGCAAGTAATTTTATAGTAGACATTAGTATAAAATATAAAATTAAATCTATTTTTTCGCGGTTTATTTACCATAGTTTAAACAAGATAAATTTAATATTTATAAAATTATAAAATAAACATTCATTTATTTATTTTTTTTTAATAAGTTATCATTTATATTACCTACTGTCGAATTTCTGTCCATTGCACTTAAATTCTTTTATTTTTGAGGCGTATGATTACATTTTTCTTTGATCGTGCGTAAATAGAAAATGTTTAGTATAATAATAAAAAAAAGAACACTTGAAAATTCAGTCTTTTATATCTTAAAGCTCAGATATTTATCCAATATTGAATTGAAGATTATGTTTATAATCCATCTTAACTCATATTTATACATTTTTATCTTAATACTCGACTTCATTAATACTTGCTTACCTTAGCTGAAGACCTATCAATTGAGAAATACATAGGTAAAGCAGAGCAGAAGGTTAAATTCGGTTGATATAATATGAAAAGAACAGTTTTTTTTAATGATTTATATATGTATATGAGTGGTTTTTTCTCGGGTTCAGAGTAGAGAACATTTATTCTTTTTATTGGAATTTTTTATTGGTACCCTCACATACTCTATCTCAAAAGTTATTGGTTCGGTGACGTCAAATATTATCATGTCACCCACTAAGACGAGTACCTACTTATTAAATTCTCTACCATGTCATCCTTGCGTCAATAAAAGTGTAACGGGCATTCCAAAATTGTTGGTTGGGAAATTGAAAATTGTTTTTGTCAATGTTGAGTATGTACAATATACTGTTGTAATACTGTCACCGTAACGAAAATTATGGTAGAATTAAATGTATATGTTCTATGTTATACGGCAAAATTAGTTTCTATATGATGTTTGAGTAGGAAATAAAAATCGATATTGATAAATTTTTAAATTTGTATACAAAATATAAAACAAAATGCATCTATTTTTTTTTTTTATTGGGATTAATAAATTGATAAAGTAAAGTTGATATGCATCTTATAAACTAAAGGTATCATTTGATTTTTTTTTTTTTTTAATAACTATTTTTATTTTCATTACATTTTTATGAAGTTAAAAAGTTTAAATTGTAAATAATAACGATACTTTATGAATATCAATAATATGTATAACTCATGTCGATTAACATTATAAATATAAATGCAATAACGTGGTCTATTTCGATTGTCCTAGCTCATTTAATCATTTTCTGACTAATTTCGAATATATTTTAAAGTATTCTATTAACTTTTAACTATATTTCAGGTCATACAAATAAAAATACGAGAAAGGCAATATTTTAAATACTCAGTGTTTCTATTGTCTCTGATTTGAAGTATGGTATAATGAGTACCTACCTTATTTATTATATCAACTTGTACGGTTCTCTTTCATAATAGAGTATTCACAGTTCTAAGTTAAATAAATAACTCAAGTTAAGTGGTTTCTAGATTTTCACAGTTTCACAGTTTACCGGTTATTTGTTTTTTAATTCTTTTTAAAATACTAGAAAAAATGAATTGTATTGTATGTGCAGGCATTATAACTAAAAATAATATTCTTGGTTTAAATTCTAGGGACTAAATCAAACTCGTGTAGCAACCTAGAAAGCATTAAAACAATATTGATTTCTGAACTATTTGATACAATGAATGTGTATTATTTTATTTTTTAAATAATAAATAAAACAACACATTTTTTATATTTCATGAGATGGATAAGGATAATTGAAAGAAAAAGTATGAGGAAAATGTATGGATCTTATGCAATATTAAATTAATAAATAATTACAACACACCCTAAACCTTAATTTATTGCCAAATATTATTTTAAATAGTATATTACATATGAAATTTCTTAGATTTTGGTATTTTATTTCGGAAAAAATTATTATTAATGATAAAATCAGTTGAAAGAGATGTGTTTGTGCAATTTATACGTGGAAAATATTTAAATAAAATAAAAATTAATATATATAATTTCTCAAAATGTAAATAAAAATTGAAAATAACAAACTCTTATCGTTATTGAACAAAATTAGTATTTATATAGTTTTAAAATTTGTATAAACGAAAAAAAACAAAAAAACAAAACAAAAAACAAAATTTTTTAGTTAAACCAATTATTTACAATTAATAAAAGTCAATTAAATTAAAAGCTATAGTAATTTATATAGTCATAATTTTATTTATTATTAACAAAAAGAAAAAATTAAAAATCAAACAGTAAGTTTAAAATAAAAAATAATTCATAAGTCAGATAGAATTGATAATATTACTATTTTAAGGTAGTATTTAATATGAGAGAAAATGGACTTTGAAATAAAAACAGATTTTTAAATGAAAACAAGTATTAGGGATTTTATTAAAAAATTTAAATCAATCTACTAGTGTTAGAAATTTAGAATATTAATTTCTTCTTAATGGTACTTGCAAAACAGGCAGGTACTAAAAATTGTTAATTTGTTATAAGAATACTGAAAAGCGTAAATGGTTCTAATTTAATTTGGTTTTACTAAAATGTATTTTATAATGCATATTATATACAATTAATGTTGTATTTTAGTAATAATAATGCATATTTTTAACTTAAATATTCTTCGTTTGCTCTTAAGGTGATATAAGTAGATTTGATATATTGTTTCAGGTGACATGAACTGATTGTTTTCAGACATCTATCAATATAAATTGTATTAAAAAACATTTATCACTATTGAGTACTTCATTTTTAAAAGTTTTAAAAATAATGAAATAGTTTTTTTTTATTTCACAGTTTCGTATAGGTTTATTACTTTTGTCCTTTTTATAAGTAATAGTTCACTTTAATAATGTTACTTTAATTATAACATATGACTAGAGTATCTATAAAATAATTCATATTTGCATTGGATTATAACATTGCATTTTTTTTAAATAACGTTTATAATATTAAAAAAAAAAAACAACAACAACAGATTGTTTTTATTGTGATATATATTTATTTATTTAATATAAAACGCCTTATTGAAGTTAATTAATCAATGTGTACAATTTATTCGAAACAAATTAATTTGATGTTAATGTTGAACATCTATATTAATTTCAACTTTTAAATAAGTTGATGGAATATAGAAAAACATTTAAAATATTATAATATAACTTGTGTGTACGAATCTTATGTAGTATTAATTATTTTTAATACAATATATTTAATACTGAGATAATATTTTTATTGAAGTTTTGTTTAAAATTAAAATAAAATATTGAAAAGTTATTTTATTAAAACAATAAAATAGCAAAGTATAAAATTAATTTGTACTTAAAACAATGTATAATATAAATGTATGTATAAATATATTCAGTCGGGTGAAATTAACTTTGAAATTCTTTATACGATATGTATTCGATATTTTAATATCCTTAAAGAGGTTTCCAGTGTATTATTTATTTTTTCTCTCTAACCTATTAGCATTATAATAAATTTGTGTTCAGTAGAACCTACTTTATGATGTTAGATTTAGTATTAGAGTGAACTGATTTATTATTAAAATTTTTAAATTATACCTAACGTTGTATATAGCTTGCATTAAAATTTAAATAAAGTAAAAAACCAATCTAAGAACAAAAATAATATTCTTATTTTAAAGTTTGATATTAGGTCAATTCACTCAAATATTAAAGTTAATAAGTAATAATACTGCAAAGTTGTTCCTCTTATTTGTTATAATACTGCACGTAGAGAAAATGAAAAAACAATTATTGCGTTGACATCCTCTTATGTATAAGTTTTGGTCTATTATTTTTCATTTTTTGCTCTGAATAATACGTTTTTTATTAGTCCATTTTGTAAGTTATGGCTTTAAAAATAAATTTGTCGTTAGTTCTCATCGTTCGCCTTTAAAGTATACAACAATAGAGTTTAAAAAGTTAGGAGTATGATTAATTAATTCACCATCAAAGATTAGTGGGTATAATAACTGAAGACTATGGAGACAATTTTTATTATTTCATAACGTAAGAGCCTCAGAACACATTCCGTATTCTATAAATATGGTTAGTGTTATTTCTAAGGTTTAAGAAAATCTTAAAATGTCCAATATATGGTTTAAATGTTGTGTTTTTGATTTATTATTTTTTTATTCTTTTTCAGTTATCCTTTAAAGTTAAACTATTATGAACTGATAAATAAAATCAATATTTGTTTTTTTTTCTTTATTAAAAAAAAAACATTTAAAATATATATTGTATGCATAATTAAAAAATTAGAAAATAAAAAATAAAAACACAAAAATATACAAGATATACACGAAAAGGTGACTATCCAATAATAAAACTCAACGTTTGTAATATTTTTAATTAATGTGGTTAGTTAATAATTCAATAAATCTCGACAAAATTTTCTCTTGGAATGGGGGGATTTCCTGAAAGTGAGTTGGATACGAGTTCAGTTCAGCAATAAAGGGTTAGAAAGAGTTTGTAACTTATAAAGAAATTGTATGTAATGCTTTGAGGCTAATTGATTTACTGATTCTATTTTAAAGTCATTTTGAAGTATGAAATTCGATGCGTACCATAGTTTTGAAGAGATAATGCGAAAGGTAATAGATTGAAAAGCTTGCAGGATACGTATTTGGGACGATTTTCCATATCTCCAAGTTTAAATTGTATAGATTCAAAAAGGTCTTAATAGAGATATGTAGATTGCAATTTTTGAGTGAAAAGCTAGTTTTTATTTCAGAATTGTGTGAAGTAAGGTAAATCGACCATTGAGGATTTTTTTTTTTAGATTTGATGTAGGAGCCTCAATTAAGTATTTTATCAAGTATGACTTCGAGATATTTCACTTCTAATGATATCGAGATTAGTATTCTTTAGAAATGAAGAGAAAGAGGTATCGATATTTACGATAAAAAAAAATAGAACACGTGTTGATTAATATGGGTCAATCCTAATTTTCCAATTTATAACCACTTATCAATTACATTTTTATGTGTTTGTAGAAAGTTAATGATTTATACAATAGTATTTCAGTTTTTATTTTGTTTATCTATTTTAAATTAATCTGAAGTAAAAAGGATCTTACTTATATATTATGTAGATTATTCTAAATATTCTATGAGTGTTAATTTGTGCTCTACAGTTTAAATTGTATGTTAGTATAATATACTTAATTAAACGATAAGTATTATTTATTATTAGGTAGCTTAATATTTTATAGTTAATACTTATAATAAAAATTAAAATAGGTAATTATAAAATATAATTAACTTAAAATATTGTATAAATGACCGAGTCTTAGATGTTGAAATGGTGGACATTTTATGTGTAGATTGAAGTGAAGTATGAACTTTTTTGTATTAGTAATCAAGTATGGATATTTATAGGGACTTAAAATTTTGTAGGTTTTAGTGTAGACTTTCATTTTTTATGAATTGCACACAGCGTATTAACTATTATTTTTAATAAATATGTATTGTGTATGTATTATACTTAATCAAATTCCTTAGAAATTACATTAAAAATAGCATCCATTATAACTGTGTGTTAAAGTGAAAGACTAATAGGGGTTTTTTTTTTAATGCAATTTTCACATTGGTTTGTGAATAATAGATATTCATGATTTAAATGCGGCTTTAAAGTTAGTCGCGCAAATAAGTGTTTTTAATGCAGTTTTGAAATATATAATGAGTTTATGAGTACGGTATTTAATCAACATTTTTCATGAAAAAAAAAAATCAAAAAAATCTCTAGTAATTAATTCATGTCTGTCTTGTTTCACTTATCTTAATTAAATTTAAATTTTATTACCTACCTATTTATTTAAATATTATTGAATTACCTACTTGAATAATCAAAATAATACATATTTCTTTAATTAAGATATAGTTAATTTTCTAAGCCTGAGATATTGAAAAATAAATGAACTTAAGATGTCACGAATTTACCACCACATGAAATTTTATTTATTATAGCATGTGGTTTCCTTTTAAATTGAAAATGTACAAAATAATAAGCATTTACGCATGCATAAAAATTATACTTCTGTATTAAAAAAACATGATATGTAATTGAGATAATTATTAACCAGTAGATAATCCATTGTATGAGTATATTTAACATTTTTATATTCTGTCATTAAAACTGACGATGAGAATAAATTTGATCCAATCGTAAACGTAATTAATTAGTACAAGTTATCAATAAAAATTAATAAAATCAGAAGTCGTTAAACATATATTAAATATATTTAATTAACTGAGAAAATGCATGTGATATTGTGATATAGATGATGTTTATGATTTGAAATTAAAATCATTAAAACGAACGATTTCACATGCAGTTAGAATACGTGTATGGATAATAGATAGTTATATTCATATGATATGCATTTGACTAGAAGTTCAGCAATAATAGCTAACTGATGTTACAACGGTGGAGGTAAACGAGAAAGAACCTGTACCTGTGCAATATTTGTGACAAGCCGCTCATTCAAATAGAAATTCGACGAAGTTACAATGGTTGGCATACATATGAGAAGCAATTTCCATGCGACGCTTGCATGACAAGTTGTTCACTCAGTATAGTGGTGAAATTTCAATAAAAAAAACTGTAATGGGGAGTTCTGAAGCTCATTATTATTTTAATTAATCAAAAAATTTTATAAATTATGAGAGAGCTAATTTTGATAAATTCAAAACTGGGGGAGATCATCACCATAAAATCCCCTGAAAATATACGAGCAAACGCATTCGGAACAAGTCTTAAATAAACGATGATGATTCAATGGAAGGATTCAAAGATATTAAGATTATATGTTCATTTTTTTTTTTTTGTTCAATAGTTTCTCAATGCGTTATAATTTAAGATCGGTTTTATAAGGTTCATGATGTCGTTAAGTTTTACTTGTTTTTAAACGTCTATATTAAGTTATTGAATATATCTATACATCGAATATAAATCAAGATAAAAATGTTTGACAATAAATAACTTAATTGGATGAGATACGGCATATAGTTTAACAAAGGTATTTTTTAAATAATTATTTGACCTACTTCCTTTACGCAATGTTGTCCTGAATTTTTACATTCAGTAGATTTGAATTTATAAAGCTCACTATAAATACTTTTAAGATATAACAAATTTATATCAATTTAATTTATTGTTATTCATTCGAAACGAAATATTTTTAAACTTAAATAAAAATATTTATTTTATTTGTATCAATTTAATATAAAATAAGTGTAATTTATAAATAGAGCACAACGATAAAATAATTGTTATAAATTTATATGAATAAATAAACCTCACAAAAAAAATTATTTTAAGTGCATATTATGCATATTATGTTATGTCAAACACATGAAATTATAATTCTAAAGTACACAACACTGCTGATTATGTAAAATCAGCAAGGCACTTCACAAATAAAAAAGTTCTAGGAAAAGTTTAAATTTTTATATGCTATAAGTACGGGTTTTTAAAAAAAGCAATAATAAAATATTATATGGTACTTATTTACTTTAAAATTAAATTCAAAAAAAAAATATTGAAATATTATTTCCTTGAACAAAATTCTTTAAGTGTGGTAATTTATAACGATAGTTGATAAAAATAGGTATAAATTCGTAGAACTACTGGAGTTTATAAAACATAATTTATACATTAAATTATTTTTATATAATCATATAATGATAATCTTAAAATATTTATAACTCAATAGTGGATACGACTATATGTTTCTTTTTTTAGATTTGTTTGAGCAATTTGCTACAATAATCATTAATAAAATATGCTGTAAATCTCAAATAGTATTAATAAAAATTGAAGAATAATAACTGATTGATAGTTCTTATTATATCTTATCAATTAGATTGATTTTTATTCAGAAATTTTATCTGGTATTTTAGTTTTTGTTATTTTAACTGATTTTATTATCATTAATTTGCAAATAATTTTTGACGAGTGATCAGGTCTTCGGAGGTTTGTGTATGATTTTATTACTCTTATGAATTTTAAACAAAATAAAACACGTTTTTACGCAGATGTAGTTAAAATTGTATTTTATTACAATTTTTAATTTAAATTCAAGTATCAACTTAATACAAATGTTAAGAAGTTTAATCATGTTACTCTCATGTTTTAAATTTGTCAATATAAATAATTATATTAGTCTAAAAAAAATAATTTAAGAAATATTTATTTTATAAAAATGTAAATAAAAGTTTTATTTAAAATTTTTCCTTAAGTATAACAATAAAAATAATAAATTGTTTATGGATCTCTAATAAATTTGATAATAATTTAAGTCTATGAAACAGGTTTCCATTGTCAATTATGATAAGTAATATTTATATTGGAGTTTATTAATTTGAATTATATTAAGAAGTTTTATGTATATCTATCAAGCTCAAAAATTTCTCATCCCCACTTGCAAAATAATTTTAAAATGTCTTAAATATTAAAATATTTATTTATGGTAATTAAAGCAATGGCAATGGTAATGATAATTAAACATTATACAAGCAAAATCAAAAATACTTATAATACGCATATGCTATCATTTACATTATCTTAGCAAAACTGTGTAGTATGTATTAAATAAATTTTGAATCCAGTAAAAATTATTATAATAAAAATACGTTTACATTAACCAATTATAAATTATTTAAAATTTTGAATTTTCATTCAATGAAATATTTAGAATAATTTAAATTACTTCAATTAATCTTGTACTAGCTAAGAATGAGATAATTTATTTATATGATTTGTAAAATTTCACTGTTTAATTTTAAATGTTTAATTATTTGAAAAATAAGTACTTACATTTTTTTGATCATGTAGTACCTAAAAATATACAAATTAGGTAGCTAATAAAAATAACTCTATTAATTATTTTATAATATTTTTAGATTTATTTATGTTTTTAGTGTTTTAGCTATATAAATATTAGAATTATTTTTAATATAAAAACATTTTTATTTAAATTAAATATATTTGATCAATGATTATATTATACACTATATGTATAATTATATATTAATTTCAAATGTGTAATCAATAAATATATTTATTATATTATGATTTTATTCTACAGTTGTTTTCATAGATATTGAATAAAATTCAACTTTATTCTTGTTATTCATGTAAATACAAACAAAAGTTTTATGTATTAGACATTAGTGAAGTTAGTATACATACAGCAATCAAGCTGAAAATTTTGTTTTTAAGTACTTGTTTGTAAACTATGTAGAAAAGATTATAATCTTTTTAAATGTTGAGAATATAAAAGAAGAATTTTACACGCTGTTTGTAATATTTCAATGTTTTAGATGTTCCATAATGATTGTTTACACATATTATAAGTTCTTTAAGTACTTAACAACGAAAAGAAGTGTGTTTGTTATATAAGTGTTTTCCATAAGGAAAATTTGTTAATATGTATGCGAAAAATAATCAATACGATTCAATAAAAACTTCAGAAAAGGTTATAAGAAGGATAAGGTTTTTAACAATACTCATGTAAGCTTAACTTTTGTCAGTCTGTCGATATTAAATCCTCAGATATATTTATCTTACATGACATTGTTGTTGAATTACCTATCAGTTACAATGACAAATTTATTTCTATAATATTTTAATAATACATATTTATTTTATTAAAAGAAAATATTAATTTTTGATTAGTTACATTTATTTGGTACTTATTAATCAGTAATTTAATATTTTAACAAACTTGTAGAATAATTTTAATATTTTAACTTTTTTCACTAATTAGTTTTAAATGAAAATGAAAAAATAAAATTTAACATAGGGTTATTTAATTTAGTATTAAAAAATGAAGGATTCACATAATTTATTGTAGAAATGTAAAACAAATTATTTAAATAATAATCACAAAATATAATTTTTTTTTATTATATTGTTGTTATGGTTTTATAAAAAAAAGAAATAAATACGTATGAATTTAAAATTATCGTCAAAGCGTATTATATTGAATTGGCCTATAAAAGGATTACTCTACAGCATATCTATTTGAATTTTTATCGAACAATAACGTGTAAAATGAAAAAAGAGATAAGTCAATAATGTTGTAAAATATTAAAGTTACATTAAACATTATTTACATATTAACTTAGCAGACAAATTAAATGAATAGTTCTGTAGTTGAGTTATCCTTAGAATTGTCTGTAAATTTTTTTTAAATAGGTAAGTATGTTACTATGTTAGAATTCTATTACTTGTATAGTATATACACACTATACATTATACATATTAGTTATTTATGTTTCTTTTTTATTTTTAAAATTGTTCTAAATAATCATATGCCAAATGAAGATTTGAAAAAAAAAACACAAAAACAGTATTCATTAATCCGTGAAAAATGGCACTACAAGTGCATCATAAGAATTACTTATTTAGATTCATTTCTAGAATAGTTTTTGATTAGACAAATTAAAGTGGGGTTTAAAGTTTACAAGTATAGAATATGAATACAATTCTTGTATTAATTTTTTTTTTTTAATAGTTTTGAGGTTGATTATATTTCAATTAATTCCTGATTTTAAAAATGGTCCAATATTATGTAACAAATTTAATAGTTTTTGGTAGGTAATCTTACATAAGAGCTGGTTGCTTTATTAAGGTTTACGTCAATTATTCATACACTATAATTGAAAAAATAAAATAAAATAATAAAGTCTACAAGAATACATTTAGCAAATAAAACAAATTAATTCAATTCATTTAAATGAATATACCTATGTACCATATATATATATATATATATATATATATATATATATATATAAATACAAAACAATTGTTTTAATTATTTGTATTAAAAATCAGATATCGCTACTAAATACATATAATATATTGTTATTCTGGCTTACTAACTCTTAAATACTTAGTCCACTAAAAAATTGTTTTTACGGCACTCGACAAATAGTTGATAATCATTTTATAGGTATCATCTAATAATGAAAGTTTGTAACCATAAACACATATCATTTTAAAAATAATGTATACATTATTATTTTTTAAAGCTTTAGCTTTTTTTTTTTTTTTTGTAAACATGTGTATGTTAATTTATCAACAACTTCAAGCTGTGTTTTTCATCTATAAATAATAGATTGTTCATACTTTATAATTTTATCAAGATATAAGATGAAGTTTGAATTCATCATGATATGTAGCTATTATTAATGCCACACGCAGCTCGGACACACCAAAAATACATTTCAGTTGCATGCAATTCGGTTGCGCGCCAGTTATTCACACGAATTACTTTTCTATCAACATTCAAGATTAGTGTAGGTATGTTTTTTATTCACTCGCTCATGTCATGCATGAAAAAGAAAAAAATGATATTTTATTTTTTGTCGAATTAAATGTGTTTATCAGCAATCTTGCTGTTCCTTATTCACGTAATCGCTTCTTGGTGTATCCCTATGAACAAAACAAACACATATGAACGACTAGCTGACCGATGTGATATATCATCATAATGCACGTGTACACTGTACAATGAACATTTTCCCAAGCGTCACAGGGTTATTGGTACGAAAGAATTTTTAAAACGACTTTGTACCCGCACGTGCTGTCTTTGTCCTACCAACGCATACCATAATGTACGTTTAGCGATTTCAATTTCGTGTCATAAGCCTAAATATAAAACCCTGAATTCACTTATTAAAAAAAATTAAAAGAAAAAACATTAAAATAAGCGTATTCTTATTTTGGTTTTTCATGATGTTTTAATTTTCAAGCAAGTAATGAATATGTAATAAATAATAATTTTAGTATGCTCTTAAATCGTTTTAAAATTAAATAACTGTAAATATCAAAAAGAGAACACATACAATGTTTATAAAATTTCGTTTGTTAATGGATCAAGTCACTCTAATTTCCAAGTAAAAACGAGTGCTTAATGTAACATATTTGCTATGTTGTCAATTTTTAAGACAGAGAATAACTCTCGCGGGTGTTTTGTTTTCGTAAGCATTAACATAAAGTAGTGTAGACTTGTCGGTGTACTTGAGAGTATTAAGTTCGTGTTTCTACGCTCAGAACGAAATGCCATGAAACATGGAGCTCTAAATATTAATTTACTCTATGAAATAAGGTAAAAAGGTAAAAACATAAATATATTATTACTGGTATGCGAAAAATTCGTACGTATTGCGATTTTTTAATTATTCTTACGAGTATATATACATACTATTTTATATTATGCTAGTAGTAGAGGTGTATAACTATAAAATAATGGCTTAAATTATAATGAAAAACGTGATAACGTGTTACGTCGCGCGATACCATACTCTTCTCTCGGCGTCGTCTCAAAGAAAAATGCGTATCCGGCCACCCAACTCCCATCTTCTACCCCTTCAACCCCTCTAATAAATGTCCCAGCATCCATCCATTTCATCAGCAGTCTTAACGTCTCACCACCGTTTATTCATCGCTCGTATATACCACTGCTGTGATAATGCGTAGGTACATCTATAATCGTTATTTACGAGGCTGCGGCAGCACCGAAAATAAGATCATTTGTTTCAATTATCTTCGAACGCCTGTTTAGAATTTTTACCCACTCGATTTTTGCGCTCGCGTAGCCTTCGTCACCGTCCACCGCTTTGCAAAATGAATATTTTATTTTATATTTTAATATCCGCGACGGGGCCCATTTGGTGAAATATTATTATATCGGCGTATTATTATTCTGATGTTTTGTAGCCACCGTGCGTGTTCAAGTCATAGTAAGATTTTATTGGTTTCTTTTTTTTTTTATTCGTTTTGATTTAAAATAAAAAAGTATAAATTGTAAAAACTAAGTGCACCGAGTAAAATTGATTTTTTTTTGTTTTACATTCAGCTCACTCTTGTAGTTGAATCTATTTTACGTTATAACAGCGGACTGTGGTGTTTTAACATTCGGAGATCAATATGTCAAAAGAAACTATCGTAAAATAAAGGAATTACGATGAAACCATATGAGAAAATAGCAAAGATAAAATATCTAAGTACCTACGTCAGTGCGTGTGCTAAGTCCAGAATAAAATAAATCATTTTAGACGAGTTTTTTGCGTTGCACTAATATAGACCAATAAAATATAATTACAAAGAGTTTTAATAAAATAATATTGATAAACACTGTCTAATAATATTGAATTTTTTTTTTTTTCTATCGTCTGTAAAATATATGAAATAATATTAAAAAATCAATAATCACAGAACATGGAAAAGTAAATTATAAATTAAAAGGCGTTATTCTTGTCCTTTGCAGTTGTCCGAAAAATGTATTATGACATTGAGTGGTCTGTGTTGGTTTGAAGTTTAAAGAACACAATAGCGTTCCATGAGTTGACTTTTAAGAGTTGTAGAGTTTCACAAGATTACAATATTGTACCACGAACAGTAACCCATTAGGGGTGTAATTTTTTTTAGCATGCATGGTCATCTGAACATTCTTGACACGAACAAAATTTTAACTTCAGTTATGATATAAACACGCCCATATTAATTAGTAATTATTATGATAATACGTTTATGCCTATCGACGAAAAAGTACACAACTTATGCACGATTTTTAATTAAAAACTAAAATGCAACAATATTGAATATATTTAGTTAAATTTAAGTATATTATGATGCTCTGTATTTACATTGTATTATAAATGGTTATGGCTGTAACATATATTAACTGTTCGTTCAAAATTCAATCTTAAAACATAAATATGTTCATAAAATATATTATACTTTATGGTATAAAATTAAAAGTATATGCTTTTATTTAAAAATGCAAACACTTTTCTTTTTTTTTTTAATTTTGTTTTATAATGAATTTTTATTATCAAAAAAAAAACTTTCTGAAGATCGTTAAAATTTACTGAGGAAATTAGTGTACCTAACTCTCAAAAATATCATAGAATAAATGAGTATAAGGCATTTTCAATAAACCTGTCTTTACATCATCGTAAATAGCAATTCGATATATCATGTTTATTTATTTCATTTCACTCACCAACTTCCAAATAATGTGGTACGTGTTGTGTGATTTTGATAACCTATAGTGTTTTTGCATGTTATGCAAAGGCTGTGTTTAATAACATAATAATAATAAATTAACGTACATCCCAAAATGTGTGAGCATTAAATAACTCTAAAAAAATAATCGAATATATTAAAAACGTATTATTATTTTTAAAATATCAGAAATTACCTTTTTAAATACTAGAATCCTACGATAACTAAATATACTTTAGACTAACGTTAATGAAACTGTGACCTGTATAATAATATAGTATTACAGTATTATAATAGTAGATTTTTTTTTCACTCGATTATAAAATTAATTGAACATTTTGATAATGTAATAAATTATAATTTATTCTTGTACACATATGCAATTATGGAATTAAGTTTATAATATTAATCTGCAGCCATCATGTTACGATAGATCTTTTTACTTTTAAGAGTAAACATCACAATATAAATTAACATCCATTTTTAAGTACGTATTTAAAATAATAATTAAATTAAATTAAATTAGATTCAATGATTTTAAATATATAGACGACCATATCGTTGTAGTTACTCAAAAAAAAAAAAAAAAAAATAAAATATTATTCAATCAAAAATAAATTAGCAATGAAATCATTTTATAGTTAATAATAATTGTTTAGTTGATTTTTTACAAAGTTCAAACATGGACAATTATTTTATTAATTTAATATTTAAAAAAATCATCATATCTTTATTATTATCAACTCGTGTAGGTAAGTTAAATACATTTTATTTTATTTTTTATTTTCCATGTTTATTTATTACATGAAATAATATTTCAACGATTTTAAATATTTCATTAGATTTGTTTCTATTTGATGTTTCTATAGTTATAACATATGTTATAAACTTCAAAATCATTAGAGAATTAATTTTATTCATTAAAACATTATTCTAATTTCATGTTACAAAAACGAGAAAAATCGAATGTATGTCTTTCATATAAAAATATAATATATTATTATTTATTTTAAATGTTATTTATTTATTTATTTTGTGCACCTTTATAAAATTATGATATATTACGTTTATTTGATATATTTTTTAAACGGTAAAATACTCGTAAAATGAAACAAGCACGGTGTATTAACCGTTTTCCGGGGAAAATGTATTATTATGCACATCTATTAGCTGCTTAAGTGCGATAACAACCTTTATGACTATTTCATGAAAAACATGGAAAACGGTGCAGGTATTTTAATGAATTATTTCAAACATGTTAATGTTGCCCTGATATACACCAAATGTAAACTTCAAAACGAAAACATTTATTTTATATTTAAATTTGTAAATACCATTTGGAAGAATAAATTAATGTTTTTGATAAGTTTACGGTTCATATTTGTCCCTATCAATTTTAGTGCAATGGAAAACGGTATTCATAAATGCCATTTCTAAAAGAGATTACTTTTATTTTGTATGGGTATATTTTATATTATGCTATACATTATTCATACAATATTTATCGTTAGTCAAGTAAGTCATTTCGACATTGCGAAAACGTAATTTTAAACATCAACAATTTTTATAAATATAATGTTATAAATGGAGATAATAAAAGGAAAAAAATTACTATTTGTGATAAATTAATTTAAAAAAAAATCAATTTTACATTGAAATCGTTTGAAAAAAAAATGTATGATTACTATAAGTTGAAAATATTTTAATGAATAACACTCAATACAGTATTCATAGATTTTTCTAAATGTAGTTGTTTCACAAACTATAATTAAATTAAACTACACATTTTCATTAAATCTTGTTTAATTATGTTTTTCCAAACAAAAATTTAATATTATTTATTACATATAACATAAAAAATAATAGTTACATAATATAATAAAAAGCGATATAATAGAAGAATATATTTTTTTGCGATAACTCATATTATATAATTTAATTCAACCTCCTAAAATGTGTAAAATATAACACAGATTTATGTTTTCAATACCTACATAAAAATATTATTTGAATTTATTCTTTATAAGACAAAAAATACAAATATGTTTTGTTTTAGATAAGAGTATTTAGCAGAGCTAGAAAATTAAAAGTTTTATTTTATTCTAAGTAGTGTTCTTTGTATCTTAACTTTTTTTATTTTGAATAAGGAGTTTTAAATATGTCAAAGATACAGCGTTGAATTTAAAAAGTATGTTTTTAATTTCTTAAAAGATATATATATATATATATATATATATATAGAAAAGCGAATCCTGGTTTGATCAAATTATACTCCAGTTATTTTATTGTAATACTTTAAATAATAAATCTTAAGACTTCGATCAATTTTTTTTTTATAACTGTAACTTAATAAGATATAAATATTTTAGAAATAGTTTAACAATCGTTATTATGCAATTTTAAAAATATAAAACATTCATTGTTTTCTTTTTCTATCATAGTCAATTTAATAATAATTATTCATTATTGTTATATAAGCTTATATTTTAAACAGATTTATTAAATATTATAAAAGTCATTTATTTTTAATTATAACCGATTTTATATTTTGAGTCAATCAATGAATGCATTAATTTTATGTTTGTTTATTTTTTTTGTGTATATAAACAAAATGTTATAATTAAGGGAAAATAGAAATTTTTACACAAACCTGATTTAAACATAATCGATTTTATTTTCTTGTTACAACAACAAAAAAAAAAAAAAAACTGTAGATACTTGAAATTGTTTTAAAATGTTAACACAAACAATTTTCGTGTATAATAAAATACATTTAAAAAATGTCGATACTTTTTAAGTAACTTATTTTATAATATGAAATTTATTATTTTCCATTTTTTTTTTATTTCTAGAAAATTTGGTAAATTTTGTTTGCCTGGTAAAAAAATTTAAAAATTGAATAGGTCTCTCATTATTTATAAATTAGTTAATTAATATAACTCTAAACGGCAGAGGTGTAATTTTATTGAAACATAATTATTTTGCTCGTATTACATGTTTGTTTAAGATGTACAAATATATTATTATGCACACTGAGAAACAACCCAGTCTTAAATATAGATCAAGCATAATATTTCTCTGAGTTAGTGGCATATAATTAGTATTATAAGTATTTAATTATCTGCAAAAAAAATAAAACAAAAGTTAGTATATTGTATGACTAATTATGTTATAATTTTAAACTTAAAAAAATGTTTGTGCTAGAACTAAGTACAACAAATTATAGTTGTTTATTTTCATTACCTATGTATATTATTGTACCTTGTAATGATTTAAATATTATACATTAAAGATATCGATATTTATTATTCAGTTATATAATATTGTTTGAATTGGAATATATCTATAAAAAATAAATATACATGCTATGTATTAATTTTTAGAAAAATACATGAATAAAAGTTTGTATTTTATTTTCAAGACTTTGGTATAAACATCGAAAATGTTGAGAATTTTTAAAAATAAATATATTTTGCAAAATTTTACGATTTTTATGATTTTAAAATTTCTAGAAATAGGAATAGCTTAAAAAATCTACGCATTTGAAAAATAAATCATTTAAAAAAAAAAAAAAACGAAATTTTAGAGCAACAATAATTATTCGGTACTACGAGAAATTAAAATAATATATATATGTATACATTTTTAAATTTTTTTTTAATATGTTAATTTAATTGTTTTGTTCCAGTATTTTTTTGGTTTTATCAAATTAGTAAGTAATGTACTAGATATTTACTAATATTTTGATCCCAAAATTATTATTAAAAATCAACCTAAGTATTGATGACTGATGAAATTTCTCTACTCCAAAAACTTTCAATTGATAAAGAAAAAAAGTAAAATCAATACATTTCTAGTTTTATTAAAAAGTTTTTAAGTACATATTTATTATATTTTTCACAAATTTAAAACATTTAAATAAATAAAAAAACTTATTCTAAAGCTCAATTCAATATTTTCTAATAAATATTCTAATGATACTAAAATAATATATTTATGAATCATAAGAGTACTAACAGGTAACTACTAATAATTATTTTATACGAAAATATTAAAAAATGTCATCAATATAAATTATAAATATATAGTTATCATATTTTATTATTGTAAGATAACAGTTTTGGGTTTAGATATTTTTTTATTTAAATCCATTCATTTGTGTATAAATGTTGTTTCTTACTACAGCTTAATAAGGGATCAGTGCCAAACCGACAATAATCTCAATACTGAATTTTTGTGCTTAAATCGATAACGAGACGTCAACATAAAAAAAAAGAAAAGAAAAGTATAGCAAAGACTAGATGTTGATCCTCTATCTTGCTTCACTTATTACTGAGCATTATCATTATATTATTAATTCATTATTTTTAATTTGAAATAACTAATATACTAATAGTATTAAAAAAAATTTCAATATTTTTAATTTTATAAATAATATACATGAAAAATAATTGCAAACCAATATTTATTTATTTTTAAAAGATAACCAATAAATAATAATAAAACATTTCTTTTAAACTCAAAACTTAAAAGTATATCAATATATTTTATTAATAGATACATATATAAACTTATATACTTTAAATGGAACAGTTAAAATAATATTGTTCACTGTTCTTGAAGCAAATGTATTGATTATTCAACATTAACCTGTTTTAATTTATATATTAACGATTATTCTTTAAATTTCTTTATAAGACATGTTATTGTGACACAGATTTGTAAAACAATTATTTAAGAGTCCTTCAATTTGTTATCCATTTTAAAAATGTCACGTTTGAAATTGTGTTGGCACGATGTCCTAACCGATGCATAGATAGGACGTTGATATATGGAATACTATTAACAGAGAAGTGTTCGAACGTTCTTATCAGTACAGCGTAACACATTTTTATTAAAGAGGTCGTTTAAAACAGTTCCACAGGCATACAAGTAAGATAAATTACAACATATATCTCATATGTTTCTCATGTTTTGCTTACGGTAGCTATTTACTTGAGGTACAAGTGAACACTAACGAAGATAAATATTGTTGGTTTTAGGTAAATTGATAGCATGGCTCTGGTGTCACATAATGTTAATTAGTCTTCTTCATATGATTTTGATTTTACAATAAAAATATGATATCATTATTCTTTATAGTAACTTATAATGACAACACAGTCAAATTATATGGTTTTTTTAAAACCTTTTATTTTTATTTTTACTAAGTAAATTGTTTAAACTGTAATATACAAAATATACGTATATGCGTAAATATAATTGATTACTATTATTTTTAAATTAAACATGATATATTGATTTTCATTTCATCTATTATGCACTTACTATGAATACTTAATTATAAATGTAAAGCAATTTACAGAGGAAAGCAAGATTGTAATTGCAATCGTATTTTCAATTAAATTGTAAAGTTTTGAGTATTGCAAATGATAGATAGCTGAGTATATACCTCAGAGTTAATATTAATACATTAAATTTGAATGTTATTTGATTTAAAACTAAACAATACATATTTATAAATATTTTGAATTAGTTAAAAATTATTGATTTATTCATATATATATATATATATATAACTAGTTTTTTGAAAGTTATAATAAGTTATAGGTTGTTTGTCAAAATTCCACCTGAAGATAAAAACAACACAATGTATTACACATAATATATAAATTATGTATTTGAATTGTATGGTATTTGTGTAGTTTTCCTATAAATAATGATTCTTATTAAATTTTAATTATTTTAAAATAATAGATATAGTTGTATAACGTGAATACTGAATACATGATGAACATGAAATCATATTATTTTAAGGTATATCAAAATTGCTTTATTTGATAATTTAATATAAACTTCAGTATTACTAACGGAGTTTCTGAATTTTCATCAATTCAAATAAGCCTATTCGTTTGTAAGCTATGGGCATTATAACGTTTAGATAGCGAATATATTAATAATGTATCAAAACATGTCATTTACATAAAATATATAACTAAACAGCGTTTTCGGTTTGGTGTATTAAGATCTATAATAAAATATTTTTATACAACGTCGATATTCAGTTCACTTGCAGAATTCAATAATTGCATATTATTTATATTATGTGTAAAAAATAAAAACTTTTTTCTCACTCGGTTTAAATAAATATATTTCTGTACCCATGAATGAGTCTGATTATAACAAATTATATCTATGTGTGTTATATTTTTGTAGCGGCTATGGTATTTTTACTGCCTGTCGAATACAATAAGTTAAATTTTCTGTTGATAATCGCTAAGTTACGATACGTCTCATTAGACACTATATTCGATAAGCTCGCTTGGGTCAGTATTTAAACGAAAAATGTAAAACTGTTATCTCATCGCCTCCGATTTGAAACAATTTATCATTAAACGAACTGTTACAGGCAGCAGTTACTTGCACAAATGTTAATTAATAATGACAGATTGTTATATTCCTGTTTTATACACAATTTTTTCTTTGTTCTCCTTTGTTTTAGATTCTTTGCTAGTTAATCATTTATTTATGCGAATTATCATACGTACCATAATAAATATAAGGAGTGTAAGGACACCTGATTAAATTACTTTTATTTTTGTTTTAAATTTAATTTTTAATTTTTTAAATAGGTTAGATTCAAACAATGTGCTTCAAATTATTTAAGCTAAAAAATGTTAACGTAATTTGACATACTTTCAAAAAAAATGTTAAATACAATTTTATCAAGAAATTTTTTTTATAAAATATAATATATACAGTACCGTTTTTACTTTTGATTTAATTTATATTTAAAATAATACAAATTAGTAATAAACAATAAATCATGTTTCATAAAATAAAAAATTCTGAGAATTATTGTTGTTTTATGGTGTAGTTAATAATTTAGGAGATTTTAAAATCTAAAAACATATATAATAACATAGCCTCGAGTAGTTAATAAATTATTGCAAAAAAATTGAATTATTTGAGCAAATAAATACAATATATTATCTCATATTATGGTTAGGTTAATTCCATTTATTAAAATGTTGTTAATGCACTGTAGGTCGTAAGTTTAAGATAATATTTGTATATCAATATATTATGATGGTTAATTAGTTTAAGAAAATTGTATTTGTTTTAGAATTATACGTTTTTGGAGCGTAGTTTCAATATTTTAGAGTGCGTAAACTAAACCATATAAATTAATTTTATAATTTCGATTAATTAGTTTTAATATTTTATTATTTTTGAAAATTTTTGGTTTATTGTATTATGATAATTTAACATTTTCGTAATTTAATGGTAGTTGATTTTTAAGTTATAATACTCTAAAAGCCATATATTTGAAAATTAAATAATCACTATAATGCATTATGGTCATAGCAAGTACAACTATAGTGCCAAGATATAATATAAATCAATAATTAACACAGAAACCTAAAAGATAGTGGAATTTTAAAAACAATAAGAAGCTTAAAAATTGTCATTTGCCCCAGGTTACGGTGAAAAAAATACTGAATACGAGTTTTATTTGTTACTGTAGTAAACCGCTCTTAGGCATAAATTCATAAAAAGTTGTATATAAAGTAGTCTTTTTTTTTCGATTTAAGAACTGAAATAATGTGAAACTATAAGCTACTATATCATACATTCGAAGGTAAACGTTCAATTTCGAAAATTCTTCACGTATCATTTCCATTCACATTTTGAATCCATTTTTTCATGTGTGAGCACAATTCATGTTTAAATTACGTTTCACTGTAGTTTCTCGAGTTGTGATGGTTTAAATAATAAGTAGAAATAAGTGAAAATAGTAGAATAAAAACTTACAAAACCAATCGCTATTTTAAATTAGTAAGATTGTGTAGAATAATTTGGGTAAGTATCATAATACTATGGATTTAAAAAAATATTATATAACCATACAATATAATATCGTTAAGTATAAATTAAAATCGCTTTGTAAATAAAAAAAAAAATTCCTTTACAGTTTACATTGACTATCATGAAAATTGTTGAGAATTTATTTGGTGTCCTTAAATTATAATAAATTATGTTCAATCACAAACTCATTGTTAGTCCATTATTTGTAATAAATCTTCATGTAAATATTTAAAGCCATAGATGATAGTAACTTCTAGTTTCTGAATAATTGTATGTACAATTTAATTATTTCTCATATATATTTAAACGACAGTATTACAATTAGAATGTAGTGATTAATTGGTGGTAACACGGCGTGATGTATAGGCAATTTTGATACATACGCGTAAGCATGTTTTTATAAATTGTAATTTATTTTAAATATTATCATTTAATAAATTTTAATTTTATTTATATAAAATTGTTATATAATTAAAAAAAAAAAAAATCAGAGCTATACTCATAGAAAAATTAAAAACCAGAGTGGTAGAATCACTTAACACAAATCTGATTGGTTTATTCAAAAAAAAAAAAAAAAATCAACAATAACCAATGCATAGCTTTTCTATCATCATTATTCATTATTCATTCTGATGATGTATGACTAGTCGATTAAATTAAATCTTAATATTATATGATAATTTTTATGTACGAAAGATATAAATTCACATTTTAGTTAAAATAAAATTGATGTTTCTTAATTATTATTAAATTGTAACATACGAGTATTCTGTTATAAAATATAAAAAAAAGTGGTTCTAATTTAGTAGATAGTTTAATTAATATCTAGGAACATCTTAATTACAAGCTTATGGCTCGTACACTAATAAAATATAAGTATAATAAGAAAAAGGTTTTCTCGGTTTTAATGTTATTTTCTATTCTTACTAATTATGTCTAATAACAATTAATATGAATCAATTATCTTACAAGGAATCCGTAGGTATTATTATTTTATAAATATGCTTAGATAATAAAAAAAAAAAATAGCAATATTTTTTTATTCTAACATTTATAAGGTAAAATTGTGATTGAAGTAAAATAATCTGAGTACATTATTTCTTTAATTTTTTTTTATTTATACGAGTACCATTGCTAAATTATATATAAATATACGTAAAATATATATTTTTAACTCAATCGATTTTTTAAATTTCATCGATTGATAAAATTATTAAATTAGATTAAAAACATATTACCGAGTATATTTATTATTCGAATAAATTGAAATTTTGTATTAATATTCAATATATACTATTTGACCTGATTAAATTCAAATTATATACTTGATAAACAAATGTTATTCTATTCCTTTATTCAACTTGTATTAACGAGAAAAATGTTATGAAATAGTTTACTCAGATAATTAATTAATATAATTGAAAGTCAAAAAATTATTAAACATAAAAGTTTGCAGTCCTATAACAAATTTGTTTTTGTAAAAAGTAATATCTTAAGTCCAAATGAATACAGTTAATTTATACTTTTTTTTTTTATTTCGATTGTTAAATATCATCCATTATGTTGATAGATTGATCTGGATAAAAAACTTGAAGTAACTTTACTATTGAAGACTAGTTATTTTAATAGTTAATGTAAATTTCAAGTCACAACATTTTTTTGTAATTAATTTTAAAATTTATTGTTAGATTAAGAAATAAAACATTGATTATACTAGAATGGAAAAAATTATTTGGGAATTCAATTTTAATACTAAAAAATTCATAAGTAGAATATCTTAATATGAAATACTAATAAATATAATGTACTGTGGAAGTATCTCAAAATATTATATTTATTTTATTCTTATTTTAGCTTCTTAACAGAGTGATGAATGCAATGAATTAACAACAATTCATATATTTATTTAAATTGGATTATTATCACTTTTTAAAGCAATAAAAATATTTGATAGTCTTGTTCCAAAATAGATTTTTTTCTGAAACTGTAATTATTTATTTATTTTTTTCATATTTAAATTCTATATTGTATATAATGCACAAAACAAAATAAATAAATTAATTAATACAAAAATAATAGGCTTGAATTGGAAAATTATTTTATAATAGCACAGAAATTTTATTTTTATTTTTTATCGAGGGTAAATGGGTTTTTGTAATTAATGAGGTGTTATTAATTTTTTTATTGTATAGTTAAGTAATTTGATAATTTATTTATTAAAAAATAAAAAAAATAAATGACACAAATCTAAAATAAATTTAGTTTACATAATCTATATTTTGTATCAATATACTGTAATATAATTGCTATGAATTATTAATTATTATTCGTTTTTACTTAACGGTTGTTCAGTTTAAATTTAAATAAGGGGATAACATTGAAAAATGAGACAAGATAAACTCACACTGCAACGTTAAGTATTAAAAATTTCTTAGCTCTGATAAGTTTGTTTAAACTTGGTATTATCAACACTTATAGATTTCAGTTTTCGTTTAAAATATCTTCACAAATCATATAATTATATTATATTGTGAAAAGTGTATTAACACCATCGTTACAATTTAAGCTGAAGATAAAACAATTTGATCCTTCAATAAATACTCAGTTATTGTTGCTGATAACTTAAAATCACTTTAAAATAACTTAGCCAATTGGTAAATACAACGGTTCTTCAAAAATTAGGAAATTCTACATAATCTTATAACCTTTTTATTAAAAAATAGAAACTATTTAGTATAGTAATCTTTAAAAATTTATGAATACTCTATCCATTATAAATTTTTTTATATAAAAATCATCTTACCTCATCTCTACAAAAATATAACAAAAACAAAAAAAAAGTACTTTTCTAATCTCTATGAATTGATAGCATTTAAACGCGGAGTTCTGTCAAAAATTTCGAATATTCTAGTAAAACATCTTGGTCTAATTAAAAGTGTCTCTTATCATCACACATGGATACTATCCATTAAAAAAATAAAAATAAAGCTATTTGTTTTTATCACCAATACCAATAATAATTCTCACTCTTAAAACACAAAAATGTAATTATTCTGGTAGTTAGCTGCTAAAATTATGATAGAGAATTATCTTTATCGTCTAGAAAAAAAAAAATGGATCATAAATTAGGTATTTTAACCCAATTTTTTTTCAGTATATTAATGAATGATTAATATTTTTTAGACTATATTTAAAAATCAACTGCTAACAAAACATTTTTTTTTTTTAGAACGCGTAATACATTAAATAGTTAAAAAATAAAAACTATTGTCATAACACGTCTAGATGTTATCTGCTTAGAAATATCCAGTCTGATTAAAATCTAATAAAACGCATCATTTAATTACAACATAGTTGTCCATATATGAATCTATATTTTTCTTTCAAAATTGATTTTAACTTAGATTTTGTATATGGTTTTGTGTTAAATAATGACGTATCCGTCTAATAAACGAATTATACATACAATGTTAGTGTCTTTGTCATCGTTTATTACGAAAATGAATCTTTTAATTATTTTTCTCTTTTAAAATTAAAAGATTTTATTGTTTTTATACATATCGGCCACCCAAAGTATATCGTACTGAAGTGTGTACAATTATATTCTTTAAATTTATTTCTAACAGTTTTCCAATTTAAGTTGCTTACATTGCTTTTCAACCGAAATCAAATCTAAGTGATTAATTATTAATATATTTAATACTTAAAGTAATAACAGTCGCCCATCGCATCTGTGAACAATTTTTTTCTACCGCCATAAATACCACAAGGTAATAAGAGTAAAATATGATTTATCTATTTTCCAACTTTCTATTACCTATATTTATATGTATATGAAAACACTACTGGAAGATCTGAACCGTTAAATATGGAATTGTTCCTGTATGTTATTACTGCTTAGTGATTAAAAATTGCGATAAAAATGATTTTAAAAGTTCATCGAGAGTGTATCAAAATATGATGATGAATAATATAGCAATGAGATCATATTAAATTGAAATAAATGAGTGACTTATATAATATATTATGTACGCTTAAAAAATATTATATAATATTAATTCGTGGAAAGCAAACCGTATTTTTAGGATGTTCTTCGATATAAGTGTGTTGAATATTTAGACCACATGTAAGAAATACGTTTCAAGATATACATTTGGCTGTATAAATAAGTTTTTCACTCGTGTTCCGTTTTTAGATGAATAGAGCATATCCACGAATAGAAGTTTTCGACATACAAATACTACAAATACCCATTAAAACGATTTCGGGTGTGTGACCGACGAGTTTGCGTTTAAGATTTCAGCCACGAATGATTCCACTCAACGTCACATATAATATTGCGGTCGTCGTGACAGGTTAACGCGATTATCGTGTATACTTTAAGGTACAACACGAACACAGTACAAACGCTGAGAGCATCGTAACTAAAACGGAAAATAGAAATGACGGGGAAATGGTGGTGAACAAAAACGATAAGATAATATTGTTTATTGTATCTATAGGATCTCCATTTCGGTTATGCGTGACAATTACCGGAGAATTTTGTTCAGCTAGACCGACGTTAGTGGCTGTAATATTCATATGTATAGCGTAGACTGTAGAGTGACCAATAGAAGAGGGAAACGGTACTATACACAATAAATGGCGAGGTGAAGGAGGCAAACCGTTGAAAATGATATATTTGACAGGACCCCTCTCCACCATCTGAGGGCGAATTGGAACAACCTTGTGACAGGGATAGATGATGGGATAGGGGTAGATTACCTGTATCGTGTGTGTGCATATTCGTCAATGAGTGCCTGCATGCATGTAGGTGTGTATAGATGTGTGTGGGTATGGCATACCTGAGCGTGCGAATTCCATCGGCGTCTTTTGACTTTTGAGCAAAGAAACTTTAATAGCTTTTGTTTGATCAACACGAAACTATACGACTCAACTGCCCGCCGACCGGCCGCCAACCACAACAACGTTTGACCACGAAATATTTGACACAAAAAATGCGTTTATATCTGTGTGTGTGTTTTTCGTAATGAATATATAATTTAGTGTGTTTATCGATGTGAAAACGATTGGTAGTTAAATCAGAAAAATTGTATTAGTCTAAAATCACTTAACCATTAACATATGTTCTTTGAAAAAAAAAAAAAATATACAAAGTTATGCAATAAAAATAAACTACAATAGAATTATTTTCACATTAAAAAATATTTAAAATTGTTTTTAATTGCATTTCTTGTTGTTACTAGCTAGAATTGTCCAGTTAAAATGAAATTATTTTTGATAGCATGCATGTTAAGAGTTATTGATGGAAATAATAATGCTTGCTTATAAATATACGTTTGTATAATCCCCAAAATAATAAATGATAAAATATATTTTTCATCATGATATAGAATGTTAAATATTGTTAATAGCTGAAGTACTTCACTATTTGGAATATGACCATATCATATTTTTATTTATATATTACTATTTAATAAATATTTTTAATTTATCTGGTGTTTCTTCTATCTTAGTTTCTATTTAGTATTTTTAACTTAACTGTTTTAACAAGTTAAAAAAAAAAATCACTTTATTGTATTTAATTATGGACTCTTTTTTTTCTATTCAATAAACACAACTAAGTTAAAAATATAATTAATTTGCTCAACTTTGAATTATTTACTTTAAAAAAAAAAAAAAAAAAATGCTTCTTGTATGCATTTAAATAAACTATATATGCTTAGGCATAAAGTATATATATTAAGACATGCTCAATCTTAAATAACCAATTGTGATCGTCCTGAAAATAAATAAATAAAATCAATACATCATTAAAAATATTATTCCAATGACGGTTAATTGAATTACATTTGAGAGATCCGTTTAATGTAGATAATAATATGTTACAGACTTTGTAAAACTAAAAACATTGCATTTTAAACTTTAAAAAAACATTTGTACATAACTTGTTTTTCATAATATTATAGAAAAAAAAAAAAATTGGTATTTAAAATATAATGAAAGCAAACTAAAATATTAAACATTTATTGAAATCGTTTTATAATAATAGTATTTTAAATTTGTGTTTTTAAAAAGTAAAAACTTGTCTTCATCTTTACTTTTATTTTTATATTTATTTTTAAGTAAAAATATTTGTTGATCATACTTTTCCAAATATCTTATATTGTGTAACAATCTATTTTTTGATTGTTCTATTTCGTTATCTATTAACTTTTGATGTGTTTAATGTCTATCAATAATTTATTAAATAGTTTTTATTTTTTAAACTATAATATGTACTATAAAATTACCGTCGGTATAGTAAATAAATAAATAAATATTTACCAATACGTTCGTCAATTCTTTTTTATAAAACTATACATTTATCTATATATTGCCAATAATGATTAAGTTTTTAGTATTGTGTCAATACGTTTATGCTTTCTTTATAAATATTCTATTTATTCACTAAATTTATTGAAACAGAAATTTAAGAATAGTAATTTACTTATATATACCTACTGAAGTTATCTAGTATGTATTTTTAACAAAATAACAATGATTTCAATTTAAAAAAGAATATAAGACACTTCAAATTTTGATAAATTATGACACAGGCCATAGAACTATTTATTTTGTAACATAAGTAAAAAAAAAAACAAAAGTTTATCAAGAAATATTATTGTTAATAATTACTAATAAAAATACGTCTTGAATTCAAGAAAACTTAATTTAAATAATTGTTACATAATTATTTTTATTATTTTTTTTATTTGGTTATTACTTATAATTGAATAGTGATATTTTTAGTTGAATTAATACATGCTTTACGGTTTTCGATTACTTTAAAACACAATATTTCAGTTAGTATAGTTCTATATAATAATAATGAAATTACTTTTTAATTACATTTTCTCCTATTTTGTAATTTATTAAGTGATTTTTCAACGAATTTGTTGTGGTAAAAAACTTACTGTAATATTTATTTAAGTTTAAATTTAGAAATAATGATGCGTAAAATTGTAAAATGTATTATTATAAAAGATTTTTCAATATTCACATAATGTAATATTCGTTATTATGTTTTATACTTCTAATAAAGTTCAATGACTCCAAAAGTTTTATAATTAATTCTATATTGATTCTTAGAATATTGAAATGTTGACATAGATTATGACACTTTAAAGAGGTAACTTTTGTAATTTTAGATATTTTCAAAAAATTATAAAAAAAAAGAAACTATGGAAAATCAGTAAACTAGACTTTTTGCAAAATGTATTTATACTTGAAAATATCAATGAGAATTCTATCATTTTCTTCAAATTCAGAATAGTATAAAATAATATTATTTTTTGATTTAATTCTATAATATTATAGTTTTTATGATATTTAGGCATTATGACTTATTATACTTATGCTACAGTTTAAAAATATTGAATTGTAACTTTATTTATTGAAGTACTTGTATTATTTGTACTTCATTATGACTTTATTTATTTATTATTTTTACTAGGATTAGTAATTTTAAATAAGTTATCTAAGCTTCACAGATAGTAGTTGAAAATAGGTTTAGAAATAATTCATTATATACAATTTTTAAATACCATGGCTTATAATTTTTAAATCTAAATAACGTAACAAAATGTTTGACTGGTATATTGTCTATAAATATATATATTTATGTATTATAAAGTATAGTTCTAATAATAAAATCTATTAAATTATTGAAGTACTACCAAATGAATATAAATATTGATATACATTTAAATTATTATTTAATTTTAGTGTAGATATATGTTAATTTTTAAGTATTAAGTGATTGTATTTCATGTTGTGGCAGAACTCCAGCTATTTAATATGTTTGTTTCTTGTTCAGTTATCTGTAGTACACTATATAATTTTATGTTTAATGGATATGTTTTAATTTTTAAACCGAGTTTTTTTATTTTAATTTTATTCAATATGAAACAATAATTTGACGAAAAAATTGAAAAACGTGAATGTCAAAACAACAATGCTACTTTATCTAGTGAAAAATATTGGAATATAGTATTTAACGTCGAAAAAATGAAAATTAGAAAAACAAAAACCTGTAATTATTATTAGCTTGTGAAACACTACGATTTGATAATAATAAATGGCGTTGAAACATTAATTTACCTATTTAATTAAAATAATCTTAATTTCAAAATATATGTTATGATAAATGATATGTTTGACATTTTAAGCAATGGTGCATAAGCCAATCTGACAAAGAGGAAAAGACCGTATGTTACGTATTTAAACTTAGTAAAAAGTATATACATATTACTCTGAAGTTGTATTTAAATCTTTTTATTCCATTTCAACAGAAAAAAATCACAAAAAATATATGTATTGTAGTTAAACCTATAGTTTTTAACAATTCAAATAGTCGTTATCAAATTAATCGTATAATCATATAGATTTTCAATTACAACCATATAGAGATTTTAAATTTATATGTGTCTATTAAGATAATTCAACAGCATTTTGTGTTTTTAAACCTATAACTTCAAAACGAACCTAACAAGTGGCATGTGTGTTGTTAGATATTTTTTGTTTATTTGGTATACCCGCTGTTTTTCAACCTGAAAATGGCAGGGAATTTTGTAATAAAGTAATTAATTCATTACGTGAGATGAGGCTTTATTTAAATATCGTTTACGGTAAACCCTGATATAACTAGTCACAGAGTAGTATTGAACGAGCTAACTAAGATAATGAAAATATATTGACAATTTAGATGCAAGATAATATCACCAACAAATGGAGTGAGGACTCCGATTCGATCAATTTATAAAAAAAAAGCCTATCATTCTGGAATTAATTGAAGCCCATACAATGCAATGTTTGAAACTGACCCTAAGACTGGCTTATTGTCAAGTATATTATAACACACTATATTACAAAAAATACCATCAATCGAAAATAGAAAACGTAAACAAAGAGAAAACGAAAAAATAGACAAGACGAACAAAAAGAATGAAGAATTTATCAAATGCTAAATTTCCAAAAGCAATAGAAAGTTCAATATTTCAAAATAAAATGTGTTAATAGAGAAAGAGAACATCCTCAATCAGTAATTTCTGTGGTTCTCAAAATGACTAAAAACGGATTCTTTTTTTAAATTGCTTATATAACTAAATGTACCACTAATCGATATATATATTTCGTAAGAATGGTGTTTTCTGAAATTCAAAATATCACTAAAATCAATTGTGCACTAATTTTTATAAAAAATGTAGGTAAAATAATTTTAACTATAACTATATAATTATAACTAAAATGGCTCCATAACCAATCTTATATAAAATATTTTTTTTAGAAAATAAAAGTGATAATCATAATTATTTGTTTACCTAATTTAACTAGTTATTTCATGAATTTTCATATTAAATTATAAAATAACTGGTTCAGTTATTTAAATGGTAACATATTATATAAACTCTGTATAACAATAAAATATCTATTTAAATATGGTAATTTATAAGAACAAAATAAGTTTATAAATTCCATTAGCAAAAAATATTAAATAAATAAATAATGCAAATAATTTGATATTTATTACTTACATAATTATTTTTAAAATTGAACTTCGTTTCATATTAATTAGTATATTTTCCTTTTTTTTATAACTTGACTTTCAATCCATTCTAAATTTTTATGGAACTTAGAAAAAACTCTGTTAAACAATTTAGTATCGTTAGAAGTCATTATAGCTTTAGAAGTATTCATCAGTTAATGAAGTAAAACATTATAAAAAGTTAAATTTAAACTTTAAAATCTTAAATTTATTTCCTATGAATAGTTAATGAGTCTCAATAAATACGTAAAAAACAAATTAAAACAATGCATATGGGTTTTAGTGTTCAAAATACATTTTTAAACTAGATTATGTTTTTAATTTAATGAAGAAATATACAGTCATCTAAAGCCTAAATTCAATGTATTATGTATGTTATTTTTGTTTACTTATACTCAAATAAAAAAATAAAATATTTTTCTAAACAATGAACATGAAGTATATTTAAATTGGAATTTCATACACGGGATAACGAGTTTTGACATACAGAATTATCTAAATTAACATTTTATGTTTGATGTAAATTAAAAACGGACTTTTATTTGATTAAAATATTACTGAGGGAGAAAAAAATGGATTTCCTGAAAATTGAATTGTAATAATAATTGTTAAATTAATTCAACTGCAGACGGTCACGGAGCATGGCTTGTTGTGTTTTCATGTGGCCGCCACTATGGGTTGAATTTGCAAGAACTTCGAAAAAATCACTGAAATATATATTTTATAAAAAGATGAGGAAACCCGATAACAGAAATATTGTCGAGCGGTTCTAAATAATCGCTTGAAACACGTGTGCTATACTGGCACTGGTATATTATATTTTATGACTAAATAGGCGTTCTTCTTGTGTGTTTTATTTTGACGGATGATCCAATTTTTTATTTTTAATACTATCAAAACCTTAAATCATCTTCTCAATTTTCAAAGTATACACGTTCCTTTAGAGATAGTTTAAAATTTATTCAGATTTAGACAGAAACAATAAATGTCTACATTTTACAACGTTTATGTGTGTGTGATTTTTTGTTGATGTATACGCAATATATAGTTGAAACAGTGGAAATATATAATATTCGACCTTAAACTTGAAGATAGCTTCTTATACAAGACTTATTAGCACTTTTTCTATAAAACAGTTAATAATCTTAAACACTTTTCAAAATAACTGAGAAGAGCATAAAAAATAGGGAAACCTGCAATTTTTACTTAAAATTAGTTTTCTATAAAATATTAATATTTCATCATTTTTTACATACGATATAATTTTTAAAACATTTTAAATATTTTTGAGCAATATTTATAGGAATTTGAATTTTTCTTAGTTTTTTTTTCTATAAATATTAATAACAAAAGAAAATGTTAAAACAAAAAGCTTGAGTATTGAAACTAAGATTTATTTTAAGTAATTTTCAGTGTGTTAAAAACATAAAAACATTTATAAATACAATTTTCATTTATTTTTTAGACATTTTTAAATAAAATTTAAACAAAATTTGAACAATAGAGAATACAATTTTTAGAATATTTGTTGTTATTTAAAATATAATTATTTAATAATAAACAAATATAATTATATTTTTACATTAAAATGTAATATTTTTAATAAAAATTAATTCAACTTACCGTATTACTTATAATAAAATAGCAATCA
The DNA here is from genome assembly GCF_002803265.2 of Melanaphis sacchari. Lineage (NCBI taxonomy): Eukaryota > Metazoa > Arthropoda > Insecta > Hemiptera > Aphididae > Melanaphis > Melanaphis sacchari. The sequence goes on from NW_020270545.1 coordinate 192,135, forward strand.
TAAAATATACTTAACTAAATGGTATATAAACCGTTTTTCCTCATATCATTTTTGGTATACACCAAAAGGATTTATCAATTTATCATTGACTTGAAATTTAACACATACATGATAGTATGTCATTAATTATGAGGTACACTCCATACCTATTGTATATAAGAACGGTTATTCCTGCTTGTTGTTGCTATATAAAAATGAACAACTATAGCTTTTATACATTTCTCTTAAATATTTATTTACATTTAAAATGTTGGATTTATTGATGATAACATATTTACTTTTTTTTTTTGTAAATAATAATAATAAAAAAAAAAAACTTATGCATCTAATTTTAAATTTATATAGCCCTAAATTGAAAATAAAATAAGCAGTTTTTAAAAAGTTTTATTTTTACAGCAAACAGCAATTGTTAAAAATAAATATGTAATTTAAATTTATTGACATTTGAAGTTAAAATATTTATGAAATTAGATATTTAAATATCGAACGTTACTTATAATTGAACAGTTGTATGTGTTATAGATTTTAAAGTATTAAAATAATGATTATATAATTTATATTAATTTTTTTGGTAATTAATTGTTAAACTATCGGAAAATTATGAATTTTTATATGTTATTATGTTAAAGATTTTGCCTGGTTGTATTATTATGGAAATATTAGTGTAAAATATTGCTATATTCTATAAAACATTTAACTTAATGAATACATATTTATAGTTAATAATTAATTGATTTGACTTTTGAGAAAATTTAATAATTCACTTGAACATAAGACGAATAATAATTATTGTTAGATAATTTAACTTTTTAATTAAAAACAAAGAGATTAATGATTATATAAATAATTACAATAAATAATTAATCGATTTTTAATTTTTGCAAGTCCATTACATTTGTTTTAAAAGTTTAAAGAATATTATTTTATGATAAATTATAATATCAAATACTATGTTATATAAAACGACATGTTATTATACGATATGTTATTTATTAGTATATTTAATTGAGTTTATTATAAAATGTATACAGCATAGGTGGCTTTGTTTATAATATATCAATATATTTTATTGGACTGTGGGATTTTCCTCAAAATATATGGACAAGATATGTTCAGTAGATAAATAAAGGTACTTCACATAAATTCCGCAGCTATTTTGTGATTGTACTTTAAATCATTTGTGAGATGTTCTAAGTTGCATCTGAACAACTTGTTTTCTCTTTCTTACCATTCATGTTATATATTTTTATTTATTTAGTATCGCAAATTATTATTTTTAATATACATTCTTTTTTTTTTTCAGCGGTTAAATAGTTTTGCAGCTTATCTATTTTTATTACAAAATAATGACGATTTTATCATAGTTGTATAAATTTTATAATTACACTGTTTTTAATAATTGTGTGCTGAATGTACAACAGAAGACACTAAAAATAAATTTTCTGTTGTAAGTTCAAAATACAATTATTATTAAATACTAATTCTTACTGTAAAATAATTTATAGTATAATATGAAAATCTATATTTTATGTTTTTAATAAATATTTAAAAAAAAAATTATTAATTTACTATATATTTTTTGAATAAAATAAATAATTATTTGAAAAGCTTTAAATTAATTTTACAAATTTTAAGTTAACAACTATAAATTAGAATCAAACAATTTATTTTTGAATTAAAATATTTATATAAATATAGTAATAAAATTATTGATGTAACAATAATTATTGTTTAAGTTAATTAAATATCACAAACTTTTTTTTTTTTTTTACAACAATACAAATGAGATGTTTTTGAAACTTTTGAGTTTGTTAAGTGTTTTACATAAAAAATGTATGGAGAATATATTTTATTTCATCTAAAATTCAAAATTATGTAGTTACGTATAAAGAATACACTTAACACCAACAATATTACTACAACCATAAATAATTTTAGAGACACCAGACAGAATTCCCATCCCTGTTGACAATTTATATTATTTTTTTAATTGCACTATAAAACGGTTGACAACAAGGGATTTTTTTTTTAACTATTTTACAATGGAATAAGTTTAAAAACGAAAAAAACATTGGTATAGTTGAGTTCCACCTTAAGTGTTTTTTTTCTAAATTAATAATATGTCGAAAACATGTCTCTATTTTATAAATATTTAAAGCTATTTGATTCTTATATATTATAAATAAAATAAAAGTTAATATCTCACATAAAATTATGATCTACCTGCTGACTAAAATTACTTGTTTTGAAAAGTATGCATATAATAATTTGATTAAATATTTTTTTTGGGGAACTATATTTGCCTTATAACCTGATATATACGATTCAATAAAGATTTTTCTAAAAGTTCAATTCTATTATCTGTTTGCTGTTTTATATATTGTGGTAGGAAATTATATTGTTCTTACGATCCGTTAATTAAATTACAACGTGGGTAAACATAGTTTAACGCGTGAAAGATGTGCAAAGTTGACGAAGAACCTTGGCCGTATAGACTTTGTGCGCAAGGCGTAAATTACACCAACAAGTTGTAAGTTTTTCAATGGAATTTAGATACTCAAAATATTCAAAAGTAACTTTATACACTCATGAAAGTTTTGAACGATTTTAATTCAATACTAATATATTATACTCTCGGTATTAATGTCGTTGACATGTTATTTCCGTCATGGACTAGATTTTCGTATGCAATGTACAATATACTATACAAACATATTCTAAAACAAAACATATTTCCAATACTAAATAATGTTTAAATTTTTTATATCAAGTATTAAATACTAAGTTGGAGAATTTCTAATTCTGGATAAAAATCTTCTTTCTCATTATAGTTAGGTACTACTTTCACTTATAATATTGTTTTGTGATATATAATATTATATAACAGATTGTGTAATGAAAATAAAGTTATTAAGTTTAATTGAAAAACACTCAATACAATTAAGAGTATTAGTTTTAGACACAAATTCATTATTTTATATAAATAGTTCATTTAACATTGACGATTTATTATTATCGATGATAAAATAATGTATTTTTTCATTATAACTATTTATTAAATATTAAAAACATAACTTTTAAGTTTTTAAATATTTTTATTATTAAATAATATTAAAAAAAACAGAATAACGTAAATATTTTGAAAAAATCTATGATTTTGAGTTTAGAATATATTTTCATAAATAATGCCTAAAATTCATGATATAAAGTAGAAACTATTTATTCTTTACGAAAAAATAATTTAGGATAAGTTTGTTCTGTTATTTTTTATGTATAAAATATTTAGTTTCAATGATTGTTATTTTTATTAAAACATAAAAAACAAAACATAATATTAATATTGATTTAGATGTTTTGCTTTGATTCAATATTAATTATTTTACATACAATACTGAATACATAAATAACTTAATATATCTTTGAGTTTTGTATCAGTCTTCATTTTAAGTTCTAGAAAGTTAGACATTCACTTTATATGTACATATTAATTTTGTTGCTTTCATTTATTTATGTGTATTTACATTATTTATATTAATCTTCTTATAAGTTCACATGTAGGATGAAGTTAAACAATTTGTTTGTGTTTTCAATGTTGAGTTATAGTATTTTGCTGAATTGATCAGGTACTTGGTTTAAATAATAAAGTTGTTTATTATATCAATACATCATAAACAAATAATATTTTATGCTGATTATATGAATATCTATCCATAATTAGAATAACACATATTTTTATGATTTTGTTTTAAATATTTATGTTTAATAATTTTAAATCTATTATATCCTTTATTTGTGTAAGAAAATAAAGTAATTAAATCGCTATATATTTAAACATTTTCTTTATTTTGTTTCTACTTCAAGAAATTTTAAATTTACTCGTATAATAATATAACAAAAAAAATATATCCATACTTATTAATATTTTTAGTTATTAAAACGAGTAATTTAACGTTATTTAATTTAAAAAAAAAATATTTTTTCTAAATAAACAGTTTTTAAGGTAATTTATTTGGTTTAACAAATTTTATACATTATGTGTAGTTGCTTGTCAAATAATATTATCCTAATTAATTTGAATGTTTTATGGAGATAATAATCATAAAAATGTATTACTGTCAATTTTATAATATAGGCAAATGACAATCATTATAAATAATAAATAATCAATAATAAATGTCACTAATTTTTTGTTCAAAGAATTATTTGATTTGAAAAGAGTCAATTAGAATTTTAAATAGTTAAATTTTGTTTTAATAAAAATAAAATAAAAATAGTTTCTGTACACATTAAAAATAAATTAAGTTTCAAAATTCGATGTGGACAGAATTAATACATATTTTTTATATATATATTTGTCTGGTATTATTATATTTTATAAGTTAAAAAGAAATATAGTTCTGTAGTTTGTGAACAAAACTAAATTTTAAATGTTTAAATTATAGTGAACGTATGAATACATTTATTACATGGATATGCTTCGCAGAATAATAATTATTAAATAGTAGCAACAAATGAAATATTAATATTAATATTATTTAAATAATCATTCATTTGATTATAAGTTTTTTAGTTTATCACAAACGACAATAATTTATATTATATAAAAATTATTTTGATTTTTTTACTTGAATCATTTTTTTTTCTTATTTTCATAATATAATGTAGTCATAACTCGTTGACCGTTTTCAGAAGTTACAATCTTAAAATTGTATGGTATTGTTTAATAGTATAAAAGCATAACAAATTTACTTATTGTTCATGTAAACGTGGTTATAACTTATAACGTTGTTTTAAATAGAAAGAAAAAATAAAAAATAATAATATTTGAAAATTTAACTGAATGACATCATGATAATAAATCTAAATTTAAGATCAACAATTCATAGTTTATACATTGTATTTGTTTCTTTTTTTTCTTTTGATATCTTCTTCATATAATTCACTTTTTTTTATTTGTAGTATAAATATAGACGTAATATATACAAAATACTTATTTAAATAGGTAAATAAATCAATCAATCAAACATTTGATTATTATCGATGAATATTGTGATTTAATGAACTAAAAAAAAAAAAAATGTAATAAAATATCTGTTGATATATTGATAATAATTAATAAAGATTTAAATATGGATAACGACGTTCAATTTTATTTAAAAGTACTTACTTAACAAGTTGTAATAATTATTATTAAATTACCATAAAGATATTTTTCATTATAAAATTTAATTTGTAAATTTCTAGGAGTGTTTAAACTTAATTTTCAGGTTATGCGCAAGCTTATAATATTATATTGATGTGAATTTAGGAAATAAAGATTTTGACCTTTAAATTAAAAAAATTAAAAAAAAAAAAAGAAATATCATTACCTTGCTTTGAATAAGTACAGAAAATATTACCTTATTAAAGAAATACAATTGAAGAAATATATAACTTGTCAAATTTAGCAAATGGTCATGACTAGTAGGTACGCCTGTTCCTAATAGACTGATCATAATATTATATTGCCCAATGTTAGGCTTTTTTTTTTCTGTACAGAAATGCTCAATAAAAATTTGGTTCGTTTTTTTTTTTATTAATGTAATTATTTTCTATGAACAAATTCATTATTATTGACAATTTTTTGTAATATTATACGTGTTTTTAATGTTGAAATAATACTAATGAAACGATAGTCTTCTCTACCACTCATCTGTATTATCTAAAAACATTTAATTCGAGGCAATTTCATTATTAAAAATACATAAGTACTGACATTCCAAAAAAAAAAAATAGAAATATTATCATGTACAGCTTATGAGAGGACGTAGGCATTACAATGAAATTAGGAGCTTAAAATTGACGATAGACAACTATATTTCGTATGTGGTGATATACTTTAGGCAGCTTAATTTTTTTATAATTACCATTAAGCTTACCAACACAAATATTACAAAATCTCGTAGTAAATAAGAATAATAGTTTAAATAATTTTAGAATTAGGGTGTTTATTAGTAAATGCATTCTGATCATTCTATTCATATGATATAGTTACTGTATTGTAAGTACTATTTGGGTTTTAGGCTAACAATTATTGCTTGTAACATACTTAAAATATTTGAAATAGCCATCAAATATTAAATAGGTAGACTTTTTTTTCGAGCTTAAAGTCTAGGGTTGATAGTCTCGGAAATTTTTAAAGTGTTATGAGAACGGAATCCGTTCCTAAGAATAGTTTTTTTGATAATAATAAGTACTTTTATAATTACGAGTATAGGTTAAAATTAGGACTAAAAATATAATTCATTGTAAAGCAAGAGTTCAACATCGATGCTCAAATAAATAGTAAATAGTAGTTAATAAATCAAATATAAAAAATGTGAATCATTCCATTATAACTACAATTTAACAATTATTAATCTTCAATCGAATGTTTAAATTTATGGGTAATTCTGTTCAAAACTTGTATTTTTACTTGGATTCCATGAACCTATTAATTTTTTTATGATGTGATGTAGCTTTGTCTCCATACAATAACTTTTATTTTTTAGTATTACAAAAATAAAAACACCAAACAGATATTAATTGTTACCATTATCAATTTACTTTAAAATTAGTACACGTGTTAACTTAATAGTTCATACTGATATCTAAAAATTACATACTTGATACATTTCCCATAATTATATAATCTATATTATAGATTCTATAACATATTTTGATATAAGTTAAAACTAAAAAAAAATTGTCTAATTGTATATTTTGTAGATAATTATTGTATTCCTATAAAAATATCAGGCAAGTACATAAGTTACCATACATTAAACAAAAAGACATTTTTATAAATTAACAATACTCAATATGGGATTTTGATTTTAAAAGAAAGCCTGTAGCTGTTATTAATATTTTATCTTCGAAATTAAATAAAGAATAAATTATTTAAATAAATAAATACTTATATTTGTGTGTAAATTACACACGTGCGAAGTAAATATTTTTATATCTACCGTAATATCAATCATAATTGGTTTAACATTGTTCAATTTTCGTTTAATTATTTAAATTTTTTTATCATACATATAATTTATTGTACTTAATAAGTTATAAAATTTAAATTATTTTCAATAACACACTAAATATATATATGTATATATATGAACATTATTTTAATATTTGTTTTATATTAATTTTACATTTTTTTTTTCTATTTAAAATTAGTGTAGTTTATTTATTTTCAATTTCTTAATAATAATTTAACTATATATTGTATCCGATAAAGGTGCATTGATTACTTAGTTGAAATACACTATCCATCATCATAGTGAATAATAAATAGTTTTAATTGTTCTCGTGAATCATACGAGATTACCGGCTATTCGTCAAAATTCCAGGAAATTTATGCGCCAAATTACGTTCTCGGAAATTTCGCTATCAAATTTTGGTATATAGGCAGTTGTTAATTTTTTTATTTTTCTTGCTTAGCAACAAATAACACAAAAAAGGTATTCCAATGGGAGCTAGTTGGTATTATTATTTATTATATCTGAGAAAGAAAATATTTTTATTTTTTTTAAATATACATTTTTAAATTTTTACGATTTTCCGCAAAACAAGTACCTTTGACGATAACGATGCGAGAGGTGAGAATGTTGTGTGTGAAGAATTTGACTGTCCTTATATAATATACGTGCAACTCGACGGAGATTTTATAACATACATCATGACTTACAGTATTATATATATATATAAAGCATCTCCTACTAGTCCCTACTGCAGAGAATCTTATATTTCAAGCCGTGGAGGCGACCGGCGACCGTCGTAACTCTGGCCTGAACTCAAAACTGCGGTATAAAATATATTTACGACGGACTCAGCGTTAGCAATTTAAGAACCGCGCTCTCGTACCGGCGATTTACCGGGATTTTACTACTGTCTGTTGTTAACGTCGTCTATTGTTCAACGTCACTGAGGTTTTACCATAAACGTATACAATATAATAATATATACACACTCGTTCGCCACCGTCCGTATACATAAATAGGTATATAATATAACTTTTTATATTTTTTTATTGTTTTTCTGGTTTATTTATTTATGATGACGTATAACGATGAAAATAGTATAAAAATTACTCATACCGGCCCGAAAGGCTTTTCTATTCCGTAGCGTAGTATTATTTCGTCATCGACGTAATTAAAAAAAATGTATTTCAAGATCTACTGACTTAAAATTTCTTCAAAAAAATGTTTAAAATTATAAATAAAATATCATGGTCACTGGTTACCTTTATTTATTTTAAATATTATATTTTTAAATCATTTAGAGGGTTATTTGGTGATAAAAACTACTTTAAAAAAAAAAAAAAAAAATCATTCTTTTTCTTGTAAATCGTTAATATTGTGAATTTTTAGAAAATGTTTATATATCTTAATTAAATTTTAATGAGTAGTTTTATGTTATTTAACTTAATTGATAGGAGCATGACAAAAAAAAAATGTTTGGAAAATATTGGGAATATGATTATTTAAAAAATATATTTTTAATTTATTATTTAAGTTATTTAATATTTATTAATTTAAATATACTTATTTATAAAAACGTTGTGGTTTGTAAAAATCAAAGAATTATTTTTAGGAACAATTTAATATATAATTATTTTTAGTATAAATATTTTAATAATTTAGAATTTAATCGAATTTTTATGATAGTATAATAACATGCTCCAAAACATCATCTATTTAATTTTGGTTTGAAAAAATTAACTTAATCGCCACAGGCTACTTAAAATGCACAAAAAATCTAAGTTATAGAAAATTGTAATATGATCCTTATGTGTTAACTTAAAAATTTTAAGAACTAAAATTTAAGTAATTTTATGATTAAAGAAGAATATAAGGGTAAATAAAATTGATAATCGTCCATGTACATGAAATAGGCTACAATATTTTTAGTTTTTTTTTTGACATTTAATGTTAAAAGTGATTAAAAATTAAAACACCATAGTCTACCATGTAAATAATTTATCATATAACAAAGCCAACAAAATTAACTGAATACTTATACAATGTGGTGATAAATATATTGTACGTTATTTCGTTTAATAATAATACCATTTTAAACAATAATTTAACATTCACTGATTAGAAATAGTTATAATTATTATACTAATATAATCCCTAATGAATGTTGTTGTGTATAATATAATAAAGTACTTAATGTTTATAGTATATATATATATATATATATATATGATTATGTATATATACATACGTTGTATTAATCGTTTTTGTAGTTTTAATTACAAACCCAATACATAACAAAACAGCTATCACAACATTTAATCTAGACGTTATTTGGTAATTAAAAACTCATTTAGGAAGAATTAAAAGTTGCATAATATTTTAATCTTCATGTTAATAAGTTTGAAAAAAAAATGTGAACAAGTTATACACGTAATATTATTTCATTAGATATGGTCGCTTGTCTCGTTTTTGACGTTATAACTGACAAGAATATAAATAATTGACAACACGTAAAAATAATTATGGTGTTACCTAAATGAAAAATTAATTTTATCATTTATGGTGTATGAATAACTAAAAATATGGTTAGGTATATGGAGTAAAATAAATAACTATGGGTTTCCTGTGAAAACCAAAGTATACAATAATTATACTTTATCTTTATTTGTCTAAGGTACTAGCAATATGTGATTTTCTTGCCCACGCTACCCAATACTTCTTCCAGTTTATCACATTTACTTATCGTACGTATTGTATATTATTATAAATTAAAAAAAAAAAAATTTATTTAAAAATATTTTTAGTTATCTGCAACTGAAATTGACCATAAACTATATGGATAAGAGTATCAATATTGTTGGAATATTTTTCGTAAAAAACCTGTAAATAATAATATTGTTTTGACCTGACCAACAAATTTATGCTTATATAAAAAATATAATTTTTCACTAGGTATTATGAATAGAGCTGTATACCATTGAAATATTTCAAATGAAATTTTTTTATTTTTCATCAAGTTTTATATTTTAGTCATATTAAAAGTTATATATTTATGATGCAATTACAATTAATGGGTACGTCCCTTTAACTGTCTATATTAACTAGTAATATCATAGTATATAACATACTGTATAGTTTTTGATATTTTGATATTTTATAATAATCCAATTTAAAAATATTGATATATCGTTAGTGGAAAAATAGATAATTATAAATATATAATTATGTAGGTATATGTACCTTAATTATAAGTTTTAATGACATTCGTGATTATTACACTCGTATTTTACTGGTGATTATCAATCGATACGAACTGGTTTATATTTTACCTAAAAATAAATCAATATTTGATTAAGTTGAAAATAATTGGTTTCATATATTTTGTTAACTTTTGTTTATTGCTTGACTGAGTATCATTCACTTAGCTTATTTGATTGCACCAAAGTGTGATAATTACCATTTGAGAAGAGCGATTGCCTCGAGCGCTATTACCCTATGGCTTCTTCAAAGTTAATACTCTTATTTCCCCTTTACTCTAATATATAAGCGCTTGTTATATTTGACTTCGTATCCCTGAGTACACTTAACATATACCACCAAGAACTATATAAATCAACCCCTTGGTAAAACATTTTTTCAATTAAAAAATAAAATTATTAAATCTAAACAATATATTATAAAATAATACTAAAACGTATATTTATAATGTATATAAGTTTTATTATGTATCTTTTTGTAGTTTCATGCTAACTACAGTTGTTAAATAATATATACCTATACAAAACTGCTGAAAATTTTGGCTTTACAATATTGCTTTTGTATTTTGGTAAAAAATAAAAATATTTTACCTACCTGACTTGACTAAGTAAATATTTATGCCTTAATATATCTGAAAAATCTGTAAAAGTTAAATATTAGTGATTATTTTATTTAGTTGTTCTCTGTTTTTAAATCGATTATTTGTATATTTAAGAATATACTCGTACTATATTGCTATTACTTACACAGTTTTTATCATAATATTTGTTTTTTTAGATACCTACAGTTCACTTAAAATAAAATTCAACAAGCTCGTTAGGTTTATATTTAAATTTTAAATAATAAATATTGTATTGTAAATTATCCTCTCTTTGTAATATTATGTAATATTTATTATTAGCCAATAGCAATACTATTGTAAATACCCAACTGTAATAAACGTGTAGAATTTATTTTCTTTTTTCGTACTAATGAAATAACTGGGAATCATTCAAATATACAACTATTATGTTTATTCAAAACGTACAGATTGTACGAAATATTTTTTTATACATTCTTAAAAAAAAACATAATATGATAAATCATTTTGTAATTGTAAATTAATTTCAACTTTGTATTAGTATATATATTTTTTTTTATAGACAATAATTTTGTTATAATTTTTTTTTTTTTTTTGATTGCAATCATATTTGTTTGGGAAAAATTTCAAATTTATTATGTGGAAAAAAAAAATGTTTCTAGACTTTTAGATTTTTCGGATCTTATACTCATGCTGAATGTATTCAACTAACATTATGATGCATTCAATTATTTAATGATTTATATTATATATTATATTCTAGTGATAGGTAACTGAAAAACAGTTATATATAATTTCAACGTTACATTTTATTTTGGATTTATTAATACCTATTTAAATTTTATTGGTATAAGGTTTAATTTTACGATTAATAGTAAAGTTTATGAACCAAAGTATATTAAATAATACTTCCCAAACCTCTTCATCTGTTTCCGATGAGACGTATAGTTCAAAGTTTTACATCGTATGCGAGAGTAAAATAATCCAATGAAACCACGGTTATATATCGTGAAATGTTTTTTGTGCAGTCGAGTTCAAGAACATAATATATTACTTATAAGTTCACTGTGCCTGTCAGGCGTATAAGATTGTTGGGTACGCTTTGGTATTTAAAATTTTGATCACTTGGTAACGGATACAACGATAATTGGTTTTCAAAAATTTTCTATAAATTATTCGATTGAATAATAATTATATATGTCATCCACAAATACCTAAAATATAATATGTAATCACAAACAGATCTATTTTATATGTGTGTACCTAACGATAATAGTATACTTCTTTGGTATTAGGCTCAAGATTATTGTATGGTTGTTTAATAATGTTTAAGCATACAAGAGTTGTTGTTTATATAAATAATAATAATTCAATTTTTAATCGAGAATGATAAAAAATTAATATTATTATTTGTAAATTAAGTATTTACATTTTAATACATTTATAAAATCTATATTTTTCTACCTTAATTTATATTTTGTAATACATAGAACCCTTAATATTTATGTTAAAATGACTAGGGTATGTTAATGATTTATTATTAAATATGCTCCGATTCTTTTCCTCATATTGGATTTATTATCTTGAAATTTTTCGAATTATAGTTTCAATTATCTATGTAGACTTAGTTTATTCTTTTCTAAACAATATATTCTACATACAATGTTTATACCTTAAATATATAGAAATAATAATACAATATACATCGAATTTTATTTGCAAAAAATAATAGTATTCAATTATTTTTTTGCACAATGTCAATACAAATATTTTGATAAGTAATTCTATAGGTGTTTAAATATATTAAGTAATTACAATTATTGAGTTAAATTAAATTGAGTTGGTATTTTAATTTAATGCAATCAACTTAAATTAAATATACGTCACGGGATGCATTAAAAATTTACAAAACTATAAATACCTAGAAAAAACGTACGTTATCATGTCCTTATTATAAATATTATAATACAACTTTTGGTAATAACTTACTTGAATTTTAATGGTTATATGACCAATTTTAAATTTTGAATTTTAGATCAAGTACAATTATTTAATATGAAGTATGGAGTAATACAAAAATAAATATTTGACATAAAATAATTTGTATATTAATTAAAATTTATTATTTGTTTTAAAATAGGAACAAATTAGTAATTTTGTCCTTGACAATGAATTTCATTAACTACGTCGTATTTAAAAAAAAAAATTAAATAAATTTAGACTAATAGTTAGCCATCACTTAAGTTTAATCATAAATACTTAAAACTATATTACTAATACTTCCATTAAAAATACATTTTTATCGTTTGATAAAATCACCGTCATTTGAGAAATAGCGGGAATTGGCTTTAGCACTTGCATTATTTATATCATATGAAATCATTAAAAACGCGGTCTATATGAAAATTGCTGTTATATAATTTATTTTGACAGTCATATCTTTTCAAGCAAAGGACAAATCAATGTTGTTTAATTTTGAGAAACAACAACCATTGGAACAAAAAACTTCATTTTTTCGGATTAATAGATTTACTGTAGAAGTTTATTACATATTTTATTTTATTTAATGATGTTGAATTAATAATATTTTGTAAAAAAATAAAACATTATTTTTTTTAATCTTGCTTTAATCGCATTTTTAAAAACTACTTTGATAATATAGCTATGATATATTTAAAAAAAAAAAATTTGTTCCGGTAATGTTACTTATTCCAATATAAGGAATCCTTAGATTTAACTGTAACGTATTAAAATATGAGCAGAGAATAAGAGGTACGAAAAGATTAGTGTACCATTCAAGCCCAACTTAAGAACATCACAAAGAAAAATGATAACACCACGTTAAGAAGCTTTGAACATAAGATCACGGGTGATGGGATATAAATTCACAGATTGGTATCTACGATGTGGCCTGCAGTATAAAATGTGATGAATACTGACAAAACAAAGTTTTGGACGAACATTTAGATAATATATATATATTGTTGTTATTAATATAAATTTACTAAATTGTTGTTTATACGATGATAAAATGTATAAATGATTTTAATATATTGTATACAAAAGTGTGTTTATCATGGTTTCATATAATGTTACTGTCGTTTTCATAATATAAAATTTTTATAGTGTTATGTATACCAATTTATGCCACGTATTATTTCATTTGACGTACTATACACATGAATACAATTTTATTATGTAATACGTTATGTACATATAGGTAAACACATATTACATGAACTCAATATTTTTTTAATTTTGACCTACCAATACGAAATGTTTGGAGACATTTAGATAACATTATTCATTTAACTACGTACATCTTTACTTTTAATCATTTGAATTTAAAGTAATTAAAATTACACACAAAATAAACTTTAATAGATGGATAAATTTAATAATATATTTGTAATTATAAAAAAAATTAAAAAATGGGCCAAATTTATTCTTTAAATTGTATAAAATTCCTTTGTTGCAGTTAATTTAAATTATAATTTATCGTACTCATAAACGCAATTAATCTTAAAACGAAGAAATATAAATATTCATGTAAGATAATTTATATGAATAAATCCATTTAAATATATAGTACTTTATTATTTATTTTAAAATGTTTTATTTATTTATTAATAAATAGGAATTTTTATAATATTTTTTATTTGTTTTGCTAAAATTTGTAAATTAGTTTATAACAAAGAAAAATAAAAATTTTACAGTAAAATAATTATCTTACGCCAAAATATTGAAATTATTTAAAATAAAGACTTAATATCAATATTATTATACTATATGTATTGTGAAGTAAAATAATTAAACTTAAAATAACGTTATGTTATTATTGTGCAAAAAAAAATATAATATGTATATAATCAACTTAGTTTGTATTTAAATAACAAAGTATCTAATGTATAAATTAATAAAAATTGAAACGGAATAATGATATACCTAGCTAAATATAACAAATATAATAAATATTCACTGTGAAAGAAAATATAATCAAAGTGCTTAGGTGTTAACTTATGAATAATATTCTTAAATCAAATTTATCTAAATACAATGTTACCTAACCTAACCTAAACATGTCACAATAAAAATTATTGTGATTATATCATTTATTTTTTGATCATAAATGACCATGGGTCTATTTACTTAATTTTTTATAAATTTAATGATAAATTAAGTAAGAATCTAACCTAACCATATTGCATTTATTTTTATTTTCTAACAAAAGTTTAAAAAGAGGTATTTTTGTATTTTTAACCTTAGTATTTAAATGGCGAGTTAGTAGTGAAGGCTTTATACTGCTATTAGATAATACTTCTCCACAAACAACGCATTCAGGTCTAGTGATACTTTTAATCATAAAAAATGAAAAACCATGTGACAGACATTCTTCACTATTTATTCTTATCTTAGTATCACTAATCTGTGGTAATTTCTTCAACAAAATTAGTATTCAGTGTCAATTTTTAATCATTGATTTATGATTTAGTATTCGCGGACACTTTGAAATCAAGCGACTAACTAATAGTTAAAATATGTGTACATGTACCACGCAAAAATATCATATAGCAACCGAATAGTTGAAGATTATTAACCGTACATGACACATGTGTAGATTAATAACCTAACTTACCTTATATTATGACTTATTTATAATACAGCGATGTAATGAGTCTCTATAATTGTCTAAAAATGGGGCATACGTAAACTGCGTACGAAATTGTATGTATATTAAAAAGCTATAATGTAAACTGTGTCCGAATTTTCATCTATGTTAAAAAGGTGTAATGTAAATTGCGCCCAACAACTTAAGTTTTGTCCCGTTTGTAAAATATACAAAACTTTTGACTTATTAAAGTCTCTATGATTGTGCACATTTTAAATTATATCACAAACATTTATTTTTGTCTAGAAATGCCAATACGTTATCAAATAACTATTGCATTCTAAAAAAAAAAAAAAAAAAATGACAATTTACAAAATATAATATAATATAATAGTGGCAAAACTCCAATTAATGAATATCTTGTAATAACAATATGTTATTATTTGTAATATTTGTAATAATTTACTTTTTAAGATCAGATATATATTTTGTTTTTATTCATAATTTAATTTTAATTTTAATTAGATATTATATGGTTGTAATGAATTGAGTATACATTAAAAATACTCGTAGCTACTGATTTTTTACATTTTACCCCGGCGCAGTTTAAATGTGTGATTTTGAGTTTATCTGTATTTTGGGCTCAGTTTACAATCGCTATAAAAATTATCTGTTTTTGATTATGTACATTTTACAGTGTTCATATTATAACGATAAATTGTTATCGCATTAATAACATTAAATTGCAGACTTTATATTGTGTTAAGTACACAACTTTTAAATTATTAAATATTTCATTAATAGTAAACTATTTAAGTTACATTAAATTTCACTTTTTCCGCCATTACTCAATTTTTTCGCATACCTCTTGAAATCATGTCACGTACCCCAGGTTGAGAACCACTGATCTAGTTTAATAGGAATAATTTTTTTTTTTTTTTTAATGTAGTGTTTACTGTTTAAAGTTCTTTAATTAATTAATTTTGATTAATTTAATCAATACAAAATAGAAATATTTAATATTTTATTTATAAAAATATATAAATATCTTGTTTGAGTATCACACTACAAACTATTTGGCTTAAGTTAGCTAATAACTGTAAATTTAGAAACGTAGTATTGCTCAAATTAATTAATAGTAAACAGTAATAACTTATAATTGATTCGTTTAAAAATATTGTTTATCTAAATGTTACTCAACATTTTTACAGAAATATAAAATAACGGTTTGTAATTATATAAAATGTATTGCTATAGTTAATAAAAATAAGTTATATTTATAAAAAACTATAATCTTTGCTATACTAAAAAAAAAAAAAATATACATAATTCAGGTATTAACGGAGAAAAATAGCGGGAGAACAATAAATGTTAAATGGTAATCAAAAGTAAGATAGTTAAAATTTAGTTATAAAAACATTTACTTATAACGTTAAAAACTTTTTACATTGGTTTTAAAATACTTTTTATTCTTATTTTTTATTTTATTCTACATAATATAATATTAATGTATCGGTATTATTAATATAACTAGCCTCGTCTAAAAATATTATAAAGAATATAATTCTTTAACAATATTACAACATGTTTTAAAATTTAAAATTTATGAATAAGCTAATTTTGTTTTAATATTTACACTGCACCACATGAACTTTTATTATGATAGTTTTTCAGTTTACAACTGAATACTCATAAGCTCTTTTAATATTCTCTATTTATATTGAGGTTGTATATTTATGGGATCTTAAATACAAATACAGAAATTAATTATTGTGTATTTTATTTTTTTTTTGTCATTTACCTCTAAACATATTTGTTTGTCTACATACCATACAGATTTATGATAGGGTAATACATATATATATATATATATATATATATATATATATATATATATATATACATTTAATAATTTACAACCGAAATAGATAATAATGTGTTAACTAAAAAATGTATAGGTACTGTTAGGTTAAGTTACGGTTTTTATTTAGAAGCTTGGCAAAGCAGTATTTGTGTTGGTTTATTATTAAATATTAGAACTGAATAGGTTTTTTATTTTGTTAGAAATATTATTGTTACGAAAAGGAACGGAAAAATCAGAGATTAGGTAAATTTTATGGTGTTTTACAATTAATTTAAGAAGTAATAAAACTAGATTCACATTTTAATTTTATTTAATTGTAACATATATTATACTGTTAACTTCAAATTTTAGCTAATAAATTCAAATATATATTTAAAAAATTAACCGAATATAATATATATACAAATGCAATTTATGACCTGGTGTGGCGTGGTGGTTGGCCTTGGTCACTAATGTGTTCTGAGGTCAAGCATCGGTCGGTATTGCTAGCTCTCGGATGGGTGACCACCCGAGTTCTTAGTGACGAATCCATGACACACACATATACATCTACGTACTCTAACCCTACTAAACAAACTTTACACAAAATACTTACTGTACCTATGCACAGCTAATGGCTTTAGTTGTCGGGCTTAAATAATATCAAAAAAAAAAAAAAAAAAAATGCAATGTAACTGATACCGTGTAGATTTAATAATTTTTTCTAATGTTATATTATCTCCTTAAAAATTACTTGAACGACTAAATTTTTAATCAAAATGTATGATCATTTATAGAACATATTATCATGAATTATCGTTACTCGTTAGAAAGTGTGTCAAAGAAACAAAATATAATTTAATAAATTTCTCCTGATTTAGTTATAATCTGTCGTTCATAATTTATCAATTGTTATATATTTAACTTGCTGCAACAGTATAAAACACATAAAAAAATACTTACACTAAATAAACTTATAAAAAAAATTATACCGGGAGAACCATTAAATAATTAAATTTAAATTAAGAAAGAACTAGCAAAGTAATAACTAAAAACAATACAATATGATTCAGATAAATACTAAATATTTCAAAATTTGATCTGTAAAATAAAATTAACAATAATTAAAAGTCAGAGTTCAAAGATATTATACAAATTTAATTACAGTAAAATTATGAAGAATAGTAAAATAATGAATAACTATACAAGTTTATATTCATTTTAAGCTGCGTAAAATAGTACTAAAATTTTAACTAACCATAATCCGTGACTATTTTATGCACCAACATAATAATATAATTATAATTAAAATCAAAAAAATGTCTAAAAAACCATGAATATTTTATAACATCGTCATTTGTTTATGAGTTCATCGTTTAATTAAGTAAAATAAGAGAAACTCGTTAATTATTACTATACACTATGCTTTATTATAAACATCATTTAATTTGTTTCATTCCAAGTAACTATATACATATAACATCGGATATTAATTAAAATCAATAAAATATAAAGTATAAAAAACTGTAGATTATTATCATAATATAATTTATATACAAACAATATTTTGAGTCCATAATATTATATTATGAATAATTGATTTTAATTGAAGTAAATTTAAATGTATGATCTATGTATTTGATATTTTATTCATTTTTCTTTGTCTAATACAAAATTATAACAATAATTCACGTTATATGAAATATATGAACACATCTAAAGATTTTAATTATTAAATGTTTGATTATTCTCAATACAACTTTTAAACAAATTATTCTCTTATTAGTTGTAAAGTTATTTGCGATAGAAACTTAAAATATTGTAATTATTCTTGACAAGTATACTTTCCATTATCTATTAAAGTATATTTTAAGTGTAAATAATTTTTGATATGAACGTTATGAAGAGTATATATTTTTTTTTCACAGTTATTATGTTAGTTTAAAATTATTATCTATTCCTTTAATCTATTTCGGTTTATGTCTTACAATTAATTAAAATATTGAATTTATGTCAACGTACATCCACATGATTAAGACTTGAGCTTATATTTTTTAAATTACTTTAAGTTGGTGGATTACTCTACGTTTATATTATTAACTGTTTTATGTTTATAACATAAATACTAAAAATTATAACACTTCTCTATCACTAACACAAGTTATGGTAATACAATTTGCAGATCTACAAAAAAAAAAAAAAAAAAAATCGAACGTAGTGTTTCGTTAAGCAGAAAATACAATATTCTACTGGCCAGACGTTTGTTTACTGAATCTTTCTATATTATGTTTTGCAAAGGATCATAGAATGTAACATATTATAGTTTTCAGATGTACTGACTTGTTTTCCTATTAAATGGATCACAGGTGTATTAAGTAACAACACAATGGGAGATGTAAGATTAAATTATTCAAACTGCGTACTAAGAAAATGCCTATGTGCACAAGTAACGTAAAAATATTGGGTTGACTTGATAGTTGTACGTGATTATTAGCATGGGTATACTTTTATTCAACACTAACACATAAATCTTAGTTCACATTTTGGTTTTAAAAAAAGGCATAAGGATTTTTATGAAATATTATTTATTTGTAACAGTATAGATATACAACTAAGCATACAATTTGTATTATAATAATCTCTTGGTATTGTTACAACAGACTTAGAAATACACGCTTTTGACCTAAATTTTCCCATGTTTCATTATTGTGTTTAATATATTCTCGGTAATTATTTATAAACGTTATTATAATTTTTTTTTTAAATACAATTTAACAATAAATTGATATTTTGATCACATAATATTGGTCTACTAAATATGGGATACCTAGGTAGATACTCAGGTGATTTACTGCCACAACTGTTTTCCCAGACGTATTATATACAATTTAAATAAATAAATATCAATCCCAATATAAAAAGTGTTGGTATTTAGTAAATAATTATATAATGATGATAAAAGTGCTGTAAGTATAACAACAGAATTACGGCGGAAAAAAAAATAATGTAAGAAAAAAAAATATATTATGTATGTAAAAATATTATTTTTTTTTGAGTTAACTGCAGTCAGCCCCTCTGCAATCTTTTTATTGTTGTGAAAATCATTCATTTGTGTGGAAATTTATTTAGTTTTTATGGCGATGGCCTTTGAGATTAACATAACAAAAGCACGATTAATTACTATTATTCACCGCGGCGGGTTTCTTTATATTTTTTTTCCACTTTTACTTTTTATATTATATAATGTCTTCTCGTCTATTCAAAAGGTAAATGGTATTTATTTGATTACACTGTCTCATTGTTTTGTTTTTTTCTTTTTTGGTTGCGCTAGTGACCGACCAGGCACATCATTGCCAAAGGCGACGACCAGTCTGCTCTCGTCACAGACTACCTCAACCAGTGTGTGAATCTTTTTTTTCCGTACATCGATCAACTACGTTATTATATTATCAAAATATCATAAAGTGTTTTGTTGTTTTTTTTTTCTTACCAAGCAATTTTTCCGACAAAACCATACGCATTATCATCAAAATATTAACCGCGTCATTAGATATCAGCGTCTGACACAAGCACCTCCCCTGGATGATTAACAGACCGAGTAAATAATTAATGGACTTACCCGGTCGACCGTCCGAGGCCTCAACACCGCATCCACCACACGTCCACGTGCTGTGGACCTCACGAAGGCGGCGCACGTACTATACTCGACCGCAGCGCGAAATTTGAAGGCGAGGAAGGTCCAACGACCGCGATCCGATTTATACAATGGGCACGCCGCGTCCGTAAATCGTACTCACGATATTCATCACACCTGCACTACAATGTGCTTGTTGTATAGCTATAACACCTTGGATTCGCCGCCACGGTGAATGTATAACAATTGCTTTTAAGGTATTTACAATAGGACGAGAACCAGCTGAGTTAACGATTCTCGAGCTTACAGGTCGGTCCGATCACCGAAATAATTATTTTATACATTAGATATCGGTTTAAGTAGACCGAACTAAGAGATAAAGCACACTCTCCATTGTAATCGATAGCCTACTAAAACCATATTTCTATACCTATTAGATATCATATATCGAGTTCTAAAAGTGACTTATTAAGGGTATGTTGCTGCATATATTGTGAATTCACCTAAACTTTAGGTTAGTTAAATTTAGATTTAAGTCCTAAACCAATCAAATTTTTCGTTGATTTATCCAAATGGTCGACGCATGAATTTGGATGAATTTTTAATTATTAGTAATGAATTATCTCATGTAGGTGGAAACTGGAAGGATGGTTGTATGATTAGTTTAGTAGAAAACGTTTATAGATGGTACATGTTGGAGTTGATATTTACATGTACATCGGAGTTTAAAATATAATAAAATATAAAGATAGGTCACTTGTTTAACGGAATATTGTAGATTGGAATGATATTTTTTGTAGATTTAATGGTATTTCATTTGATTCACATATTTGTATTCAATATAGCAATGTTTTATGTAAAATTTATTTATTTCATTACTAAAGATTTATTTTTAAGTTTTTATTTGAAAGAAATTATAAAATTATTGGCTCAGTTAATTATGAGTTCAAATAAGTCATTTATCTGAAAACATATTTAAATAACGAGCATTTGATATAATTTAAATTATGAACTACTGAATGAGAAATAACTCTTTGGTAAAAGTTACGGCTGATACCTTGGAAATTTATTTTAACTCTTTACCAAACACACCAATCAAAAATAATTAAACGTAATTTTTTAGGTTATTAATAGAGAACTATGATCTTTGGGTATTGCAAATAAATTTTTCATTTGTTGCTATGCTACGGATATGTTTGTAGTAGTTAATTATAGGATAAAATGTTAAACAGAATTAGAATAATATTACTTATGGAGAAACTTTAAAGATAGAAAAGAAATATCAGTATCCACGTTCTTGTTTTGTGAAGTTTCGATTTTCAATATGATACGACTTTTAAAAAATATATTTGATAGGGAAGTAATACTTTTTTTTTTTAATTTAAAAAAAAAACGTACATGCTAAACGATATGCTTGAGCGGTAGAAGTATCTGAGAATACTACGAGATAGTACTTTTTTTTTTTTAACTTGAAAGATATGGTATAAACTAATCAATCTATATAATCTACCTGATAGGTATCGAAGTAAAAATTATGGAATCCGAACAATTAAGTAACTCTGTTAACCTAACACTATTTATACATTTGTTTAATGGAAGTAAATTGAATAATATGTTAAATTGATAAAAGAATTAAAAAAAAAAAAAATAATTTAAAAATATTGTCTATTAAAAATTAATTTGCATGTGTAAATTAATGACTTTTTATATTTGTTTTTCTAAATATAGTATAATAAAATAGTTTTAAGTTATCTCATTAAATATCCAATTTATAATAAAGAAATGTCAAGAAAAATATTTGAAGGATTAATGATAGTTTAAAATGTCATTATTGATGTATCTACCTAATGATAAAAAAATAATACATTTCTGTTAATTTATATTAATAATTGATTTGAACAGATTTTCAATTATACCCAAATATATTTTTCAATTCTTTAATTACTTAAAGAAAATGTGAAATTACACATAATAATCGAATGAAAATAAAATAACTTTAGGATATCTAATATAGACAGAGTAATATGCAAAATTTTTCTTTTTTATCAATTTATTATATAGATCTGAGTTAGTTAACAAGGTGATAAATCTAATAAAAATATTATTAATTACATTTTTTGAATAAATTAAATGTATGTTATGAAAAATAAATTACAAAATGTGATTATTTAATTACTTATTAACTATATTTAAATAATTATTCAAATTCAAAAAGTTCAAATTAATGCATTATTTATTGATATTTTTGGAAAATTGTGGATTAACAAAAATGTTGATAGTTAATTATGTATAAATAATAATTATTACGTTCTATATTACATAAATGATTATAGTCGTTTGTATTTTCATGTAAATTAGATAGTTTTTAATAAAATTTAGAAAACAGAAAATTGTACGTTTAAAAATAAGAATCTGTCTATTTTATATTATTTAATTTTCCCTCGAATTTTTTCGTTCCAAATCTATATTTTCTATACTCGCTTTTCTGTCAAAAATAATTTTCATTGAATACGTATATTATTATTATTGATTTTATATTTAACGGGCCACGGGCGTATATTTGTATCATTTGATCCGTATATAAAGTACAATGAAAATAATCGATAAAATGGATTTCCTACGGCTAAAAATAATATTTTATTAGTATACAAAATTTGTATACGCAATTTAATAAGTTTGAAGTACGTTCGATTATATTATTTTGTGAAATTCTCATTATTACCACTTGGAGGTTACACAGGAAAACAGATGTAATGAGGGGCTTTATTGTTTGGCTAAAGGTTTAATTAATTACAGTAATCGGTGTGCGTTATCGCTTCGTCTAATTATATCAGTAATTTGTCTTTGGACGTAAAATCAATGCGTCAATATTTACGTATTTGCTTAATAGAAGACGCACCCAATATACATTTAATTTAATATTCTGATTATATACATAATGTTACAGACTAAAAAGGTAAGCAACTTGAAATTGAAATCTTAAACAAAATGTACTCGCAATAGACTTTTAATGGTGTGAAATATTAATTGTACATACAGTATTTTTATTTTTCTATTATAATATACTTATATATCCTAGATGCATATGTCACATTACATTCGTTCTATATTATTATGAACTCTTATTATATAAATATAACTATTTTGATAATTTAAAAATGTTTATAATAATAATACCTCGGCATGCTACATATTTGTGTGTCGAATTATTAACGTTTCATACATAGCTTGCTCAGTATATTGCTACCAGGTCATTAGTAAAATAAAATGTGTTTTATTAACATTTTATTTAAATGGGTAAACGCTAAACTCGCCACTCAGTATAACTAAGTGCCTTGTATAATATTATTAACATAAAAATCCTTGCATATTCCCCGTTTAGAATTATTTTGTTACTCGGTTGCAATTTAAAATGTTTTAATTGGTACTACGTATATACCACATAGCAGTCTTTATATTGAATACTTAGTAACATTTCTTGTTGATAACAGCGACGATGAAAAATATTATTCTAAATAGTTAATACATTTATTCATGAATTAGAATTGGATTAAACCGTCTTAATTATTATTAATTATTTTTCTATTTCCATTGTATACTATCATATTATCTATGCAAAAGCACAAAATATAATAAAATGTACATTAAATATTTTTTTAACATATCTTTAAAAATCAATCTCTTAAATTATAGGCGTTTTAAAATATGCATTTCTTTGTTTTACGTTCATTATGGATTTATAATATATTATATATATAATACATACCTATTTAATAATTTTTAGTAAAATTTAATGGTTTTTAAACGTTTAAGTTACATTATTTTTAAATCATCAAATTTTTAAGTGAGAATTATGAACATTCAATACCGATTTTATGAAAACGTGTCAATCGTTGTAGATTCAATAATATTTAATAAAACATATAATAAATAATAAATAGTATATATTTATAATAAATAACAAGTGAAAGAATACCTACTTCCTTAGAACGTAACGCTTAGCTAGTTATTCTACTAATTATACATATTACAGATCAGTGTCGAAATTTCTTCTGATTATAGTTTCACAATATCCGGATAAGTTTTTCTTGGACATATCCGGCAGACTTTAGAAAAATGCGTCAATGTGGATAGGAAATTCGTATAATCAAATACCCCGAGAAAGTTTAATAATACAATAAAATAAAAAAAAAGAACAAAACTTTGGGGCTTATTTTTCTCTTTGTACCAGTACGTGTTATCGTACATTTACAGTTAATATCCGGATTGGTGTTTTTTTAGATACGCTATACTTAATTTACATATTATATTATATTATACTCATCAATTGGATTTTCCCTCCGGACGTAACATAATGCCTTAACTATACTACTAGATAGTAAAAAATAAAAACGTTTAATAATCCTTGCATATTTTTCAAAATTAATTTAGTATATTTAACTTAATTTTTAAAAGGTATTTCTTTATTAAAAAAAAAAAGTTTATATATATAAATGAAAATTAAATTGATATTGTTTTATATACTTAACAAAATAGTTATACAAAATTTTTACCTTGAATTTATACCGTTTTATTAATATTTTATGTTTGCTTGATAAACGAGAATTGGCTACCTACAATTTACTTAAACGATTAAAAAATTAAACAAACTAACATTTGAATTAACTTTTTTTCGTGCACTTAATACCTATAATATGCATTAAATGAGTAAATATGTTTTTATGGTATAATTATGCCGTACAAACACATAAGGTTTGTTCTTAAAAAATTGTGCCTATTAATTTTTTAACTGTTGATAATTCCAATAATAAAAGTAGGTACCTACATTAAAATATTAAAATTATATTGGTGGCAATCAAGATGAATTAAATAATATTTCTACCTGTATGTTTATTTTAGATCATTATTATACGAAATATGTAATACTTTAAAGTAATGCTACACAGAAGTTATGTACCACCATTTATTTGTTAGTTGAACACGTGGGATGAAAAAACAGTTGCTACCGCTGTGTATGTAGAACAAAATCGAATAGGCAAAAAAAAAAACCAACGAAATTTGAAAATAACGAATGGGACTTATGGGAATTGTTTTAAAGTTAACGTTGGCAAGTAGTCAGTTGACGGTAACTGAAAAAGGCCTTACAATCGTCGACAGTTAGAATAAAAACATGAAACTTACAGAATATCTAGGAACCCGTTTTTCTGTTAATAACTGCCAAACAGAACTTATATTACTGTACACAGTGTTCTAATAGTTTTGGTAAAATCAATCTATCTGTCTCGTATTCAGAAACGAGTTTAATTGTTTTTGTTAACATCTTTGTAAATAACATAACAGTTTTAACCATGGTTTTGTGGATTAAAAGGTTATTATATATACATATGAAAATATACGTAGCTGTGGTCGATATACTTTATCTACAAGCTAAAATTCGAATTTAAATTGATTCAAATATAAATTTAACTTTAATATATTTAGTTGATAGATATTTGTTTAATTTATTAGTATATAATGTCTGTGAATAAAAAATAACTGTAATAGCTTCATTTGTACTATCATTTTATTTATTTATTTAATTTTTTTTTCGAAAGAACGATAAAACATATTTTAGGCAAAACAAATACGGACCCATTTATAGCAGAACGTCAAAAATTACCACACTAATATTTTATAAAGAATACATTAGGACGGTAGACAAATACCTTGGACTAACGAACGGTCGGAATTGTTTTTTTTTTTATTATTTTATTATTATTATTATCATCATTATTTAATGGACATACATTAAATGCATTGAAATTGTATTACAATGACAACTCAACCGAACACGATTGTTCATAAATACATTTGACTGATTTATGGTTTTTTTTTTTTTTAAACGAATGGTAAATTGATAAGTTGATCGTTATTTCAATAAAAAAAAAAATAAATAAAAAAAAAATGAACAATACGGAATAAATATATCTGATATTTGAAAATAAATGTTGGCAATATATTTGCATTTTAAAAATATTTTATTTTCTTACCTTGTTAAAGTTCTATTGTCATGAAAATAAAAAAAAAAAAAATTGACGAGACATAATTTGTTTAATGATTTGAATAACGTTTACAGGTTGCATTGTTCAATAACTTTTTTGGTTGGATAAACAATAATTTAACGACAGAAGAAAAAATAATATGTACATTAAATTTAAATATGTATTATATCTACCTTTATTAGCATGAACTTTTAAATGTACTTTGCTTCTTACTGTAAGGGAAATAGTACCTAATAATAAGAATATACTTTGTTATCTTTTTATATTTATACTCTAATGAACTATTTTACATTATTGTAAGTTATAACAAAGATAACGAACTCTGTCTCATGAAATTTGTATTTTCTTATTTTTTTTTAAATATTAACAAACAAACAGTTCAAAACTCAAACTCAGTAATAATATATAAGCGATCAAACAATATTTTCCGTACATAGCTTAAAGACAAATAAGAGTGTATATACGTAATAAAGTATATGTACAAAGTCAGTTTATAGGATTTTAAAATATATTATTAGCGTTAAGTACCATCAAATTATTTTAGAATATTCTTTTAAGCCAGCATTGTATACCAAGGAGAAATTAATTTGCTTCTCAAGGGACAAATTAATAAGTTTAATAAAATTATAACTTATTAATTCTCGTGATCCTCTGCCAAAAAAAATATTATTTTCTTATATTTATACATATTTTTTTTTTTTGTCTCATAATAATATATGAAGACAATGCTAAGGAAAAATAATATTAATAGAATTTATAGTATTTATACTCACTAGGTATTCGTGTGCTATTTCATAAACATAATGCGATGTAAAGTTATATTACTAGGTAGTAGGTACCTACCTAGTCACACTATTCTCAGTATCTTGATATGCGTTATAATATTTTCAAGAAAAACAAAATATATCACCTTCAAACCGTTATTAAATACGCTTTGCTTTACCTAACCTATCAATAGTTGTAATTCTTTTCATTCTTCTTGAATTTCTAGTTATTCTGAGAGTCGACTGAATACACGTAATATATTTTATACTTTTTCTGATAGATAATATAAAGTGTATCGGTGTGGCGTAGTGGCATTATCCAGTTTACGGCAAATCGACAAAATGAGATCTGAATTCCATTTATTTTTACATTCATATATATATATATATATATATATATAATGATCGGTCCGTTTTGAAATCGAAAACGGTTTCCCTCACTCTCACGTCAATCGGACCACACTGATGATCGTTGTTATTTTATACGTATGTACTTATATACACCCGGGATTGAACAATATAATAGACACGCAATAAAGTTTACCAATCATCGAAAGCATAGACCGTACTGGACACGATGCGTATCATATATTTTTGTTAGACTAAGAGGGGGCCGTTTTTAGTCCGACAGGTGTCGTTCTCGTTAAATAAATTTATCTAAAATGGTGTCCGAGACTACCGAAATAGTTTTAAAATACCTACCCAAGTATATATAACAGCCTTCTAAAATATTCGAATAAATGTATTTTAATGTTTTTTGTTTTTTTTTTTAATCGAATATTATTTTTTAAATATTTTATTTCTAAAAATATTTGAAAATATATTCCAAATATTTATTTTTGTTTTTTTATTCATTAAAAAAATAATTTTGAACTAATAAAATAGTTTTGAATTTTTTATTTGTGCGAAAACGAATTTTGCTATTAAAAATCTAGCATGTTCATAAATTATGAATATGTTTTTGAATTAATTTTTCTATTCGAATGAATTATAATTCATCTATGATCTCGCGATATGATTATATTATAACATTAATATAGTGCAGAGGTGGAAATTTACGGATTACTTTGAATAAATTTATGGTTTTCGAGATTTATCACACTTTTACAAAATACGTTTCTTTTTTGAATCGGGTCTAAATATGGGTATGTATAATTTTGTATGCCACGGGATTATAATGTATTTCTAAAATGGCTTATGAGATGATTTGGGTTGGTTGAATCTGATTTAATGTAACTGTTATGGCCTTGTTATATGTGGTTTTTGTCTTGCAATGATCTATTATTATTTTTTATTAATCATAATAAATTAGAAAATTATATTATAATGATATATTATTAATTATTATACATGTAATAACTAACATTAAATTCCATTCATTCCAAAACTAATACAAATTAGCGATAGCAAAATGTATATTTAAATATGTATTCTAAATATATATTTTTTTAAATATTCGAATACATGTTCCGAATTTCTAATGCTAAATTATTTAAATACGTGTTCCAAATACTAAATATAAATACTCTTTACAAGACTGGTATAATAATAATAATGTAATAGGTAATAATATTATTATTATGTTAAACGTTTAAAATGTTTTTGCGGCTGAAATATATACCATTACACATATGATATATCGTGACCATCAGTCGTAGCACAACTATACTTACACTTTTTAACTGATTTCAGTTTATTTTCATTTTAAACAAAATTTTATTGTTATGATTTAAAATAAACTCAATGATTTTTTACCATTTTTTTCAGTAAATATAAAATGGAACAGTTTATTTCAATATTAGAATAAAATACATTTTTTTCAAAAGAACACTATTTGCTTTAAATAAAATAAACAAAATAAATAAAATAGATTTATAGCTATACAGGTATAAATTGAAAAACCAAAATTTTATTGCACTAGTAGGTACTAATTTAACATAAATGCTTAGTTTACCGTTCCACAAAATATTTATTTTTTTTAGCACGTTTTCAAGGTAATTTATGTATACATACTTATATAATTTTGGAATACAAGCTATTCATCAACATGTCACATTGAACTTGTTGTTAACTTTTTACAAACGCCTTGCACACGCAGGTCTATAAAGCAATCTGGAATATGTCATCTTGTCTTTCAGGATAACAAATAGTTTCTAGCTTCATTTTTCGACCATGCCAGACGAGTGATGATATACTTCATATGTGTACGCGTGTTCTGATTTTAATATTCTGCATTTAAATATTTTTGTATATTATTTTATAATAGATATCTAAAGAATACACAGCTATCTCTGATTATGATTGATATTACCTGGAATTCATTCATATGCGTTAAACTGCACAGGGAATCATTGGTTTATTTTTATTTACCCATTGGCTTGAGAGTTATGTTAATATAAATAAAGAATTGTACATCTTAATTTTATTGATAATTAAAAAATGTTCTTATGAACAATCATCGATCGTTTTTAAACGATAAATTAATATAAAACAATAAAATAAAATGTAGAGTTATTTCTTAATTTTTGTACAAAATAATTGCATTAAAACCAAATGTTTATTGAAAAATTTATATAAATAAATACATATTTTTATTTTTATCAAGAGCAAAAAACAAAAAAATAAAAATAAAAATAAAAATAAATAAATATTTATCTATCAAACATATATTTAATTCTATCACAGTTTAAAATACTACGTGTTTGAATTACCAAGTGAACGAAAAATGTAAGCTAGAAAATATAAAGAAAGTGTAGGTTTTCTTAACAAACAAAAATTGGATAATTGAAACTATTTCTTAACCTAACCTAACGACACGAATTTCTGACGGAAACGTGTTGACGAAGGCTGCTGTCTAATGAGACAATACCAAGTTAAAATACAATTATATTTGTACAAAAGGAAATTGAGAAAGCCAAATTGGAAATTAAAATAATTGATCACAGTAATTAAAACAGTTAATTTTTTTTTTTTTTTAAACATATAACTACATATATTTTAATTAAAAAAATAAAGTTTTCATTGTGTATTTACAAGAAAAATAAATAAAAAGACATGTAATTTTTTGTAGTACTAAAAA
Source organism: Melanaphis sacchari (assembly GCF_002803265.2). Taxonomy (NCBI): domain Eukaryota; kingdom Metazoa; phylum Arthropoda; class Insecta; order Hemiptera; family Aphididae; genus Melanaphis; species Melanaphis sacchari. Next base: position 222,944 of record NW_020270545.1, read on the forward strand.
AAAAATTAAAAATTAAAAATCTCATCTACTTTAGTGATTAAATACATTTTATATAATAATACATAGAAACTCAGTTATCGACTATAGCTTTTTTTTATTTAAACAAATTTTTCCATAATCGATATAAATAAAATATTTAACATTCATGATTTGTGGAGGATGTAGTACCTATTTTATATGCAAATTGTTCAGTCGGTACCCCTTTTAGTTTTTAATAATGAATAATGATACATTATAATTTATATGTTATTAAGTCTTCTTGTCGGAATGAATAAAATATGTTATTCATTCTAGCGTCTCTCATTAAATTCAACTTCTCACTACTTTTCTTCCACTTCAACGTGCACTGTTTGTTTACAATCATATGTTAAACGTAAAAATCAATAGAATACATTTCAAGAAAGTAAAACATATGTATAATAAATCAACAAAGGGGATATAAAAATATTGAATATGATAAAATAATAATTTATAACGCGTTAATCTGCGTTGTTCAAAATAATTTTTATAACATACAAAAAATGTGATCTCACGCGGATGCGATTATTTATTCAATAAACCATATTGCTCGATGAGCACGTAACACAACAACCATTAAAATTACCCGTACAAAAAATGTATGCTTCACCAATATAATATAGCAATTTCTCACATTAAATTTTTTAACATTAACGCATATTAAAATATGTTTTATAATTTACATATAACAATACACAGTATACATGTCAAAATGTATATAAATATATAACACAATTTATTATAAAGACAATTAGAATAATATGTATGGTAAAGGTTATATTCCTGCTGAATACACACACACACACACACACACACACACACACATATATATATATATATATATATATATATATATATATATATTATTGTTACTTTATTTAAATAACTATTTTAATATGCAGTACATGTAATAGCTATTTTTTTTTTTTTGGCGTGTTATTGGGAGACAATTATATAATGATAATTAGGTAAGTAATAGCAATAATTTGCCAATGTAATTAAAAGTATGTTATTATTTGAAGTTTTATCGGTTAATAAGTGCTATATATAGCATTGTATATGGATTAGGTAGAAAGTAATGTGTTTATTCATATATCGTTGTATATTATAGACCGTAGTGATATAAATTCTGGTTAGTGTAATAAAATTAATGGAAATAATAAAAGGACCTAATACAATATTAAGTGTATGGTTTTATTGACATCTTTGTAGCATATATAAAGGCAATGATTTGTTTTTATTATAACTATAATATAAACAGATCTTGGTAATAAAAATGAATCAGTTGTTTCATCGGTAAAATTATTATTGAACATTAATTTTACATTTAAATATAAAATGTATTATAGTTAATGAGCTATTTTAAAAAATCGATAGGTATACACACTGCATAGTGTAGTAATGTACGCAAATATTGCAATGTATAATCATGTATAAAGTCTTGGGGCTCTTCTCATGTTATAAACAGAGGCGAAGGGAGGGATCTGACAAACACTGTTTCGCCGGAAAAACGCCAATGAAAGAAATAATAATGATAATATAAAATATTGACGAAAGAGAAATATGTGTATGTGAACGATTGTCATATTTTAATTGTTTTTTTTTTCTATTTTAAAACTTAGAAGAGTTTTTCAACTGTATTAAAAAGCAGCAAAAATATTTGTGTTTCTTTCGTATTACGGTTTTAATTACGAACGAAATGTTTTAGCGAAATGTAATATCCAAGTCTGTCGTCGATTCATCATGCCGAGGTGTATTTTGAATAGAAACGAATGTCTGCCTATATAATATCAAAAGAACGGACTCGTCAGTATACGCGAATATTGCTATGTTAACATTATAACTGCCGTCTCGGAAATCGGTAAAATATAAAATAAAATACGATATTTAAAGTACACACACACACACACACATATATATATTATATATATATATATATATATATATATATATATATATGTTTATTCGTATTTAAAGCAAAAATAACTGTAATCTCGAATTGTAGAACGACGTACGTCGTGGTTTTGACGTTTTAACAAAATATACCGTTTATACGCGATTGTGACCGGAAAGCCGTTTTTTTTTGTTTTTCAAGCACATAAGTCATTATTTTATTACTGTTGGTGATTGGACACGTCGCCGGGCAACCGTCGTCGTCCGTTCGGCGGCAAACTACGGCGACGACGGTAAACAAACGATTCAGAGCAAAGCGCGAAAAACAAACCGAAACCATAGACGGCAGCGACGGGATGCCATGCGAACGCCGTGACGAGACATTTTCGGTACGGACGTGTTGTGGCGCAAAGGTATGGCGCTAGCGGCGACGGCGATCGTTCTGGTCGCGGTGATGGCTACGGCGACGTCGACGGCCGGAGTCGCGTGCGGCGGCGAATTCGGCGGCGGTGCCGCGGACGGTTACGACGGCGGAGTCAACGGGGGAGGCGGCCTCAAGGAAGCCATACAAGACCTGTACGCTGAAATCGTAGCTTTCGAGAGCGTCAATGGAAGCGGCGGCGGCGGCGGTGCCGGTCATTCGTCGACGTCGGCTGGACGACGTGGCGTCCGCCAAGGCGAAATTCGTGGACAGCCTGCGCCGGATGATCGGCAACGGCGAAGCGGACGACGCAGGAGTGACGGCGGTCGCCGCGCGAGTCGCCTCGTCGGTAGGCGGCGGCGGCGGCGTCGACGTTGACGATGCGGTCGTCGAACGGAAGCTGCGCAGCAACAGAAAGAGGTGATCGACGCACTCAAGCGGTACGACGAAACGCACGGCGGGTTGGACGAGGCCGAGCGGACGGCGAAACACGTCGAATGGTTGATGGACAAGTGCGTGGAAATAGCGTTGGCCAAGAGCGCGACCGCGACGACGGCCGCGGCTAAGCCGGCCGATCCGCCGCCGGTCGTCGTCGACATGGACGCGCTGCAGCGGCGTTTCAACGACTTGTTGGAGCAGTTCGAACGGTCGAGGACGTCGGCCGCGACGGTGTGCTGTCGCGGCGTCTACGGCCACAAGTCTCAGACGTTGCCGAAGACGCGGTCGCCCCCGACGCCGCGGCCGCCCCCGCCGACCACGAGGCCGCCGTCAACGGTACGGTGGCCCCTGCCGCTGACCACCGCCAAACCGACCACCCAGCCGCGGCGGCGGCCGTCGCCTCGTTCGGTCGGCCGGTTCAGGTTGTCGCACTCGGGCGAACGATCGCGCGTCGACGCCGTCCATCGGTGACCGACCGCCGCCGTATCCCGCCGACGTTTTGGCGGATTTTCCGGTATTTTGTTTGCCGCCCGATATTTTACGTTTCTTATAGTCATTTATACTACTTTCAACGATAACGAACATCGCAATCGTTATTCGAACAGTGAAAACTTACGTTTACGTTAATATAGAAAAATAAATTATTAAACGATTTTCGTACACGGTGTAACTAAACTATAATTTCTTTCCACGCTGTGACGTCTATACATCATATTTTTTCGAGTGCAGGAAAACGTTTTTTAAGCTCGACGACATCGTATCTCGTTAGACCTCCTCTCACGCACGAATATCACACACGGTAAACCTTTTTTGTTCACTCCAAAATGTCGGTATACATGGTGCAACACTGTGTTTTTATGCACGTTCCCAGTACTTGGTTTAATGACAATGCTGCTTGTCCGCATGCACTCTTACACATTACTATATACAGGCGACTTGTACTTGTAGTGCACTTATGTATACGTAATATACGTATTGTTTTCATATGACTGGTGAATTCCTGGTTATTTTTCAACACCGTCGAGCGAATGACATAAGAATATGTATATCGGTCAAAGAGATTTAGCGGCTCAACGCATAAAATATAAGTAACGACAGTCATGTTTAAGGCAATTTAAATAAATATAAAATATTATTCGTACGTTATATCGTATCTATGATCTTCCAAAACTTGACGAATTTTCTTATACTTGCAGAAGTCAATTTGTATTCTCCCATAATGTTGTTCCTTTTCGTGTTCATCTTTTAACCAATTATTATGCATGCGACTACCCTATCGGTAGTCTGATGTCCTTTGATAATAAGTGACCACTACGTGTGTTTTATACACATATAACTTTATTTTTAAATTATTCGTTTTTTTTTTCTATTATATTAGTTTTTCTATTTTATTAGAATGGTTTGTTATTTGGTATGTTTCTATTTATATTATACGTTAACAAAATGGTTAGGCAGCTGCCCTTTATGTAATAAAAATGGAAATAAAATATTTATCTATTGATTTCTGTCTTATTGGATGAAATTACAATACACGGTAAAAAGGTTGATAAACAATGTATTCAACATTGAGTTTCCACTTCATTCATCCTACCATAAAAACATTTATTTATTATTGAATGTGTGCATCTTATTATACCTTGTAATGTGTATTTAGTTTTGTAATAAAAATACATAATAATAAAAAAACACAAATTTCTAATAGAACAACAGCTCTTTTAGTTTTCTATTATTTAATTTTATTATGGTGTCACTTAAAGACACGTCTCATTGTTTAATGGATGCATGTTTTATTAGAATTACATACAATAATCATTAACTGTCCCATAATTGTATTCAGTTAAATATGTAAAAGGAGGTATTTCTGGTTAAAATGAATACTTGTACTAAATATGCATAATGCGATCGTAGACGCAAGGTAAAATTAATTGGAAGACATCCCACGGGCTATGACACATTATTTATCCGTCTGATATATATTAGTTATTTTTTAAATCAATAAATAAATAAATTAATTATAATTAAATAATGGTGATTTTTTTTTTTACACTGAATTCTTCATTTTTTCAAAAAAAAAAGTAATTGGATTCATAATCTTTTGTTGTGTGATCATGGAATTACTTTTAGCAAATAAAGTTTTTGATAACAAAATTTAGAAAAAATTCGAAATTATATTATTAGCTATTTTTATCTATAGCGTAGTGTGTTCTGAAATACACTAAAATGTATATTTTTTGAATATTAGTGCTTACTATCCATTTTATATAAAAATATTACCCAAATATTTTAATGGTAAATAAATATAATATTTTGTTTATTGTATTATAATATTGTAAAATATAAATTAATATTAAGATTTATTAATATACTAATCATGTAGAATATTTCATGAATTTTTACAAGACAAACAGATGTTTGTAAGATATTATTAGATATTTATATTATACATCTTATATATACATCTCATTCATCACAATAAAAGTAGTTTTATATAGTTTTTATTAAATTTGTTTGAACTTAATATTATTCAGTTTTACGTGTGGCACTCCTCGTGAGTAGACGTACAGTGCCTCAACAATCTGCCTTATCTTAGTAATTAAGCTAATCAACATCGTCGTTATTTAAGTAATATGAATATTTTAATTTACTTAATCTATCCACCAATTTAATTAATTACCAAATCAAATCGGTCTGTTCAATGAGTCCACCGAACAAACCTTCACTATCTCTCAGTCATAACCGAACTATCAAAAATAACACAAACTCGCCAGTAAACCCAATTAGAATTATTAAATGCAACAACAACTCAAATAATTGGCAAACTGTATCGCTTAAATCACCAATTTTTCCTAGACCAAAAATACAAAAAAACAGCTCCTTTTCAAGATATAATCGGTTCTCGGTTCTCGTTGACAACGAAAAATCAAATGAAAACGAAAATGAAGTCGAAATGCAATCCCAAGAAAACACAAATGTTCAATCCAAAATACCACCTATATACATAAAAGACGATATCGATTACTTCCAATTCTGCAAAAAAATTAAACCTCTCACTGACTTCGAAGGGCTTAACACTAAGAGCTCATCATCTGGTCTAAAATTAATGACATACTCAATTAACGCATATAGACAAACTATCAAATTTCTCGAAAATAATAATATGAACTTCCACACTTATCAAACAAATGAAGTAAAAGCTTTCCGAGTAGTAATTCGCCACCTCCATCATACCACACCAACAGATTACATTAAAGAAGAGCTTCATTCTCTCGGTTTTATCACTCGATCAATTACAAACTATCTTCAATATAAAACTAAAAACCCATTTCCATTATTTTTTATGAACCTTGAACCTTCCTCATTAAATCAAAACATTTATATAGTCGATTTAATTTGCTATACCAAAATTAAAATTGAAGCATCTTATCCCCCAAAAAAAAACCTAGTTCAATGTTAATATGCTAAAATTACGAGCATACCAGAACATATGCCCAGGTGTGTAAAATGTGGTGATACTCACCTCTTTAATGAATATGGCAATTCTCCAGCAACATGTGCTCTTTGCTATAGAGATCATCCAGCATCTTAAAGGATGCCCCAAATTCAAACTTCTCCAGAAAGGACTAATTTCAAACAAAACCAATAGGCCAATCGAAACTCAAGACATCACCTCAATTTCAATCAAAACTAACATCATCCAAGAAAATAATTTCCTCCCACTTTGTCAACCCCATTAGAGCACCTCTCAGTCTACCTCAAAACCATTCCTAAATATCCACTCCCACCATAAAACCATAATATCGTAGAACCCTATGAAAATCCAAATATCGACTCCGTTACAACCCAATTAACTAATTTTCTAGTCCAATTTCAATCTCTAATAAGCCCCCTTATCTCACTACTCATTAAACTCATCGACACTCTACTAGTAAAATGACAAACTCACACTCAAACACATAGTAATCCCAACATTAGTTATCTTGCTTCACATCATATCCCTGAAAACCCCCCACGAAGACTCAAACGTAAATGGGTTAGAGACCTACTTCATTAATTAATATCTAAGTAGGTTGCTCCATTGGGAGCCCTCCTACATCGTGCCATTTTCATGTTATGTAAACCTCCTCATCATCATTATTACTTGTTGTGCTTAATTGTATAGCTGTACATTTTGTTAAAAAAAATAAAAAACTTAATATTGTTTGAATTGTGATAATGTGTATTATTAATATGATCAATTTTTTTTCCATTTTTATGGTCAAGTCTTTTTTTCAAGCATGGGTATTTGTAATGTTAGTGTAAAATGTATATTTTCCATTTTAAATTTACTTTAAAATTATAAATTAAAATAATTCGTTAGAATAATTAAGTAAAAAACTCCATTGTAAGTCAATATTATGACTATTGTTAACAACTATTAAAAGTGAAATGTGTTATTAATTATTATAAATATATTGATAACAATAACGAATTTAAACAACATACCTATTTTCTGTTAAAAGCAAATCTTTATTTTTATAACAAATAAAATGTATTTAAAAAAAAAAAAAAAAAAAAAAAAAACATTAGTGTCTTGGAGATCATGTTGTAAAAATATTTTTTATTTAAGTTAATTATATTTATATTTAAATAATAAATACAAGTACTAAAAAAAAAAAAAAATTAAAATTAAAGCAATATATATATATAAAAGTAGTATTAAATTATATTATTCACTTAAATTTATATTATATTAATTTTCTTCGATATGGAAAGAATAGTATTACTACAGTATTTTATAATTATATAAATTAACTTTTCTTCAGACGTTTAAAAGATCTTGTTGTTGACCCACTCAAATAATTTTATATTTCATATTCTGATAATAATATTAAAACAGTATAATCAATTAGTAATTTTTTTTTAAACTTCATAATTTTTAATTTGTAACTAATACAGTTGAGCACCACAATTATCAATATTTGATGTTGGTATGTTACAAAGATTTATCTTGCGATGGCGCTTTGTCTGAGTTTTAAACAATATTCCGTGTAAAAATGTTCATTGTCCTTGTTTAGTTTCTCAAATGCAATATCTCATAAAAAATGGAAAATGGTTTCAAACAATCCTGCTTACTCATTCAAATCTGTTCTAAATTATTCATAATATTATAGAGTCTCGAGTTTTTGTATTTATAGTTATAGCCAATGAAAAATGGTGTTCGCCAGATTTTTTTAATAAAAATTGATAAAATAAAATATTTTTTGATGTTATACTCGAAAACTCAAAATTTATTTTAAACTGAATTTTATAATATCAATAGAAATTGATAGAATATTTAAATATACATACAATTGTAACAATCAATAGTCTTTTACACTATGGATTAAAATATGGCATAGTTAATTTCTATCCAACAATACTAATCTACTTCCATTATTATTTGACTAAGTACCAAAAGTGATCTATTTTTTAATTTTGTTGTCAATGATCTTTAATAATAATTTAGCAACTATGATATTAATAAGTTTTGTAAATAAAAATGTATGGAGATAAAATATTTTATTTTTTACAAAAAATAGGAAATGAGTAAAGATTTAAAATAGTTTTTGGAATCATTTGCATTTCATTTATTGAAATATGAGTATTAATGTTTAAATTTTTGTACTGGTTTTTGCATTAATTTATATTTAATATCATTAAGAGCTCCTGTAGAATAAAATAAAAATAATAAATACGTGGTAAAATAAAATTTCTATAGTTTTTAAAATACTATTTATAAAATAAGTATGTTTAGAAATAAAAATTAGCGCAAAATTAACTATTTTCATTTTATTTTGTCCAAAGGATGCATACATGAAAATAGTTAGGAAATATTGTAAAATAGTTAAAATAAAACTATAAGATTATTCGTAAAATTTAACCTGGCTAAAATGTCAAATAAAATAATTTGTATCTAGAAAAATAATTTTTAGATATCAACTATAACTAAAAATAATATTACAGTAAAAATTAGGACTTTACAAAAAATGATTCATTAAAAAAAAAAAAAGCATTAAAGTTATGATTAGTATGTTTTAGTTATTATAATGATCTAATTTAAATAATACAATTTTTAATAATATGTGCTTAAAAAATAAGCAAGTATCTTGATAGATTTTTTCTCAAACTATTTATTTTTAAATATTCTTTTAGTTAGTGAACAGGAAAAAATAATACATTTAATATTTTTTCACTTTAGTCACTTTAATAAATTTATCCACTTTTTTCATGACAATATATATATATATATATATTATATATATAAACGTAGTTTTACGTCTCTATGACAGTAAAATCATTTTTATTAACGTCATGTGTTGTTAGGAAAACACAGTTTCTGGGATTTAGCGTCTGCCACGACAGGAGGCCCAAAAAAACTTATAATATGAATCTTAGACCGAGTGCTTTAATAATAATACTCACTACTCGGATAGGGAATCAAATATAGTTATAATTTTTTCATTTTTAGAACTTTCATTCATACGTTAAGTGTTTTTTATTATCTAGTTCTAAAGGTTATTTTTAACGCACCATATAGACTTTACGTTTTAGACTTAAGCTTAAGTTTTTAAAATCCAAAATAGCCTTTTTTATTTGAAATAGTTAATACATATAAATAAAATTAAAATTAAGGTTCAGGAAATTAAACTTAAGATACCATGACAAAATAATAAGTAAAGATAAATAATATACATACACGACAATTTAGCATATACTAATCAATAAACTTCTGCTTATTTAATAATAATCTTAAAAAAAAAAAAAAAAAAAAAAACAAAAAACAAAAAACAAATGCATAACATTTATTTAGAATTAGGAAACTTTGTCATCTGAATAATTTTTGGTTTTACAAAATTATGTGAAATACCGTATACTAAATAGAAAATATGATTAAAATCATTTAAAATACAAAAAAAATTAATTTTTATTAATTTTGAAGTTAGATACTTGATTAAAATTATTATTATATCAGTATTAATTTTAAATTTCACTGTTACTAACCTTAGATGACATAAGCAGAATTAAAAGTTAACTACTTTAATTAATCATAAAAAAAACATCTAATAGATAATTACTTATTATTAATGCATTGTAAAAATAAAAACATATGGAAATGCTGACCTTTCAAAAAATTATGTATTGCCTATATTAAAAAATAATCATTTTAATTTATGAAGATAAATTAAAATCAAATATTTAAACATTTTAATGTTTCTAATTTGTATGTATAATATAATCAATGCATGGTGTTAAAAATATATATTAAAAATTCCTTATAAAAGTAAAAAAAATCATCAAGTAAAAAAAAAAAAAATTCCTTACGATTCCTTCGTCCACCAATTACATTTATTTTTTTCTTTAGTTATTATTTTATCATAAAAAACAACGATATCAAGTATATTTATACTTGAAATAAAACTTATATAGTTAATCGAATATAAACGATTAATAACTATATTATTTTCATACGAGTATAAGTAAAGACTAAAAAAAGATTATATGTTGGTAGACAATTATTAATAGTTAGAATTTTGTTTTTCAATAAATTCTACAGTATTTAAAACAAACTATGGTAAAATTTTAACAAAAGTATTGTATAAGGATGAAAAAATAAATCTTCTTCCACTGATAATAAAACCATATAGATAATCCTAATCATTCGAATAAGACTATCTAAAATGTCTTTAAACAGATTATTTAAAAAACTAAAAATATAGATTATAATTAGAGCTTTGTCGAAACTGATACAATTGTTTAAGGTATTAAAAAAAAAATAATAATCATCAGATCTTTTTTTTTCAATTCTACTAAATATTATTACGTGACATTTTCTTTATCAATGATAATTGAATTTGTGAGGACAATAAATATAATATTTCAATTTTACGGTAGATAAATGTTATTGGTTTAGTAATGATGATATCAAATGTCTTCGGTAATATTTTATGATATTTTATAAATTTTAGAATTTGTAGATTTTATTGAAAGGGACAGATGTTATTGTAATAATAACCTAACAATACATAAACATGACATTTTATATTTTTTTAAATATTTTTTCTAATAATTTTTAAATACAGGTACGTTTCCAAAATATTATTTAAATTAAAATAAGAGATCAATGTTTTTTTATATAAAAATAATTCGATTTGTATTTTTGTTTTCTAATAAATAAACTAATTGTTTAAATAAAATTAAATATTTTTATATATTTAACAAATATATTTGTAACATCTATGAACTATACTATATTCTTTTTGTTTTGATGGGTTAATCCATAATCGTTATACTCAAACATTTTTCAAGAAAAATAACCAAAGTATGTAAATTGGTACATTTGGGAATTCACTGTAATTTTTTTTTAATATTAAAATAACGCAACACAAAATGACCGTGTTTTTCTGAGTAGCAGACTAGAAAATACAAGGTTCTCTTGCTCATAAGTTGGTTTTACTTTACGGTTTCTGTTGTTTTGTGTTTTTGTAGTGATTTTAAAAATAGTTGTTGTATATTAATTTTTATTATAATTATATAAATTATTGTTTTCTATGTATAATATAATAAATACTAATCTACGGTACTACATTATAAGTTACAAAATAACAATAATTTATGATAAAATGCAATATTTTTATTATCAATACTAAAATTACTCGACAGGTATAAAAAAATATATCTTATTAAATAGTAATGGGTGGCTTTCATTTGTGCGAATAACCCAAAATAGCATATCGTTTGGACGAAATTTACACAGACCCCTAATTTATCTAATACATCGTTTGGGAAAACCGAGTTATTAAAAAAAAATAATTTTTATTGGTTTTAACACTTTAAAATAGTTACCACCAGGGCTAGGATTTGTATGCAACAGCATTTTTTTTTTGCTACATACAAATAATTAAATTTAAATGAGTTATGTCCACGATTTATATTATTGTGATGAAGATGGTATTATTTTTATTTAGCATGATTTTGCATATATTTAGCTTAATGTATATTTTTGTATATTTAATATGATCGTATTTATTATATATGTTATATATAATATTATGTTACTTCCCTATTATTCAATAATTTTTAAATTCGCCTAAACGATCGGTTAATTTCTCACCCAAATGATACAGCTCTACTCAGGTAAATTTTAGGTTATTGGTCCAAATGAATGACGCCCATAGAAATAGGACTACACATCATTTCTGCTCAGTTTTTGTATGCAATAGTACAATTTCGAATTAAAGTTTAACACAAATATTACAATGATTTACTGAATGACAAGGATTACTTTAAATGTATTTTACAGCAAAATTAATTCTATAGTTTTTAGTTTTTTAAATTTTCTAATTAAGTTTTGATAAAATGAATTTGATAGTAAGGAAATATTAATTTCGTTTAAATAATAATAATAATAATAATAATAATAGATAAATATAAATTAATATATAAATTATTTCTTTCATAATTAAATTATAATTTTGCATAGATATATACTTACAGTTAAATTATAAATAAAAATAATGATTTATTTTGTTCTTCTTTTAATTTCCTTAAAAATAATGAAGGTTAGAAAATTGCATCTATTAATTCATCCATTTAATTTACTAAAGAATTAATAAAAACATGATTAAAACTGTTGTAATTATTGTAATCTATGCTTATAGTTCTTTTATAGATTTAAAATTTAAAAAATTGTCTATGTTATAAGTTCATCATTATATTCAAACTCATATATTTATATTAGTATGACTTTAGATAAAACGTGATCTACTTAATATTACAGACATTTTTTATGGAGTTGCATAATATTATAATATATTTACACAGTTATTTTTTTAAAATTATAATTTAATTTTTTTAAATATGAATGTGTAGAAATAAAATATACACTGGCTGTACTAAATGAATAAATAAGTATTTATTTATTAAATATTACGTAATACTACTTGTAATATATTTTTTTTAATTTTTTGAATATCGATATTGTTTCTTTTGGTCTATTTTTTTTCTGAGTATGAATGATAGGTATACTTTTTGTCTATGTTAATAGATTTTTATATTTTTAGATTATTAATAAATATCTTTTAAGACATTTAAAAGTATCAAATACCATAAATTCGCCATTGTTAAGTATTTATTTATCTTTAAAAATATGTTTCGTATTATATAAACTTTTAATTTACAAATGGATATCTACTTTTTTAGGTTACATTTTTTTATCATATCTTTTTGATTCGTAAAATAAATTTTATTTTAGACAGTATTTTTTGTTGTTTGTTATTAGTTTTTCTATTTTATTTTGAATTATTAGTCAGTAAATATATATATTATATTCATATGCTTTTATCCTGATTACTTTATATAATACAGTCTTTTTTGTTTGTATATCTGTATTACTTAATTCTAAACAATTAATTAATAGTTTTTATTTTTATTTCGTATTATACTTACTTGCTATTTATTATTAATAAATAAAACCATATATTTAGATAACAATATTGTAGATTCTATACTTAGTTGTTGAAATAGTGGAGTAAAACTAGTAAATTAGTGTATGCCAGTTAATAATATCAATAAGACAGTAAAATAAAATTAGGCTTTAATTATCAGATTATTCCACAATATCGTACAATAATCAATTATCATGATAAAATTATTATACATTATTATTTATATAACAAAATAATATTTTACATATATTATGTGTAACGTATAGCTTATCAATTTTGGTTTTTTTTAAATGATCCCAATATAAATATAGAACCATTAAATAATATACATATCCTGTTTTAAAAGATCTACGAAATCTCGAATAACGTAATTTTAGTTTAACGGCTTTGACAATGAACGTATAGTCAGTATAAAACCAAGGGAATTCTAAAGTCTCTACTACCTCATGAGTTGTGAAATTTATTCAATCAAGAATATAATATAGATGCAAATAAAATTTTCAATTAATAATGATTTTATAATAGTTTGAATTATGATACCTAGCAAAAATACTGACACAATGTTCAAAATATTTCTCAACGTTTGATACGTCAAACAAAGTATCGTACATTTTTCAAAAACTCTAGTTGTTCTGCAGCAATTATAGGCATCTTAAAGTCGATTTATCCATAAACAAGGTATTATATTTTTCTAATTTCATGAATATCATGTTTAATTATTCGCTCGTATACATATATTCTGTATGATTGTGTACTAATAATAGTAAACTGTTATAAAAATTACCTATGTTTGTTTATCTCTATGATTTTATTTGTATGTAGAATGTTTTTATTAATTATTAAATAAAAGAACCTTTAGTTAATTAAATTAAATTTAGATCATTGAAAAAAATAAAATAGTAAATAAAATTATATTCGGTTGTATTATCAAAATATTATATAATAAAATATTATTATTATAATTCACTATTAAGTTCAATAGTGTTGGATTTCATCATTAACATGAAGTTAAGTATAGAGTACTTACTACTTTATCGAAAAAAAAAAAAATAAAAAATACATTTACATGTACAAGTAATAATGAAATGCTTAATATGTAGTGTAATATTACGGAATATTAATGCAACAAATATGGGCACCACTTCCTAACCTTGTTTTTTTAAATAAAACGGGGTGATTAGAAAAATTCTGTAACATACCTACCTATTTATTAAAACCAAGTGGCTTTACAGCAAAGTTAAAAATAACCATGTTTTATACCACTACATTGATCGTTCGCGAATGTATCATGTTTCAACGAGGTTTTTCCAAAGACAATTAAAATAAGGATCGTAGATGAGAACACGGAATTGCCTTCGTTAACCAAGTGAAATAAATAATAATTTATATTTGCGATTCTACTGTCGCCGGAATCGTTTCCGATGTCATGCAGCGGCACCAATAGTAGAAAAAATCAAAAAAAAAAAATCATTGTCATCATCTCCAGTATTCGCGGAAAAAACACGTTCGAGACAATAATCATACATGAACAATCCACGAGTGTGCTACACGTGTGACTACTGTAATATTAGGAAATTACCTATCAGCTTTATCACGCGATATCAATACAAATCGACAGCGAAGAAGACAGAGGGATAAAAATGATATGGTGAGATTTTTTTTCATGAACAATTTTGTATTTTGTGCGAACTAAACTAGTCGATAGCTGGTACTTTGGTGGGTTAAAAGTAGGCAATTGCAAAAACCAAATAAAACAGCGATAAAACGATAAAACGAGAATAAGTCTTATTTATGCAGCTCACTTTTTGACAAAATAGATCTTTTTTGTTATTAGAAAAGTATATAGTGCAGAGATATATTCCAAATTGTAATAAAAAAAAAAAAAAAAAAATTTAAATAAATAATAATTTCACAACTTAAAATTAACATTAAAGTGTCATCATTTGGTGGCTTCTTTATCCAATTTGTATTCAGTATACTCATGTTATTTGTCTTTAATCATAAATACTCATTATGTCCATCTGATATAGATTGTATAATTCGACTTAAAATAAAAAAAAATATATACATATTTTAAACGCACTACTTTTTTGTTTATTTTCATTTTTTTAAATTAATATTGATAGAATTTTTATTTGATTGTCAAAAAGCTTGTGAGTGTAATATAAATTATTTCATAAATTGCTCATTTTTTAATTGAAAAATGTTAAAAATGTAATCGCAGTTATTTTTTTTTTACAATAAGTGTTTGATGTTCAATATCACCAAATTTTTCAAATTATTGATTTATACAAATGTTAAAAAATAAAAAAAATTATTTATAGGTAGAATGCTACATACATATTGTAAAAAAATTACCTATGTACGACGTACTATACAACACTTTGAAAGATTTAGTTTTTAGTTGTTATTTACAGCTTGGATCATCGATAGATATATATAATATTTAAGCATAAGATATATTTTCAAAATAAATATTTTTTTTGTTGTAAGATATTGGATAAGTTATCAATAACTAATATTTAACATCTATCAAACAAAATGTTATTCACTTTTTATTACTATGTTACACCAGATTTTGAGTTTCCTTTTTTGTCTCAATTTAAAATATGTATGAGAGCAAAATATGTCATATGTAAAGCCAGAATAATCTGATAGAATATAACTTAATAGACAGTTTTTTCTCTAGGACACACCTCCTTTTGAAATATTTACACCAAGTTGTATCCAATCTTGTATTTTATACATTTTTATTGTGTTTACTAGAATCAACTCATGAAAACATTAGCGCATTGTTTGAAATCGATTTTCGTTGCTCGAAATTCCATGAGTAACAATTCAACTATCCCATGGGTACAAAGTATCTTTTTCAGTACCACGGCATATAATAGGTTTTATTAGCTTTAACTGTAAAATAATTCCATCTATGTTTACCTGTAACAACTACCACAGCTACAAGTATGGCCCGAAATTGTATTACATAAATCTATAAAAATATAAGTTATATCTCATGTGTAATTTTCAATACGGGTGCTTACAAAAAACTGTGAACAAATTTAACAAAATTAAGTTATCATGGGTAAACGAATTTTATTATTTTAGTATATAAAATATATCTAAAAGTGCACGTTACCATTTTAATATATCCATTGTCCAGAATCTCTATTAAACCATTGATTGTCAAAAAACTTAATTAAATCACAACTATACCATCTGAACTGAACGGCCATAATAACAAATACAGAATAAATTAAATTTATAAAATAGATCTTAATAAAGTATATAATATATATATTATCTTAGGTTTATAAAATAGTAAATGTAATAATTTACATAATAATATTAAAAATATGTTAATTAGATATTTGTCAGTATAAGAATTATAATTAATTTAACGCTTCAATTAAATTTCTAAAGAAAATTGCTTTTGGACAAAATATTACATTTTTATATAATTACGTAGGTATTTCATTATTTTAATTTAATTCAGTACTTTTGAATAAAAAATATGAGGCAATTAATAGTTAAACAGGAACATAGAGCATATTGAAGCTTCATTTTAAGTGCTACAACTAACGCTATAAAAATAGAAAATATTATAAATGCTAAAATGACATATTGTTTTTGTTAAAGTTATAAGTTGATATATGTCAATTTTAAACGTGATAATAGCCCATATATGAAACTTTGCATTAATCAATCACTTTATCTTTTATCAATAAATTGATTACAATGTAAGCATTAAATTTTAAATGAGATTCCTTAAACTAATGTGTATCAATGGTGTTGTTAACGCATATTCAATGTCATATTGATAACAGTACAAGTTGAACACATTATATTTTTTAATGATCAACATACATTACTAGTAAATTTTTATTTAATATTTGATATTTCAACAAAAATAATATTTTTAAGTTTAATTTTAATAAATTTTTCTAAATCAATTGAATGTGTCTGATATTATTTTATTATTATTATTTTTTTTTTCATTATTCATTCATTACATGACGTAATATATAGACAGAAGTGGTACTTAATGGTGTTGAAAACATTTGTGTATACGTAATAACCAAGCAGTTAAGAATATTATAAATATTTAAGTCATCAAAGATAAAATATAAAAACAAGTATATCACAGTTGTTATAGAGTATTTTTTACATTATATTAATGTGAACAAGAATATTTTTTTATTGAACTAATTTTTTTCTTACTCTGTGTTATAAGTTACAACTGTATCAGATATTTGTCAATTGTATTTTTACAAAACAAGGCTCAAACAAAAATGTTATTGCACTGTAAAATATTTTTATTTTTTGTAAATAACAAGACCAACAATTTATTAAGAATGTCAAAAATTTGCATTTGAAACAACCTTACTGTGAGGAACCATAAACAAGCTTCATTTTCTTGAGCATTTACAAAATTAAATGCAATTCATCATTTCTATTATTCTGTCTAGAACATGTAATGGACTGCCATTGAGGGTTAAATATATAATATATTCATATTATAAAATTATAAAACTACAAAAAAAATTAGAAATTATGCAAAAATGGAATAATAAAATTAAGATTAAAAAATAATCAATATAACACATTATTTTTACTGCTTAAAAGTACATATTTTATCAGTAAAATTAACCGATATAAATTGGTAAGTATACCTTATATTAAATTGTATAACATTACTACTAATTATTTAATCTTGTGCTTATGGAAACATACTTAATTTAATGTAAATATACGATCAAAATACAAAATAACACAAATACACAAGAATATATTTTGTTTGATGAATGTTTATAACTACAAAAATATGAACAAGTAAATCGTGAAAAACCAACTCTGTGTTTTAATCAAATCGAACATATTCAATGACGGTTATAAAAAAAATATATTAATAAGTAATAAATAACAATAAATCATTAATATTTTATTAACAGAAACTCCATTTACATTATGTTACATCATAAAAAAATAAACATTCATTCATAAAAATATATGAATACATATAATTAAAACAAAAATAAAAATGATAAAAATATATTTAAACAGAAAAATCAATAAAGTCATAGACTGTCACTATCAAAACATTTCTTACATGAATATTAAATAGAAATTGTACTTCTGTAAAAAAAAGTAAATTAATATGAACAAAAATACCACAATATATCAAATATATAGAAGGAGTATGAGAATATTTATAAAATACTTTTTTTTTTTTTTTGAAAGAAGTAACAAATATGTTTTATCCAAACCTATTGAAATTGTATTTTATTTTTTTTAAATTTATTAAACTTAAATAACTATTATAACAATTAATCAATTAGGTAAGTAAATTTTATGATTTTTTTTTTTAACTATTATTAGAAAAAATATATCATAATTATTCAATTATAATCATTTTAATTCATAGTTAATAGGGCAGAGATAACTAAGAATAAACTAAAAAATAACCTATATTTTAAGGAATGAAAATAATATCAATTGCACTTTTAACGAACATATAATATTGATTAATTATTTAAGTATGATTATTTTTCCCAATTTTCCCTATACTATTTAAGAAATTTCTCGTAGAGAGAAAAATGAATATTTAAAAAAAAAAAACTACTCTCTTTCTCTGAAAATTGAGAAATGAATGATAATGTTAATTTATCTAAATCAATATATGAACAAGTAGATAGTTCAACTTATTAAAATATATTTACTAAGGAAAATAGTTCTTAAAGATAGTTTAACAATAATGTAAAATACGTAGCAAAATCGAATAGGTACTTAATATATTATTCATACAGTTTTGACAGTTATAATATTATTATTTAGGAAGTATCCTGACAATTTTAAGGTATTTTGATAGATAATAAATAATTAATACAATTGTCTAACCATCGTGGCTCTTTATATCATCTAAACCAATTATTATGAACTTAGATTATCTTTAGTGTATAAAA
The DNA here is from genome assembly GCF_002803265.2 of Melanaphis sacchari. NCBI lineage: Eukaryota > Metazoa > Arthropoda > Insecta > Hemiptera > Aphididae > Melanaphis > Melanaphis sacchari. The sequence continues at coordinate 242,134 of NW_020270545.1, forward strand.
TTAAATAATTCAAAAATTACTTGTTTTAATTTAATTTAAATTTACATAGGTAAATAAATACTATTAAAAACGTATCTAATTAACAATTTATTTAATAAACAATTTTTAATTGAAAAAATAAGTCTTGCATCACAATAGGACATGTTTTCTTTAATGGTAAACTCATAAATAAGCATTAGTCATCAGTGTTGATATAAATTAAAAAATCTCATAATATGAATATGCTTATTACATAATTATATACTGTTGCTATAGAATAAAACACAAGTTTATAATATATACGTCTATTTTTCCTCAAACCACTATCCATCGCTAATTAAATATATTTTATTACTTAGTACACTAAACTTAAATGAGAAGAAACATTTGGTTATGACCGGATTTGGAAAATTAGTAAACATTTTTTTATACCGTATAAAAGGCTACTAGGGATAATTTAAAAAAATAATAGGAATAATAATAATAATAAAAATAATAATAAGTTATTTTAATTAGTTTATTTATTAACCCCCTATTTAATAAATAATGCTAATTGAATGCTTATTAAGTTTGGTGAAATACAATAGTATATAAAAATATTATAAATTTTGTTTAAAAAATATTTAAAATATTCCTTAATTAAAGTTATAAAGCTGTGTCTTAAGTTGAAAATATGACGCACATTTAATTGAATGATAGTATAGTATTATATTATCATAATAATACAGTTAATTCATTCATTATTAATATTCTCTTTATCACACACATGGTATGCCATGTTCAACTATTAATTTTAATTTGAAATAAAATAGAATATATTTTCCTTGTTCAATTACAACACTTTGCTATAAATCATTTAATCTTTATTTATAATTTATGGATTATTAGCAAACATTATTTTAATATTTATACAAATAATTTATAAAATATATTTTAGCATGATATTTAGTGATATTTAGTTCAAAGGATATAATTTATGTTTAGTAAATCAAAAACTAAGTGTGAGTAATTATTTAAAGAAAATTAAAAACTTTAAAGTTTAAATCCGTTTAAATAAATATAAAATATATTAGATATTTATTGCCTTATTGTTTGTTAATTCTAAATTTTTTTAAATTTATAAATTTATATTTTTGTTAAACATTTATTTTTAAATACTTTAAATTAAATTATAAACATAAAGTTGTATATATTTTCTAAAATAAAATCTAATATTTACTTCAATACAGCAATATTTTAATATAATTTCCAAGAATCCGGAATTCCAAATAACATTTGGTTAAAATCTGCCTAAACTATTTAATTTTCTAGTCGTAAGAAACCATATTGATTATATTGTGTATTTAAAGTAAACTGTATTTAATCGTATGAACATTATCTTATACGGGCACGTTTTGGGCTTAAAACAAATACCATAAAAACTTGTACCGTTATGTAGGTAGACCCTTGCAGACCAACGCAAGTTCAAGATACGGGTAGCTCTTTATAACGGTTAAACTTTGGTGTCGATTCTATATCATTATAAAATTATGCCTTTCTATAAGCATGTGTATAATGTAGCACACATGTCAACAATGAATTAAGTTGCTTTTTCCTTTTCAGAAACCCTTTTCTATGTGTCATTTATAATATGTAAATAAACCTTAAGTCAGCCAAGTCACAAAAATTAGCTAATGAACTTAAGGTGAATATTAAAATACGTTCACTATTGATTGAAATATAAACATATAATTATTATTATTTATGGTCTAACAAGTGAGATAACTTAATCTAAATTTGTGTTTTTATTTAATGCAAAGTATTAAATAATAATTCAAATTGCATGTAAATCGTTAAAATATAAAACAATAATATTTTTATAATTCAATTTATATAAAAATAAAAATTATTCAATATAGTATATTAATTAAGAACATTTAATAAATTTTAAATATTTATAAGTTCTTAAGGTTAACAAAAACATTTCTGAACTTCGTCATACTCAACACTTCAAACATTTTTTTGTATTTCATAATACACTTACCTATAAACATTGACGTTTGAATGTTTTTTATGATAATCCTAACGATAAAATCTAAAACAATAGATTTATACATACATATATATATAAATATATATTATAGCTTATGGGAAATTAATTAAAGTAAACGTATTCCTAATACTATTATAATTAATCAGAGTAGACATAATTCAAATCAACCATTTAGTATGAAATATTATTACAACGTTCATGCAATTAATCGTATAGTACCCATAAATTATTTGATAACTGAAACCTTTGAATGCTATAACGGAAATAAATAAATTGAGTGTGTTTCAATAATATCCTTTAATATATTTTTATTCAAATAAATTTCTAATTTAAAAATATCATTACTTTTAAATTATCTTATTTTGCTGTATATTTAATAACATTATAGGACGATGTTTGACTAATCATTTAATTGAACAATACCTTACTTATAAGTATACTTATACAAAATATCTATTTATATTATACAAGAACATTAATCTACTTTGAAAACTGATAGATATTATTTCTTAAATATAAAACAATAAAAGTCCTTATCTTTTGTCTTATTTTTTTTTTTAAAGTAATTTAATATATATTATTTTATAATTTTTGTATTTTTTTTGTTCTTCGTCTTTTTGTTTCCGATTTTTAGCACCATTAGGTTTTTTTGTCCATTATTACTAACACAAAAAATACGTTGAAAACATGAAATAAAATGCTTTTAAAAATTTTACTGAGTAATGACTGTACCTACACTGTGATTCCTTTTTAAGTAAGAATAGAGCTGTAAATTCAGCCACTATTTTAACTAAAAATTTGTAGATTATAAATAATACGGTATGTCAATGTATTCTATGTATTATACGAGTAGATAATAGTCCTACATCAGTCAGTATCAGAAATGGTTTTGTTTTAAAATTATTGTAATAGTTTACTAAAAAAATTTTTAATGGTTAGATGTTTTTAAACTTTTATTAGAGGTAGTATATAATTTTCAATTTTAATAAAGTAACCAATGATAATTGTGAATAAATATGTATTTAGGATAAAACTTGATCATAAAACCTTTATCAAAAATCCCATTGAATGAATGGATTGTAAGTGGGTGCCTATGTATCATACACTCCTAAAGTCCTAAATAGTAAATATAATTATACTTTCAAACCGTCTAGGTTCAATATGTAATACCCATATACATTACTTATATTATGTCCAATCGTATATTATAAAAAAAAGCAAACTGATGGTTAATAATTTTCATATTATTTGTGTGAAACAGTTCATTATAAAATTTTCAAGTGATCGTCATTGAGGTGTTCCTTAATTTACGGGACCTGAGGGCAGAAATCACTATTCAAACCCCTTATCTAATACTTTCCATCAAAGATCCGAGACTAAGAAAAGGCTAAATTAATATTCCTGCAAAGGCTATTTATGCTTTTTGCCTCCAATTAAATTTTGAGATTCCTTCCCGTTTCATACAATCCTTAATTCCTTTTATTGCACCCAATCACAAACAACCAATTACGGTTGCAACAATACCATAGACATAACGATGTCTCTAAGCAATGAATGGCCTAATTTATTTTATTATCTTCATTTGTTTTGTTTTAGAGTTAATTTTCACATTTATCTAGTTTAGCTTATTAATGTAACAACACTATATTATATTTGTTTTCTTTTATATGTTATGCAGATTACTTTATCAATATTGTATTGCATTATATTGGACTTAATACCTGTAAAATGAATAAAGTAATATTTAATTTTTTTTCACTAATTTTTCAAAACCATTAGAGTATATATCTGTTAATCGTTTATACATATATATTCGTGATACATTATGAAAATAACTTTGAGCTTAAAAATTTTATTAATTTGATTAGTCTGATAAAAAAAAAAATACATTTTTTCATAAATAATCTTTATAGTTTTTAGTATGTTATATATTGAACTTTATATTTGAAAAAAACAAAAATAAATATTAAATTACGAGTATTACTCTATAGTCGGTACATCCAATAAATATTAGTTTTTTGAAGTTCTGAAATAAAAAAATATCCTTGATTTTTACATTAAATAATTTTGTATCAAATTTATTTATTTAATAATTTTTTTTTTTTAATTTAATATAATATCAAATTTATTATAGTTTGAAGATATTTACAAATTAAATGTTTATAACAAGTAGCTATGCCTATTTATAATTTAATTAATTTTTTATACATTTTTTTCATTTAAATATTTAACGTGTTTTATAATTTTCGGAATGCAGATTTCCTATGTTATATTATATTTTAATAGTTATTGAGACTTAAATATACTATTATTATATTTTATTTGTATTAAACCAAAAACGTATTTTACTATAACACAAATTAAAATATATAGAGTTAGTTATCATTATAATCTTAAATTTGAGTGACTTTTTTAAATTATAAAAAAACATATAAAAAGTATAATAACCAAATTTAAATGAGTCACATCATTTTTATATCATATTAACATTATATTTATAATTTTAATAATTTTTTGTAATATAGTTTTAATTAAAAAAAAAAAAAATTATCATAGCAAATATTTAAAATTTTATATTTACCTATGAATATGACTGTAAATATTTATAATATATTGTTTAATTTGAATCGTATATATTTAATTTATTTGCATTTATTACGTAAATTCAATAAATTATTAATTTTTTTAATTTTTTTTTTTTTTTATTAGTAACTTAATTGTATTATATATTTTTTTTTTTCAAAATAATTATTGAAACAGAAAAATCTATTTTTCCGAAAACCTAAAATTATATGAATGTATATTCATATAATATATATATATAAACATTATGATTACCTATAAATTTATCCAATCACTTTTTTATACTTTTAACGAAGATTCGTATATATTAATGATAAAAAAAAAATGTATAAAAATAAATTATTTCCTACTTATTGAATTATAATTATTATTATAAAAGTAATATTCCTTACGTCATATTTATTTTTATTATTATTATTATTATTATACTCAGAGTAAGATTAATAAAATCTGCAAATTATTATACCAACTACAGATATAGTACAATTGTGTGGTATATTGTTCCTAAATATTACATTAAATTTATTGAATCAATTATCAACTGCAATGATATTTAAACAATTGTGATGTGTAAAATATATGTATATTTTAATATGATGATGATGATGATGAGATCATATTATTTCATATTCCAATATACTCCTATATGTATCAATTAATATCAGAGACATACACGTGGTTTTGAACTAAAATAAATATAATTTAATATTTTTGTTCATAATGTGTATGTATTATTATGTAAATAGGACTCTTGTTAAAGCATTGGCTCAGATTATATTTTATTTTAATTGCATCAATATAGAGAAAATAATGTTGAAAAAAAAAAAATAATTATATTTGATAAATACTACTTTTTAGTTAATATATATTTAAATAATATACATAATATATTAATTCATTTTTACTATTTTAGTAAAATGATCAGCTTTTAATTAAATTTATTTACTTTTCCAAAAAAATTAGAAATACATCAACAGATATAGATTTAGATTAACCCAATTTGGTATACTTTTGTTTTGTTTTGAAAAATTGTATTTTCAAGTGAAATATATATCAGAATTCATAAAAAATAAAAATATCCTTGTATTAACATAGCATTAATAAATCATTATTTAACATTTTTTATTCCGTTAATATTATATTGTTTCTATAAAGGAAACATATTAATGTTTGTTGAGATACAAAAACGACAGAACATAATAGAAATAGTAGTCAAATTTTTTTTTTATAAATAATTTATAAAATATATTTAAACAGAATATCTAATTACATATATATTTTAGATACTATTTAAAACCTTTTATTTGCTATTACCGAAGAAGAAATGTGAAAATCGTAGTACATGACGTAAATGCATATATAAAAAATATTTTATTTAGATAAAACAATAAAATTAGTATAAATACATTAAATATTACTTTAATTTATCGTATAAATAAATGTCTGGTGAAATGATTATTAATCTCATACATTTAAGATTATAATATTTTTACTTAAATGAATAAAAAATGAAGTTCATTACATGGTATTTTTTAAAATTTTTTTTTTTTTTTTATAGATACATTTATGAACTTGATAGGATTCGAACTAATTTTTAGAAATATTTAAAGATAATTTAGTTATATTATTGACTAATTAAAAACATATTATTCGTAGGAACTTGAAAATGTTCACTCTAAATATACTATTATTTATAGTTAAATTTTCAAAATATTTAAACTTAACGTACGATTATATTAAATAAATAGATTCCTTAGTGGTCTAGTACCATATTCTGGCATACAAAAAATAAATAATAAACTGAGAATTCTAGTGTTAAGTTATATATATATATATATATGTGTATTGTAATAATATTATATCTGTACTTTTATGATCAGATCTTAACCTTCGTAATATTATCTATGAAAATACAAAAAATGTGGCAAAGGAAACATCACATAAAAAGTGTATATACTATTACCAGGCTTTATACTTTATATTTAGTTATCTATTAAATATAGGTCTTAGAATCAAATAAGTTTATCTTGTACAATATTCGTAACAATAATACTTACTGTAAAACAATGGAAAATAAATCCTTGTTAAAAATTATACCTTTTGATGAAACATTTGCATATACCTACTTAGCAGAATAATATATTATACTATACATCAAACAATTCTACCAACACTGATATGAGTACCTATAGTAATGACTCTATTATTATGTAGGTACCAAAAGGGTGTCCGATGAAATTTATCATGTGGGAAGTGGCATTTGTATTTGTCTAAAAATACATAATAAGTAGCATAGTAGTATTATAACTTTATTTCCAAAAATATCACTCAGTGAAATTTTATTGAAAATAATTCCAATCTCAATTAATAAATTAGTGATAACATTAAACATAATTATAAAACTACATATAAGATTGATCTGTGTCTTTTATTAACAGTTGCAATATTAAATTCAAATTTTGTACAACACGGTAATATATCATTCATATCTCATATTGATAATGATCAGTAAATACTAATCAAATAGTCTTTATCATATTTATGATTATTATACTATATCAGTTTATTATTAATAATTTATATTTTTCCTGCAGAAAATGTATACATAATATTATACCAACTTTAAATGTGGTCACAAATATACTTAATAAGTTATTGCTAACAGACTTGGCATTGTTTAGATAAAAAATGGCGTTTCTTATCAACAATAATAACATTGGTTTTGGTCATGTTAATGTTTATTAAGCTATAGTTAAGTTTTTAAACAAATTAACCTTAGTATTATAGAAATAAAATAAAATATTCATTTAAATAACATGACTTCTAATAATAAATTGCAAAGATAATTATGACAATCTTAATATATTATTCTAAATTAATAAATTAAAATGTATATTGTCTAAAAAAATTATTTTGCAACAGGACACGCTATTCAATAATAAAACTAATGATACTAGTATTATATTAAAATAAATTATTTGATTAAATATATTATATTTAAAATGTATTTTTAAGAAAAACAGTATGTTATACAAAATTGATAATAATAACAATACAATTTATAATAATGGTAATAACATCAAAATATCAAATCCCTTACCTATTCAATCGTAAACGATAATAATTCATTGTGTTAGAACGTATAAGACGTACTTCATTAAGTTTACTTAAACAGTTTGTACTGCTAGCGCATTGTGCGAAACAATTTCATTCGTAAACGGTATTCACAAATGCACGTAAATAATATAAAACTAATACTCAAAAAGGAAAGTTTTCTAGACCAGAACATTTTAAATTTATAATATTATATATATAATGATTTAACTTTTGAACATGATCAAATATAAACGTAACATAAACATTATATATAATATATTAAATACAATTTATTATTATTACGACATATTATATGGCTACCCAGCCTTATCACTTACAAAAGGGTATTGTGTTAAATAAATATTATTGTATTGAAAAGGGAAAAGTGTCTACTGGAACGATTAAACCAACAAATATTAAATGGTAGGTAATGTTTTAATTAATGGTGAATCATTTCAATCCTAAGTATCGCGTAAAGAATATAATGCGATTTCAGCACATCGTGAGAAAAGCAATTCATGGTCATAGGTAGGAGTGTACTGTATACTCAACATAATAATACATAACCAAACACAACTAATTAATTATATTGTTCACGAGTTTATGCTTACATTAAATAATATTTTGATTGAGCTCCAGAATCGATCGAAATTTAAAAATAAAAATGGGAGATTCTAATAATGTATAAAATATCAAATTATATCGTCCCAAAAAACAGTAGCAAATACGTAAGTTAAAAGAGTTTAAAGTTTGAAGATGAATTTTGATTGCAATTAAATTACGTTTTTAATATTCCAAAAACCATTTATGTTATACATTAGGATAAAATGTATCATTTTTTTGTTGTTGTTTTTTTTTTTAATTCTGTGAATAAATTAAACACATATTGTCTTATAAATTAATAAAAATAGATATCTTACAATTTTATTAAGACCTAAATAACACGTTTTTTTTTTTAGATGAATCAATGTTAATTTGATAATAAATTGTAGTATTGCGCACAAATACAATTGCACCTATAAAAAAAACTAGGCCCAATACTGGATGGCGAGTAGTTAATTCATATACCCCAGTTATCTGGTTCTGACAGTTTTAAGTGTAATAATATTATCTACGTTTGTTTTGCTAATACAAAAATATGCAATAAATAATATAAAAATAATAATAATAAAAAAATATCTCAATAGATCCTGAGAAATATTAACGAAACGTGACTGTAAATATGGGTGTCGATGAATAAATTGTTCATAGCGATCCACGGCTGCAGGTGTGCATACTGCAGCAAATCCCAGATATTCGCGCATAAATCGCAACATTTGTATATATTTTAAGAAGTCATAATTCTTCATTCGACGTGTACACTCTACTTTGGAGTTGACAATTTATTTATTCATAACTGGCATCGGGTGCATAATCGAAAACGATTCGCCACGTAATATGGGACGGAAATCTACGGGATTTACTTTACAAGACGATAGTGTCAAAATGAAAAATAACTTCGTTAACTGTGGTTAAAAGGAAGGGCAGGTAGTTATCACAGAAATTATTTTTATTTTTTCTCGGTACGTGTAAATGTCTATATTATACATCGTATCAGTTTCACAGCACAACCCTTTCTTGAATTCGGTAATAAAAACTGTCACAAAATGATAAATGATTAGGGTATGGCAGGTACCTAAATTACATAATATATAATTACAACAATCAAAACAAACGACGTACTGCACAATAAGGGCTGGATTAAATGGATGAATAAAGGGGGTATCTAGCCCTGGGTGTAAGTTTTTTTTTAAAGCACGTTGTAATGTTACGTTTACTATAAATGTACATTTTTATATACTCGTATGTTATAACTTATAACTTATAAGTAATTAGAATGAATAAAACATATTATATAAAGTAGTTATATACCAAAATAATGTATTTTATTTGCAGCAGAATTAAACTGTAATGTATCGTAATATCAATAATACTGCTTATAATTTATTATAAGAATTATTATTTTATTTGTTATAGAACAATATGTTTATTGTTTTTGAATTATAATATATATTTCAAAGACAGAAATATATTATATTCCTGCCTTTACAGTGCTTAAAACGTCAGAATGCATCATTTGTTTACAGTGGCTATACCGAAATGGAGATACTCTTTTATTGTTATTTCTAAATTTCTGAGAAAATTTCACTGTCAATACATTATTGTAACGCTGATGTTATATAGTAATACTCAACGAGTATCTATCGCCGAACTATCTACATGGTTTTGATATGATAAGCATTCCGTCCCAAATGTTCGTAACACTATTATGTTTGAACTTAGTACTATTATAATAATACCTAAAAGAAGGACAAAGTTAATTTTGAATTATTTCTTCACAGTATTATCAAATTAATATTATCTTATGTCAATACCAAAATAATGTAACGTACAACGTACGTCATGCACATTGTATACAAAATGTATATTTTAGAAGTATTTCTAAAAATTTCCTAAAAATATCATCAATCTGCACCTACAGATTATATTATATGTAAAATCTTTTAACGATTAACAATATATTGAAAATATTTTAAACAAAAAAATAAAAAATAAAAATAGGTATCCACTATTTTTTTATTTTTTTTTATTATAAGTATAAAACGTTAGTGGTTTACCAATCAAGCCAACACAAAATAAGAATGAGTATAATGTCTATGGAAATATATTTAAATAATTACGTATATGATTATTTTTATTAAAAGTATAACTAAATTCATATCGATACTGCACCATTTTATCAAGAACATTCCAGTATCTTACAAGTCAAAAATATTCATTATTTATTTATTATTTTTTTTTTTTATGAAATCACGAAAATACAAAATATAATCTATTGACATTATTATTATATTAATAGTTATACTTCTGCTCATTTTAATAAAATTTCAGTATAAGCATTAATTTTATTTTCATCGCCAAATTGTAATTATATACATATATAATAAAAAATTCACTTTTTAAGTTAACTTGTTTTTATTTATTGCACATGTATGTGTTTATGAGTTAGTTCATTTAAATTAATTCCACGCAAATATAATTTAAAAAAATTATCCGGCTGTACAAAAGTGTAAATCTAGCGTTAATAGAATACAGCTTTCCTTCTCATAGAAAAAACTTTAATCGAATAAAAAAAAAAAATAATTGCATAACAAATTAACCAAACATATTTTTGTACAAACAGTAGGTATTATACATTATATCTACGTATTGAAAAAAAAAACCTATCTTACTTTTCTTCACGCTTTAAAATAATAATAGTTTTATGATAAAATGTTATTATTTTATAAATAAATTAAATGATAAATAGTCTATTTTTTGTTTTGCGAACAAAAAACTTTTTTCACAAATGCATAATATAGGCGTATTATCATGTAATAACAAACAAAATATTTAACAAGGCCCATTATTCTTTAGAAATATCTAATGTGTACCCACTTTAATCCTTCATAAATTAATCAATAAAATAGCTAAAACCTTTTTAATAATAAAAAAGACTAAGGAAAAATTAGTTCAAGATCCATTAATATATAATTGATATGTATTATCACATATACTTGTATGAAAATAAACTTTTACGATTATTTTTTTATTTTGAATATTAAATGGAATTTATGGAATGGACAATTTAAATTTACTAAAATATCTTAATATTCTTGTCCTAGATTTCTTGAATATTGTATACTAAATATATATACAAAACTAAAAGTACTCAAATTAACTTACTTCTTTTAAATCATAAAGAGCAAAGTTATAAATTAAGAATATTAATATTTCTCGTTAATGAATAAGAATACTAAATAAATAACGTATTATTATAATATTTTCAATAAATAATTAAACGATGCAATAGAAAAATATACGTATGTTAGATTATTAAATTTGAAAGATATTAACTAGAGCTATGATTTTGTAGCTATATAAAACTTTAAAAAAAGCACTTAAAATAATGCAAAAGCATTTTTATTTCAATAAATAAAAAGAATTAAGAACCCTAAGAATAAAATAGACATAAATTTTATTAAAAATATAGGTAAATAAAAAAAAGATGCAGTTGGTGCTTAAAAATAATCTTCTTAAAAATGTATTATCAAATAAATATTTATAATACTATAGGGTAGTTAAATCGATTAGTTGATAATAATTTATGATCATACACAAATTATCAGAATATTATTAGGGTTAGAAAAAAAAATAATGAAATAGTATTGCATAAATGAACATTTTATACAAAAACATTTCATATAGATAAGTTTATTTTTCATTTTTTTTTTTTTTTTTTTTTTTTTATTAAAAATAATAGTAACAATATTTATATTAAGTAAGTACTTGAAATGCATTCGGAATAATAATAATAGTATAATACATTATTATTCGAAATATTTTCAAAGTGTCTTTCAATGATTTGCATGTGATTTTCAATCGAATTACGGCGCACTCAAAAATATTAGAGTATATTTTCCAACCGCAGCAATGTTTGCTTCCCGACTAAAAAATTAAAATAAAAAAAACACCCATCATGGCGTGGCATAACCCTACTAGCAATACATATTACAGTTTCCTTGCTACGTTCAACTCGAATAATGTGATGGCATTACTGTAAAAAATGTTCCAACGCCTGATCGCGGTTTGTGCATTCTACAAAACGTTATTTATTCATTTATATTTTAGCTCAGAAAAAACAATAAAGATATTTTTACGGCAATTCCGTTGTCATGGTGGACAAAACCTATCCAAAAAACGACCTTGTTAACTTTGAATGTATACATGAATTTACATAACGATAGCTTAGAATTTTTAGGTTACATACCATATTTATAATTCATAATGTTCGTGTAAACTAAAAATTGCATTTCATACATACATATAGGTATGAGTACATTGTGTATACAGCCGTCTTATGATTTCATGTTCATAAACGAGACGTGTGAAAATCTAATATTATTGGATTACATTATTTTTATTTTATATGAATAAAAAAAAAAAAAACTTAAGATGATCAGAATATTTTTATGATATAGGAATGTTTTCATATAAACATGCTAATAGCAAACAGTATAATGTAATGTATTTAGACACTTACATGTATATATAGGTAAAATGCAGTATACTAGATACATTTTTGTATTTTGAAGCTGTAACTAGATACTTAAAAAAAAAAAAAAAAAATGTTAAACTGCTGTGATGTATCGTGAACTAACTCATAGCTAATATTGTTTACTATATTTGAATTATTATTTTTAGATTGAAAATTGTATTATAGTTTTGGATTATATTTTTATACCAAATTAATTATATTTTAAATTATTTATTGTTTGTTTTATTAAATCTTTATAAAGAATCTGTTAAATGCATCTCAAGATATTTATATCTGTATCCACTATCTAAAATATCTAAATACATTTTAAAAAATATATCTCTACTTGCATTTTGTGTATTTTGATACTTTTTAAAGTAAAGTATGTAGATACTAATTTAATGTATCTCGTTACAGCACTGCTAGCTAAATATTGAAATATCTATAAAATCAAAATTTTTTAAAACATGAACAGCAATATAATGATAAGATAGCCAAATTTCAATTAACTACTGTTCATTCGACTCTTCGATCATGCATCTAAGATTCAGCTCGTGAAAATCATTCAGTGTATCGTCAGTTTGGCTATTATTAATCATCGACTTGTAACACGGGTATGGTATTCTCCTGTGTGTGTTTGCCGATACACCATCGTCATTGAACTTCTGGCCTCATACGTTACAAAGACAAGGGTACGATTTTTTTCTGAGAGATTCGGGAAAATTTATCACAGTGTAATATGTACTTTTCAATCATTTAAATGCATTAAAAAATATGATAAATGTAGGTGATTAAGTGTGCAATCTTAATAATTTTTTTTTAAATTTTATCCCCCAAACTTAAGTTTTAAAACCTAATTTACTAATATATTATAATACGCGTTTATCTCGTACTAGCACCAAAAACACGGTATTAAATCTGCATACTATTAGTACAAAATACATCATGAAGGAATTCATAAAAATCGTTAACACGGTAACTTTTATTATAATATATCATTCGTAATGATACTGCCTGAATAATATAATACATAAGTATGTAATACTTATGCTCGATTGCATATATAAGCACTAAACATTTAATGAATTAATTGTTAGTTAATGATCTTAGTTATGAATTAGTTTATACAATACGGCATTATTTTAAATTGTTTGAAAGTTACCCTTAAGTTAGGTAGTTTAATGTAGTTTATTAGGAAGGATAAAATTTATACGTACTTTTTGTCAGCTTTTAAAAAATACAATATCCATTTGAAAAAATAATTTTCAATAATCTAGTATAATATAAACAAAAATTATCTTTTTTTTTTAAACATTCCTTTATTATTATTTAAGTTTATTGTATAAAATGTGTACAGATAATTTAATTTTAATAAAAATTTGAAAAAAATCTTTAAAACCAGCATTAAAAATTTTAAAAATAAAACAATTTCACACCTGGTTATCTTAAAAATCTTTATTTTATCGACATTTTCATTAGATAATGTATAAAAATATTTAGCATTGTATATTTATTACACTTGCTTATAATTAGATTTAAATATCTGTCGTAAAATCTTAAACAGCAAACTTCATGTATAATATTCTAATTTTTAAAACTTGCTTTGGAACATCTAACGTATGTAACACGACATAAATTTAGATTATCATCTATTATACGATAATTTATCGAGTTGTTATTGTTTACGTTGAGATTTTCATTAATAATATTCATTTTTACGTGTGCCTAGAAAATGGCCGTATATATATATATATATATATATATATATATATATGGTAAACGGACGCGCATTTAACATATATTTAAGGATTATTATTCGCAACAAAAAAGTTGTATAGAGTTGAATATGAACAAGGATGAGAAATGATATATAGTTTGTTTTGTGTGTGTGTGTTTCTAGTGTGATGTAGGAAAGAACTGAAAATGATGTCACAAAAAGACGAGCGTCGTGCCGTAATCCCATGTCCGGAAGTTAGCTTTGGTGAGGATTATTTTTATTACTCCTCCGACTTGTCATGGGAAGCCATTTTTCTGGAATTCTTTCTCCTGCACCCATCAACTTTTTTTTTTTATCGATAACTATTTTGGTAGTTTTAAACATCCCAGTTCTAAATTTTTTTATGGTCATGTGGCGCTGTGATTTTCTGCGCAAGCCGTTTCGTGACCAAAAGTTTAAAATACCTAAGGACTTTAAATCATTAAATCTGCGTGTTACGAGTTACTTTACATTTTCTTAATTTTTACTTTAACAGAACCCAGAGTTAAATTTTAAAATCAAAATAAATTAGTACTCAGACATATTTTTTACGAGCTCATTATAATATATGTACAATGGGTTTTTTTATGTAAATATCTTAACTGTATTTCGATTACATTAAAGAAATATGAGTTGTATTAATTCGTCACTCTGTTTACTGTCATTGGTATCAACTAAGCTCAAAACATATGTCAAGAAGTTTAAATATCAATATTGTTATGGCTCTGACTTTTGAACAAAATAATGTTTATTTTTTAAACCATAATAATTTATAATACTTTTCACTCAACAGGAATAAAATAAATATAAGATCATATTCAATTTGTGTTAGTTATTAGAAATATTTTAATTTCATAACGAACGTGTTAAACTCTTGAAATTTTCTTGATGATAATTTATTATTTTGTATGTTTTCAAATGTAATTAAAACTAATTTTGTCAGATGTTAACCTAAAACTGCTTAGATTCTTTACTTATTTAAATTATCAGTTAATAACATTAGAATCATTTATTTTAATAAAACATAATACAGACAAATAAAGTAAGACATATAAGGAAAAAGTTTTAAGATTTTATAGTAATTTTATTTACGTAATAGATACATACACCATAATATATTTAAATGTTTAATATATTTTTAAATATTTTTATACTTATATATTATTTATCAAATTAAGGGCTTTAGTATCGTGGAGTTATAAATATTATATTATATTATAACTTTTAGTATAATATTTGACACTGTTTGAATACATTATCAATTTTTTGTGAGACATTATTAAAACGTGTAATACCTGATAGAACAGAGTCATTAATCATCTTTATGGAATAAATTATTAATGTTATATTTTAACTGTGGATTTTTATTTTTCAGGATCAGGTTGGTGAATATTTTTGTATTAAACAATTAATTTCAACAACATCTACCTATATATTATGACAATAAAAAAAAAAAAACTACAAATAGTAAGTAGCTGAATATTTCAATAGATGCATTGTAAATTAATATTACAATACCACGTCGCATGTACGATCTACTATAGATTTAAGTAAATTTAAAATGAAATTATTCAATTTGTATCATAGACAAAGAAAAAACTATTTATTAGGTATATTTAAACGAAATTGTTCCTGTACTCTTGTCAATTAAACAAAAAATAGTAATTGTCGATAAATAGCCGAAGTGAAAATAATGTACCAAGAGTCACTTGATAATTTAGTATAAAATAATGATACTAATATTAAATTTTTTATCTGGGAGATCAGAGGTATGAGTATTATACTGACCTATTGTTTATTTTCATGCTGTGTATAGAATGATTCAATGCTTAATTTATGAATGTCGTTAAGAAATAATTTAAAATTATTATTAAGTATTATTATCAATAATAAATGCGTGTGCAATAATCGGATTACTTACGCTGCTATCGCGCGTTGAAGTGGCATAAGTAAAAACCATTCTATAACAAAAATGTAATATTATTATTGTAACGCCTTTGATTCTGCTTTCAGAGAGGTGTTATGGGATAAGGTTTCTGTAAAAATTGCGTGCAAATGCATTAATAGCAGGTCTGCATGTATAGGTACGCTCTTCGGCGGTATGCAAAGTAGTCATGAATACCAACAGTATAGACAGCAGGGTAGGATTAGCCTTCCAAAAATCTCCAAAATCTTCGAATCCAATTTTACTCTCACCGCATCACCAATTACCGGCAAAATAAAACGATTTTGTACATAGACTTCCTATAATAATATTAACACTCTGAGTGCATTCTGAATTCATTCCATTATTCAACTCTGATTTATATTATAATATATACTGCATATATTATACAAGTAATATTATCAACTAAAATATATTATAAAATGTAGATAGGTTATCAAGTTTTAATATTTTTTTTCACTTTGCTGAAATGCGCTTAAAACAACAAATGTTGCGACGAATGGTTATCGGATTAAAATACGTTACACTGATGATCATATTATACAAGTAGACAACTACATAATAAATTCGACACATCTGCGTGAAACTGAAATTTCATAGAAGTCGTTGAAAAATTACTTTAAAGGTTGTGATTGTGAAATCGAGGGCGATGAAAACCACAGCTGTCTATAGAGATGTTTGGCACTCACCGTGGCGGTGGCGATTGTTCAATCCACGGAGAAACGATTTTTCGGTATCCCGGTGTGAAAAACTCGGATGACAGCTACGGCGGTCGTATAAAACCACAAGTGTGTCCGTGTTCGTGCCGAGGGAAATGGAAAAACAAACGAAAAAAACAAAACAGCGGCGAAACAAAATAATATTAATAATGAAAAAAAAAATGAAAAAATAAAAATGACAAAAACGAACACCGTTCGAGTAGCGGCGGCTGTGGCGTGTGACCGTCGGACAACGGTCGCGGCGCGTGCAGTGGCGTGCGCGGGTTTGGTTGTAATAATAATAATATCACATGATGAATGTTATTGGAACTACCACAGCTGGTCATATTTAGCTCGCACGCGTAAATATAGTGTACGACACGAATACATATTATTATACTAGTCCGTGTGTGCGCGTGTGTGCTCACGTATATTATTTCCGGTCGTCTGATAACTTATTGTCGGCGGCAGTTGTGACACGATCGTATTTTTCAGGGGACCTGTTTGCCGTTGTTTGAATATAAATCTTCCAATGGTGGCGGTAGATTGGGGCGTTTTATGTTGGCGGATTTTTTTTTTTTTCGTTTGTTTTTAGCCACATTGAATATAAACCGATGGCCATCGTGCCGAACATATCGCCGGAAACACCATTCCCGCCGCAACTGAATAATATGTTTTAAAACGACATGGCGTTGACCGTACATGGGCGTTTTAAAATATTATACATTTATGTATATATATATATATATGAAATTTATAATATTATGCACATTATCTGAGTGAGTGAGTAAATGAGTGTATTTGTGTAAAAGAGATCGATTTTGAAGATTGTCGCCGATGAAATTGTTTAGCAGTGGCATATGTTTATAGGATATCGGTAACCTGCCACCACTCTGGGCGTAATTTTTCTCATACATGGTGCATGTCTCGTACTCTTCAGTTCTCACGTCGTATCTCATACAACATATCAATCACATAATGTGTAATAACATAAGAGTATATTGTAATAAATATGTACACACCTATTTAATGACTGCACATGTATACTGTAAACGAATAATAATAATTCGTGACCCCGATTACCATGTATAATATTACTTTGTTGAATAAGTTTATAGATCGAATTATAAGTGTATGTATGTGTGGTAGAATGAGTAGCTCGATTTGCAGTGGTAACTGGTAAGAGTCACCGGAAAAATACTAATCGACTTATTTTATACGTAGTGAAATAAGTGCATTACTGTGTATATGCATCGTTTGTATGAATAAAACTACGAAAATATAATTATTATAACGGTTTGATATAGGTAGGTATTGTTTGTTGATGTAGGTATAATTAAAAATTAAACTGCATAAAGCACTAAAAATAAATACAGTAACCTGTACAATTTAGAAGCATAAATAATAAATCTTAGTCCTTTTTAATTCGAATAGTAATAATGGAGATAATGCAATATTTTGCTCTTTTGGCCTAACAATTAAAATTATAATTCATAATAAAAAGTAGTAGAATATTAATCAGATATTATTCCAGTACATTTACTGACCTGCAACCGCTACCTATGTCTAAACAACATTTAAATGCATAAACTCCAACATTAGTAACTGGACCTTTTTTTATATATAATATTATAAAAGTAATGGAATAGAAAATAATAATTAAAATATTGTACAATTGCACATAATAAAAAACGACTACTGCGATTAGCGTAGTTCTGAAATACCTATATATATAAACGATATAATATTATAGACTTTAGTATATAACTAACAATAATGTAACGATTCGTGTCTACGAAATTATATTTAACGCGTCAATTAGTAAATACGGTGTAGTAAAAAATATAATGGATATAAAATAATTTACGAATTAACGTGACAAGAGCACTAAAATACTACTCACAAACGTTTTGATGATGTAAACGATACTGACGAAAAATATAACAATAAAAGCAAACAAAAATGCATTAACTTCGTAATAATATTGCAATTCATAGCCAAAGTATGTATAATGTGTGTGTTGTATCGGTCGGCAACAAAAATAGGCATGCTGACCCATGAACATATTTAGTTTTGATTGATGATAGCGATATAATAACCGATACACTGTCGCTATAATAATAGTTATAATAATGCTATTCGACTCAGATAATGCCGAAATTGTACAACAATGTATAAATAACAAATAATTAAACACGTTGGTATGCTGTTTATCTAATACTTAGTTAATATATTTATCTTAATAAAAATAAGTTATCACCATAACCTTTTTTTAACAATTTTAATTTTTTAATTTTATTAAAATAAAACTACAATCCATACATAAATAAGTAGTTACTACAATAGGTGATTTTATTTGACTAGAATAAGATGTTTAAGAGGAACATTTAGTAGTGTCACCCGACAGATTAAATTTGAAGATATTTTGGTTACTTTAATTTTTAAATGTCTCTAAGATTTTTTGAAGATTTTGTGAGTAGAAAGTCGGTTTATTAACGAACTAATAAGTCGGTGTAACTATTTGAATGAAAATCGATGAAAAAACGCTAAATTCAATTTTTTGTTAATATTGGAATAATCATAAATCATTTTATTTCTTCTTATAGTGTTGTTAATATTCACAAAGATTCAAGGTTTAATGTAGATTAATAATTTAACTGCTGTCATCCACAATAATTGTAGACTTGTATTTTATATTTGATCAAAACTAAACAAATACTTGTGTTAAAAATATTTGTAGTTTATATTTCACAGTGTTAAATCCACTGGAATTTCTTAATTAGTCGCTGGTGACAATACCGTGCAAGATCAACAAATGCAGTATAATATTACGTTATAATTTTATCGTTGATCATCTTGTACGATTCATTATATATCTTATGTTATAAGAATATACCTATAAATTATAATGATACACCGCCTAATAAAATTTATTATTCCTGCTCAATACAATTCTGGCTTGGATAATTGTCCCCCATCCCTAAATATTATACTAGTAATATCGTATTAGCGTTATGACTTATGGCCACCACTGTTATATTTTAGGAAATAATCATCGGACGCCCGCTCGAGCGATTACTGGTTAGTGATTACCCATGTTTAGATAAACTCACAAATAAAAATGTTTTGCAAATACCTGCAGAATACGAGAATGAAGTACACGGTAGTATTAGTTAAATGACGAATAGTGAATACATTTTTTTTTTTTTTTTTTTATAGAAATATTAATCAAATCTAAAACACATAATATGATTACATTAACGATGTTTATCCTAAAAGTTAAAAGACAGATCGATGACGTTGAGCAGTAATTTGCAGCCGTTTGGTGGTTATTTAATATAATATTAACTTGTACGTTCATCCGTCCACTAAAGGTTTTAATAACGTTGTTTAAACATTGACAAGTAGGATGAGGGAATTGGATTCAAACTCAGTAATCACGATATTCATCCGGACCATTTATTTTTAATTTTAGTAATATTCAGTGAGTCGTAGGGACTATTATAATACTATATCTATCGTCCAGAAGTTATTTATGCTTCTTGAATACATACAATTTTTCCTCTGATTTATACATTTATGTGAAAATATGAAATATTTAATTTTCTCATAAATTAAGAATGTTATGACAGTAGTGTGTTGGGGTGAGATATAGTTCTTCTAACGAAGAATAATAATTCCATGACAGGTTAATTGTACATGAATCATTTACGTTTACTTAGTTTGATTAAAATATTATAGAGAAGAAAATCAGGAATACTATCTTATAATATTTTTTATTAAGTTTAAATTATATGATTCCATAAAATTAGTTCTTCAATAAATTATTTCACTCATTTTTCGAATAAAATAAATATACGCAGCAATACTAAATCATGCGTACACGAGCGTGTTGTATGGTAAATACAATTTAAAATATGTAAAACTAATTAAATTATTATCTATATCGAAAAATTAGCATTAAATTCTAGATGGTAAGTACTCTGTTTGTGTTGATCATAAAATGGTATTATGTATTTATATGTATAATTAGACGTGGGTCGAAAATTTCTTTATTATAAATAATATCGCAATTTAATTAAATTCACATTACAATATAATTGTTTTTGATGTTGTTTCAAAAAAAAAACAAACACAGTTATAAATGTGAAGCTGTAAATAATATTTAACAAAACATTATGAATGTCATTAAATTTCATAACGGTAATTTGTTTCATTATACATTTCATATTTACTGTTTTAAAATATATACTAGTATCTTCAATAACGTATTTTCTTCATTATGACAGTTTAATTTCTTAATTTCAATTTTATACAGATAAGGTTTATTTAAGACGTTGGTATAAGTATTTGGTCTGATTTACAATGGCATTACTTTGACAGCGTAAAACTAACTCAAAACAAAACTTTAGAGTTTTATAATTGACGCACCAAAAAACTTTATATCGCACATTGGATCCATTTGCATTATTTAAATATTATAATATGGTTCGTTTGTTCTACTTAAATATAATAGATTCACAAATAAATAATTTAAATTCGTTGCATTAAAAAATAAACATACAATGTTTAACTGTATGTGAGTTATATTAAACATATCTGATGTCAATCTTTAAATGTAGTCTAAAATAATTTAAACAAATATGCCTCAAAATATAATCATTATTATTTTAATTTGTTTATTTATTTTATTTTATTATTATTTTTTTTTTTTTATGACCCTCCTTAAAAATAATGCTAAATTATGATTTAAATATATTCATATATTATATTATCTTACTATAAAAATCACATTTATATCTAATTATGCTTTATTAAATATAAAAACAAGTATCTATATACCATTTAATATTACATATTGTAAATTTGGAAGGGTGGTTAGGTTATAGGAGTAGTATGGTCAAGTTTGGGACTAAGCTCTCTCAACAATCATGATTATTAAGTATGAAATATATAATATTTTCATTTTATCGCAAACCATAGCCATCGTATACCAAAGCATTATCATAGTAAATACAACAAAATGTTTAAATTAAATTTTTAAACATATGGAAAATAATAGAAGTTTACTCAACCATAAGGGAATACGGGATAAATAAATATATTTGTTCCGAAAGTTGATAAACATTAAAATTGTCTGTTTTAATATTAAATTATCATTCTGTGTTATACTTATGAGGTGACATAAACTAAACTAAAACTAGAAAATAAAAATAATTAAATATCGAAATTACAATGAATTTAATTTAAATTGATTCATAAAATATTTTTAAATAAAAAATTAACTATATAAGAAAATATCAGACAGTTTTTTATAATTTTATCTAAATATTTTTAAATACCAATACAAACTTTAAAAATCAAAATATTGTTTTCATATTAAATATGATATAAGTCTCAGTTATATGCAAATATAATAACGATGAAACTACGTCGGGAAATTATTAATTTCTAGTAAACATTTTCGATTTCCAAAAAGGAAGTACTTTCACATAAGATTTGTACGTCAGCAATATTTCAGCAAGCATGAACCCGGAAACTTACCTAACATTTCTACTACTATCCGGTGCCTCGAACACCACAACTTTATGTTCCAAGATATGTGTTTTTACCTTTGTACACATACCAAAGAGAATTGAGAAATTGTAATTGTACATTTTACATCCGTTTACGAAGTATCTTAAATGTAATTTTAGAAATACGTATTATATACACGTATACTTTTATTTTGTTGTTTATGTATAATTAGAAGGAGTTCATAAATAAATATTAAATATTAATTTTTTAGTGCAATATATTAATTTATTCATTTTTCTGTACTGAAGTCCGACTTTTGGATTTGAGTGGAAGATTTAAGCTTAAAATCTCGTTAAATTACTAAGAAAGTACAGTATTATTTATAAATGGAATGGTCAATATCTAAGATATGTATCACTATTTAATATCTAGATACTTTTTATGAGTAAAAATACATAGGATAAAAAAAAATTTTTTTTTTTTTTTTTAATTGAAAAACAATATTTGTGCTTTACATGATAAGTAGTCAAAAAAATGCAAAAGTTTTAAAATTTGTAAGTGGTTTTGAATATAAAATTTTACCCTAATCTGAATAAGGCGCAAATAAATAGCTAGGCGCGGATGCATTAATGTCTGTTTTCGCTCAGCTAGTTTTTGATTGATTACGCACACTTTGTAAACGAGTAGCGACATTCGGGTGGCCTTTGATAAAGTTGTTTTGAAAACTCATCGTGCCACTTGATCATTTTCTTATTCCGCCTTGAGTATAGATTTTGTTTATACTTCTAAGATCAAAATTGAAAATCCAGAGTAATTTTTCAATATAATCTGGAAAAATAAACAACAAATTAATAAAAAAACAAGAATTTTTACACTAAACCGGTTTTTGACAAAAAAGGCTTTTTTTTATTATTTTTTTTACAGAAAAGAATAACTTTAGATACTTGATATTTTTAATATATATATATATATTATTTTTTTTAGATTTCTGTAAACGTTGATAAAAAGTTATTTATAGGTTTAATTATATGCTCGAAAATCAAGCATTACTAGGTTCCTCAAAAATTATTCATTTAACAATTAAATCATCCATTGTCCCACACTCATAATGTGTGCATTGTGCATCTATATTAATCGTTACTTACCATTTCGTTAAAAATTAAATTAAATACTTAATCGTTTTTGTTGTGAAAAGCGTTAAAAAACAAATAAAATTCATAAGTGCTTTTTATAAAAAACTCATCGTCCGTCTGGGGCTTTAAACCTTGTAGCAAGATTTTTTTTAAGTTTTTAATTACTCAAACCTATATACTAAAACAAACCTCTTCCCATCCGCGTATCTGTTCACTTACGTAACTAAATTAATTAAAATGAATAATAATAAAACTAAAACTATGTTCCCAATTAAATTTATCAACCGAAACTCCATAAAAAAAATAAAAACAATAACAGCCAGTCAAGCGAGCTTGATACGAACGATGTTTACAATTACGACTAGATAGAGGTTGTCTTTCCCAGGCCTCTCAAACGTTTAAGTTATGATAAACAAAATTCGTTAAATCAAAAGCAACTAAAACCACAACTAACGCGCAATTTTCCACTTGTAATAAATTCAATGTTCTATCGCAAAATTAAAACATGGAAATGGAAACCGAAGTAAACGAAATCGTTTCTAAATTACCTCTGCTAATATTCATTAAAACGAATATCCAAAATTACCAAGTATTTTGCAATAAAATTAAAAATATAATATAACGAACCGACGATTTCATTTGCAAAAGTTCTACTGAGTCACTCAAATTTAATACTACCCCGTTAAATGCATACAGAATAATAATTAAATTTCTAAAATAATCAAAAATAGAATTTTTTACATACCAATTTAAAGAAAATAAGACATACCGGATTGTTATCAGAAATTTACATTCTACCACTGAACCCGATTACATAAAAAAAGAAGAATTTCTAGCGAGAAATGTCACAAACGCTCATCATAGAGTCACAGAAATACCACTACCTCTATTTTTATAGACCTAGAACTAGCACTAAATAATAAAAATATATTTAAGCTCAGAACTCTATGCTATACCAAAGTTAAAATCAAAGCACCTCGAATCAACAAACTAACGCCACAATGCTTAAATTGCCTAAACTATACGGACACACCAGAACTTACTGCAACATCCATCCTAGATATGTCCATTGTGGTGATAACCGCAGAACAGACACATATATCAAATTTCGAGACCTCCTTGCCAAACGTGCGCTATGTAATGGAAACCATCCAGCAAATTATCGCGGATGTCTTGTTTTTTTTAAAAAACCTGCAACAATTCCACAAAAAACAAGTACCAAGCAAAAATAACACAAACAAAATCGAAGAAAACATAAATTGTAAAAACTCTACCTTGTACAAACCTTCTGTCAAAACTACCTCACACCCAAAAAATTTAAATAATAGCCTAACCTATTCACAGGCCACCTAAAAAAATAAAAATCCGATACACATAAATAACAAACACCAAAACCAACAAAACGAAAATATGACAACCCAACTGACCTCTTTTATAAACGAATTTAAAACTCTTATTACCCACTTATCTCACTTTTAAAAATACTCATCGACAAATTAATAATAAAAAATTTCAACTGATAACAATCGAACTCCTCCCTTATAAATATTACTTTGGAACGCAAATAAATTAAACCCACAACAAATCTGAATAATTGTTAGGACTTTAATAACGTCACTATATTTTACAATAATATTATTATCTTCTAAGTATATTGCGCATCTTTTGTAAAACCATTATTTCATCAAATATAGGCGTTATGTGTTTTAGATACAGTATTTTTTATTCAAGTGCTACTGCTAGGTAGCTACTCCCCTTACGCATTCACAGCATACATTTTTATATTTCCGCTCAAATGCCCAATGTAACTATCATTACAGATTGTATATATTCAAATTAATGTTAAAAAAAAAAAAAAAAAAGATACAGTATTTAGTATCTAGCATATTTTACGATATGACAAATGTATCTTTTACATTGTACTTTGACACATTTTTTTTCGAGTATTTCGTCTATCCTTTACTTATGCAGCATACTACTGCAATGAATGAAATACTAATAATAGCTAGAATTAAATTAATTGAAAATATTTTATACGTTAATTTACATATTATGTGTATATTTTTAATATCAATTACATCATTAAAAATACATCATGTATCAAAAAATTAGTTACTTTTTCATAATACACATTTTTATGGAGTTAAAATAATCTTTTAAACATCGTAAAAAAACAAAATTTCAAAACATTAAAATATTTTTAACCGTGCTGTAGTTTGAATAATTTCGTTACCTATGCAGCGTCGTAAATTTAATGTGAAGCAAAAATATTTATAAATAAAATACATAATAATTAAATGCTCAGAATTTATATTTAATTATACAATACTTATTGTCAATAAGCCTATCAACAAGGTTTGAGCTGAAAATGTTACGATTGAGAAAAGAATACGAAAAACTATATTTTGTATACGAAATTTATACTCAAGTTAGTTTTACGAGTTATGAAGCGCGCTCTGCTGAAAAGGGCACGTACCACTTTGACTTATATGATCCGCTAGATGTCGCTGTAAGTTTGACAAAGCTTGAGAAAAATAATATTTATAAGATTATAATTTAGTAAATGTTAGAATTTAATCTTTAATTTTAAAAATGTTAAAAAAATCCGTTATATACATAATTAATTTTATAATATAGTGAGATACATGTTTATAACATACTTAACACAAAATACGTTGTTTGAAGTACCTAAATATAATATTTTTATAAGTATTAATATTAACCCTTTTTTTTTATTGAACTGTATCTTTATTAAAATGTTCTATAATTTTTTTTTCTTTTACTAGGTATTAACATGAAAAAAATAATAATCAACATTATTGGTATATATATAAAACCAGTGTTGAGCACACATAACAAAAATAATATTTAGTTGAGATAAAGATAATTTTATGAACAATTATCTAGATTCAGATTCAGATGATAATTTTTACTTTTATCTAGGTAATGATAAAGATAAAAATGTTTTTATCTAGATACTGTAAAAAATATTTTCATTTTTTGTCTAAAATACATAAAAAACAAATATATTTCTTAATTATTTCAAATGAATTATTCTATTATTCTACCACCTTTCTTTTTAATTAACAGTTTTGTATGTAATGCCTTACTTTAATTGTTAAACAGTGATTTATTTTTGTATACCTACTTTTTAACTTCAATTCAAACTGAACATGGATATATAGCGAATCATACTGTGAAAATTATTAATTTTTTTCAATTATTGCTAATTGGTGACTTATATTATATTTTTTAAGAAGTCTGAATTCCAAACTCGGTACCCACAATTATTATATTCATTTAATAAATAATAATTACATACAAACACCAATATTATACTAATTGCTATGAAAAAAAATAAAAATATTCACGTTTATTTTCAAGAATAGTGAAATAAAAATATTATTATAATATTTTGTTTGATCAATGATAGGTTTACTAAAATATGTTCAATAAAATTAAAAATTAAAATTACCTACCGAATTTCCTGCAAATCTATCAAAAATTCAAAATTAGAAATAATTTAATTATCTAGATAGGAATACAGATTATCTTAGATTACAATCAGATATCTAGTATTTTATTTATCTAGATGAGATAAATATACTGTAGTTTTATCTAGATAAATGTATTTAGATACTGCTCAACTCTGTATATAACTCTATACAATAATAATCTAAAATAGGACATTTAATAACTATTTTAAATAAAAACCAATTGTCCTAATAATAAAATAAAATAGCCAGTAAAGTTAGGTAATGTGTACAAATGTACTATAGACCTAAATATTAGTAAAATAATTTAATTCAGTAATCAATCAATGAAATGTTCGTCGAGCTGAATTGCAATATTTCGATTGGCTAATATGTCAAAAAATTAACATATACCAAATTAAATCATCAGTTATGTAGTTAGGAGTTGTCATGTTTCCAAATTGTAACTATGTTAGATGATTTCAACAAAATTTTATTATTTTATCTCTCCAACCCACACGTAACATAGCAAATATTAAATATACATTACGACAATTCAAATTTTATGTTATTAGCTTTAGTAGGTATCAGAATGAATTAACTTATTATTATTAATTGTATTGATATTTTGATTTAAAAATGATTTGAATACATCTATGTCAGGGGTGGCCAGCAAGAAAAGACTTGCAAGCCGCCAAATATATTAATAAATATGGAATAGCCAAAATGAAATAAAAATGTCATATTATTAATTTATATATGTATGTGATTATCGTTAATAAGATAAAATATCAAATGTAATAAAATGTGTAGATTAAAAAATAATATAAGATATTAGTTAATAATTAAAAATAAAAATAAATAATACATATTAAAATATTGTATCAAAATCCCTATATTTTGTTTGTATATTTTTTTTTATAAATTGTAATCATTAAAATATACTTCTTCAAAACACAATTCCATAAACTCATGTAATTTTTTTTTCTGTAAAAATATTTTGTATTTTAAAACAAGATTCGAGCCGCAGTTTGGCCACCTCTGTTTTAAAGCTTAATCAAGAAAATGTGAAATTTATTTCACAATTAAAAATCTATAAAACTATAAAACGTTTCATTATTATTGTTTGTTATTTATAAATTGTGATTAAACTATTATGAGTAAAGTTTATTAAATTAAAATCATTTTAATAACTAAGATTTAAAAGGATATTATATATTATTTTTATGGATATATGACTAACGTAAAATACTACGGATTTAGTTTTTAATATTATGTTGAAAAAAAAAATTATTCATAGAGAATAATTAAAAATAAATTACAGAATTAGTATTATAAAACTATTTACAACGTTCAATAGTACCTCGGTATGAATATTGACTTATAAGCTTTCAATTATTAGATTGTACTATTATTATGTAAATGTAAAATATTGTATACTTATTAATATAATAATTAATATTATACGTAAATTAAAACTGTTTTTGGCAACAAATAATTCAATATAGATAAAATTATGAGTAGGTAATAGAAAAATAAATTACATATATCATAAAATTTCCTTGGCAATAGAGATATATACTAACAGACTGTCTTCGATTAGATTCATTTTTAATATGAAATGTTTCATTTAACATTTTTTTTTTTATTATTAATTATCAGTGAATTTAAATTTAATACATTCATTACTGTGCTAATTCAATTACGAGGTACATTCAACTTTTGTTATATAACAGAGTAACTTTCCTGCTTTTTAATTGAAACATAAAGGACCAATATAAACCTACATTGTTAATAAATATTTGAAGTTAAAATTTTGATAAAATATGTTAAATACGTGGAAATTTCCAAATAATTTTGTAGTCAAATATTTTTAACATCTCGAAAATTCAATACAAAGTTTCTCGTAAGTTTTTTTTATAGAAACCTCGAAATACAAGCATTTATATTTAATTCAAATATGGACAATAAGTAATAACTAATTCAAACATTTAAGTTAAATAAAAGATGCAATTTTTAAACTTTGAACTATTTGAACTAGACTTTTTTTTCATATAAATTAATTGAAGTACCTACTTATTTAATTACAATATAGTCAGTATTTTTAAAAACCTCGAATTCACCTATGCCACCAGTATTAATATATTCATTTTATTCAATATTTTAACTTGAAACTATGAAAGATAGATTAAACAATGATGTACTTTAATTTTTATTATTTGTTAAGTTTAAATAATATCTTTAATTTTTTTATCTTTTTTATTTTTTATTTGGTAAGAAATATACAATTATACAAAATTTTGCACAACAAGTATTAATGATATAGATGGTTTACATAACATAATAGAGGCACGATGTCGGAGGGCTTCCAATAGAGCTACCTACTTAAGGGAATTTTTTTTTTTGAAGAAAATAGTTTTTTAATGGAGAAGGTCTCTGATTCATTTTAGTTTGAGTTTTCGTGGAGGATTGTCAGGGATATGGTATCTTATGTTGGGGTTAGTATGTGTGTTGAATTTTTGTTTAGTTTAAGGTAGCCAGTGTTGTAACTTGGTTTACATATTTAACTTTCAGGTCAGAGTGTAAGGATTTATTACTAACAAACTATACATTTTTTTTATCTATAAAAATATTTTTGTATCTAATTTAAACAACGTAGGAAACATTTTTATAAGGAATTTTATGTAGTATACAATTTTTTACTGAAATAAATATTATATATGTCTAACAAGCATAATCAGTGTAGTATAAAAAGTATCCATAAACGTTTAAAATAAAGGAAGCTGTAATCTTTAAATTAATTACTCGTTATGATTATTAACATTTTCAAGAAAATGTATTAATAATGTTTAAGTTGAATTTATAACAACAAAAATCTTCAGTTTTGTTCTACAGCATGTAATTATTTCATATATTGTTTTAATTAACTTATAAGTTATGTAATTATTATTTCACAATAAAATTTATAAGCTCGTTTACTATTGCTTAAATAGTATAATGTTAGTTTATTATTGAATAAATGTAATATTTTACAGGTTATAATAAAATACTTTAACTATACATAATAAATTAATTATATTTATATACATACTTAGAATATCTTATAATATTATCTTATTTCTTTATGTTTATTTTTTGAATAATAAATTAAAATCAAATAATTTCGATAATCTATATATTAAATGATTTTATATTTTACATTTTAACGATAGTAAAACGAAATGAAATATATAAATATTAACTATATCCACTTAAGTTAAATAAAAAATTATTGATATATTATTATTAATTAGATATATTAATATACTATATTTCACAGTAGCTAGGTATTTTCAGAATGTCAAATTATTATATTATAATGCGAATTTCGATATGATTTTAAAACATAATACAGAATATGAAGAAATATAAAATATAAATCTTAAAATTCTCAAGATTTTCGGTTAATATAGAAAACGTTTGAAGAGGTGATGCATGAATAACTTAATTATAATACCATAGTAAAATAATCATATCTTTCTTAAAATTTGTATTACGTAAAAAAATATAATTATTAAAAATGTATCTTTAAATGATTTAAATTTTGATTTTTTTTCTATAAATAATATATTATTATAGCACAGCAATAACGTTAGTAAAACGAATTTTGTAACATTGTTTATTTGTAGCTTATTGTAAATACTGTAATTGAAATTCTAGAAGCTTGTTATTTTGACTCGAAAATGTGATTAAAGCATTTAATTCGTTTGATCTCATTTGATTTAAATTAATATCTATCTGTTTAACTGTTTCAAACTGCTTTTATCGTTATTATCATTACAATATGATCAAATATTTCTCATAAAATGTCTGTTAAATTATGTATTAAGATTGTTTATATATATACATATTATTTGAGTTTAATCGTTTGATGAAACTTATCTTTACTACACAATTAAAACAGAATATATGTTTTATTCTTACGTGTTTATCTATACAATCAAATACAAACATATTTTTAACTTTTAATTAATAACATCTTATTATAATTAATGTGAATAATAAAAAAAAAATTAAATTAATTAAAACTTATCAAATGAAAAAAGTTTTTTAACAGACT
This sequence comes from Melanaphis sacchari, assembly GCF_002803265.2. Taxonomy (NCBI): domain Eukaryota; kingdom Metazoa; phylum Arthropoda; class Insecta; order Hemiptera; family Aphididae; genus Melanaphis; species Melanaphis sacchari. The sequence goes on from NW_020270545.1 coordinate 273,561, forward strand.
CTGAAATGAACTATAAGTTCTTATGAGTGATTTTAATTGTTTAAATAAATATTTAAAATATACTTTCCTTACGTTTTTCAAGATTTATTTCACTTTATGCTTATAGTAAAAACATATTTTTTTTATGAAAAGGTATTATTCAAGTGAGTAATATAATATACCTAATATATTTTTTTTATAATGATTCTATGCATACAATTTTTTTTTTTTTATATAAAGTATTTAAAAAATTAAATTATGAGTCTTTAAAAAAAAAAAAAAAATCAGAATATTTGATGATGATTGATGAATTTAATAATTGTATTGAACAATATTTTATATTCGTATAATACTTAAAAGTTGACATCCAATATATAATTCATAATTGTTGTAAGCTATCCATATTGATTTTCTTCCTAAGGCTATATTCTTTAAACGCCCTAAAGACTTATGTTTAACAAATTTGCATATTTTACAGGATAGATAAAAATAAATATTTTATTGGAATAACTTCCAATGAAGTGGATCTTGTCATTTACCTGAATTCTTAAAGTAAATCGTAGGATTTTAAATGTTTAAGACGTATTTTGTTCTTAGAATTCTCTATTATTTGGAAAGTCAATAGAATGATGTTGTGATCCAGCCTCGTCTCGTGTTAACGAGCAAACCTTTGGATTTCGTTTGTTGCTATTGTATGCAACATTATATCACGGTGAATAGCCTTGTTTGTTTTGAACCGGTACACTGTAGTGGTATTCCGAAGCGTAATGTTTTGACGGCTCCGTATTGCAATAAAGACATTAGATATACTGACACTATTCCACAGTTGAATGTCGTAAGTCTAAATATAATAGTTATATACAATAGACGTTTGTTTTAGATGGCTAATTCCGAATGGGGTTTGACAAATTATAGTAATATTTTTGTATCTTTTTTTCCGATTTGCATTTTATTCTAAATACACGTTGTATTTCAAGTTTAGGCGCAATGTAATAAGATGTAATAATACATTTTTTTTTTTTTTTTTTTTTGATATTGTTGAGTTAAGTAATGCATCAAGAAACCTGTTATAGGATAAGCCTAGACAGTTTGGCTTCCAATTGGTTTAGATCAATTATAAGTGAAGTTTAAGTAGCAGTGTATGTAATATTGATGCGATATTATTACGATTACCAAAATTATAAATCTTAGATATTCAGATATGGATAGAATGGTTTAACAGTTTAGAATATTATTTGGCTGTAAAAAGTGGTTCAAGAAGCCAATTTAAACTCACGCACTATGTTAGCAAATAATATTTATAACCATACATCATATTATACTACTGTATCAGTAATATGATGTTAAAATAATATATAATTATTGATCGTTTATAATATATAGGCAAATGTACGTGGTGGACTCTTGGAGTATTCATTTATGGAATTTGATGATGTGAGCATATCGATAGAATCTCAATAGTCTTCGGATAAAATTTTTAAGTGTTCACGGTTCACTTGATCGACTTTCACATAGTTACGGTACATTAAACAAACCAAATTATAATTTTAAAGACGTGAGCTACTAATGTTATTGATAGAAAAAATTCGTATGTGCTTACATCTGAAGTATTGGAAACATTAAATTTTATTAATATATCGTTTTTGCTTCTTCAGAATATTTTAAAAATGTTATAAATTATGCTTATAAATATCATTAATGCATATTTATTTTATAAACATACACTAATAAGTAATATATATATATATTATTAAAATGATAACGACGGCGTGTCCATTGAATTAAACATCAATGAAAATAAATAAAAAATTAAGTAGGACATTTTTTCATTGGATATTTACTCTTCACTTTTACATTATATGCTTGTAAAGATAAGTTTTAAAAATCTTAACATTACAAGTTTTTCAAATTTAATTGCAAAAAATATTGATGAGTACTCGCTAAAAGAGTTAGAAGAATTCATTTTGCATTCTGTATTTTTACAAAATAATTTTACGCTTAATTAGAATAAATTATTCATAAGATAATTAATGAAAAATATATTAATTGTTTTTAAATAATTATTTATTTTTTAAAACATTGAAAATGTTATAAAATGTGTGTTTAGTAACAATTAACTTAGTGGGTGCTATAAAAGTTCTACATATTATTGTGGACAATTTTACAATCTGCGCGTTTACATTGCATCATTTAGTTATAATATAGTACTAATTACTTACTGTAGTAGATAAAATCATATTATTATGGAGATTATTGCCAGAGAGAATATTTTTATCTCCAAAATAATTGAATTTTTTCTTTTTATAATTTTTTATCATTCTATATATTTTCAAATTTCAAATTTCATTATTTAAAAATTATACTTAGTTTTTTGATTTCATTTACAATGCGCAAGCAAAATAACTAATAATAATGCTGTAACTATTTTATGATTTGTTTATCGTTGTTTAAATATTGTTTATTTATTTTAATATCTTGCCTATAGCCATATAAATATGTTCAGAACAATTTTGCATATTTGACTGAAAGCGATTTTCTTGGAAAGGTTTCCTGTATGAAATCAGTTCTCCCTCTGGAGAAACAACTCTCATGCGTCGCATATAATATAGGTACTAAAATAATTTTATTTCAAAGAAATATAAATCAATTTATACATTAATATTTAATACATCTTTCGTAGAATTGATACATAATAGCTAAACAAAATATAATCTCATACTCTTTGTTAATATTTTATGAAAAGGTCATTGTAATTTTACATAACTATTTTGTATGGGAGTAAAGTTGTAATGCTGTCTACTTTAAAATAATATACCACCCACCACTGCAGTATGATAAGATTCCAAATCGATGTATTATTCTCGTTTATTACAAATAATATTACGTGTATAATACGTGTTTACATAAAGAAATCTGCACTCATATTACAATGTTCATATTTGTATTACGCTTATATAATATATTATACTATATTTCTTGCGAACGTAACTTTGCAAACGTAAAACAATCTATTTGTATAATTTGCAACATGACACGGGTACCGTTCAGTTTCAAGTTGAAAACAGTTTTATGCAAATGCCACCGTATGTTAATAGGTTTTTCGTTTGTAAACATCTTAGACAATAATGACATATTATTATAATATACGTAATAAAAATATTTTCTAGCTGGTTGCTATGTTATTGAATGAAGATAAAACTCCTTAATCTGTTAATCATATTATATTTACTACTAACCGTTGAGGGTCTCGTTTCATTTATTGATTCTTTTTCGTCATTCTTAAGCCCACAATACTAAAGAAAACTCTATACATTTTTTATTAAATTGACCTACGCATCTGAAAAAGTCATAGGTACTAAATTTTAATACGTTTATTTTGTATCGGTCAGACCTTATTTTCATATTTTAAATTTTAGTTATTTAATATTATTGACTATATATTTTATTAAATTATTGAAGTAATTTGAAAATTGGGTGTACAATATTGTAATAGTTTTTATGTATCGATTATCTATTTGACTATGTCTATATAATATTAGTGAAAATTATAATATTTTTTTTTTTATTATCATAAAATCACTAAAAATATTTCATTGTTTGTCTATAAAACTTGATTAAACTCATAAATTTAAAATTTCATAACTATTGCGAGGCGTTTATTGTTATGCACGTTATTAAAGAACGCAATTCATCAGTAAACAGCAATATTTATTTAAAAACGTGAATTCATAGTTAATTTTTAATTATATGCCACATACAATATAAAACTCTTATACAGTATATTATGTAGGTACCTATGTACAAGTTGGAAGGAAGTCCGTGCACTTTTATATCGCTTTAATCTCTTCAAACTGTTAATGAAACTAACATACATTTATTTATACATACATACGCAGCGATTTAATATTGTCATAAACTTTGACAGTTTCACGAGATTAGTTTTCTCTGTATAACAACCATATGTTCATATAATATTTATTATAATGAGAATATTAAACATTTTATGTCATGCTTAATAGGATTATATTTTATAAACGCATATACCTATGCCGATGGTTTAACAAAATGTTTAAAATATCATCGGACCATTTCAAGATATTGGAAACTGAAGCAAAAGATCTGAAATCAATACACACATAATATGTTCACAAAATGTAAAAAAAAATATGGTTAGGTACCTAATAATGTAAGTAATGTGATATATAATCATATTAGAATTAACAAGTTCCAAGTAATAAAAATGTAACGAAAATTATTTTTGAAAAGTAATTTCAATAGAATTATTTGTTGCTATTTCAATTTGTTTCGAATATTGCGTTAAAAAAAAAAAAAAAAAAAAAGATAGGTAATAAACATTTCTATAACTTCAACATTGTTATTGAGTAAGTATACACTATCTTATATTATTATATATACAATATACATATATACATGTCCTAAAATCTCTGGTCTTTGATGGTAGTTTTTAGTATTTTAAACAAAAATAAGTTACAGGGATTAAGTTCAAGTGAATGATGGATGTGGGTACCTCTGATATATTTTTAGTCAAAAAGTTTCATATAGATAATGCTGAGTTTGCTGGTGTATTGTCATGATGAAAAAAGTAATAACTTTGATTTCCACGCTTCAGGCTTTTTGTGGATTAATTTCTCTTTTAATATTACATATACTTTTTTTTTTGATTAGCATTAATGAAATTTCTAATAAACGATGGGGCTTAGCAACCAAATTTTATTTATTGAGTATGAATATTTAGATTTGACTAATACAATTAATTAATTACGTGCCTTATCCTTACATATAATTACATAATAATACGTTAAAATTGTCACGTTTACTTTTAAAAAAAATAGTAAATTTTGAAACAATATTTTTGACCTTAGAGCTAAGAAATCCAGAACGGGGACATTACCATTAGGTAGTACACGAAAACAGTATGTCAATATTATGAAAACAGATGGATTAGCTTATAGCCAAGACGATACTCTGTTTATTGAAGTTTTATAAAGGCATAAGATATCTATATCTTGACCTCTAGTATGAAATAAGTAAATATGTTATTGGAGAAGGTTGTCATAATATATTGTATTGTAGTGTATATTCTTGTTACGATAATATTTCAATATTTATTTTTATTATAATTTTATTTGTTTACTAAAATTAGTGAAAATGATTAATAATTATTGTTATTAAAATTAAAACAACGAATTGCAAAATTTTAGAAACGGTTAAAATAGTGGTTAACTTTTAAAAATCTAAGTCATTGACAACTATTTAGGTAGTAGATATTAGTTTCACAAATTTTTGTGTGATATAAATAATAATAATTGTATACCTTATAATAGAATACAAATATTGCATATACTAATAACATAATTTTGAGTGCATATAAGATATAACTGTGCGATGATATCCGCTTGTAATTTAGTCAAAACAAAGTATTGCTAACAGTTTATGATGTTTTTCCATTTTGTTTTTCGTTTTTACCCATGTTTATTTACTGTTTTTTTTTTTTTTTTTGAAATCAAAAAAATAAATTATTGAATTTACTATAGTGTACAATCTGATCGTTTTCAATGATTATTTTTCTATGAAAAAACATTCTTAACTGTGCGTATTTTTCAATTTCAAATTTATTTTGAAATAAAGTATAATACACGTATGTTTACTTATTTTGGTGATACACTATAGTGATTAAATAAAATCCTTCCCCCCCCCCCCCCCCAAAAAAAAAAAACGACAATGTTTATCTAGTTGTGGAAACTGTTTATTGCAGTCAAAATGTTGTTAAAGTATAAACGTTTTGATATTTTATTAGCTTAACTTTTCGATAAAATATTAATATAAAACTTTAATGGTATTAAATCTTGTAAGAATCCTCTATCTTTCATAGATTTAATATAACCTACAAAAAAATATATCATACTGAAATATACAACAGTTTTTTAAGTATACTAAAGCTTTAAGAAAAACTTATTTTTGTAATATTTAATATGATAGAATATCATTCTTATAAAAAAATATATAATAAACAAGTAAAAATGTATATTTTTATGAAAGAAATAAAAACAAAAACGTTCAACTTGAAGATTAGAATTGTCATTAATATATTTTTTTGTTTTTTTAATATCTACAATTAAAGGATTTAATTTTATTAAAATTAATAGTATTTGAATTTAATTAATATGTAAACATCATATTGGGAATTAAAATAATTTAATTTAAATGTAATTTATTACAGATATTACTAAATAACTTTTTCGCAAATCAAAAATGTACATTTATATATTTTTATATACGATACTACGATACGGATCACTATTTAAAACCAATAAAAAAAAAAAAAAAATTGTATTCATTGATGTATTAAATATCGACATTTAACACAATAATATCAAAGATTGTAAACTTAAAATTATCATCAATTTTTTTAAATTTTTATTGAAAATCGATGGTTAGAATGGGGAAAAAAATATTAATCAATTATCAATTAAAATTAATATTTAAGAAAAATTTTCTTGAAGCATATTAATTTCATAACAACCTAAATATGTATCAAAATATTATAAGAATTAAAAGAAATAAATCGTATTATTAAAATACCGTTTTGCCATGTTTTCAAACCAAAATGCATGTTTAATTTAGAACCCATTTTATCGTACTATTTTCATGTTTAATTCTTTTCTAAAGTCAAAAATTCAAATTTTCAGAATTCTGTAAATAGGTTATACAATAAAATATATTATAAATATTATCGGAGTCTTAGGATTTTCATTTATTAGTGTTTAAAACGTTAGTTAAATATATGTTATTTAAAATATTATATTACAATAACTTATAAATACTTTTAGTATAAATATATTGTACTTTCCTTTAAATCATGTTATAATCACATGATCAATCATGTATTAATAAAAAAAATATATTAACAACACACCCGAACCGTGACTTTTTCGTACTAAAAGGTTTTTATTTTTATTTTCACTTAAGTCTGCTGTTATTTGTCTTTCATGTATTTGAACTTGTTTAAACTTCCAAAATAACAAAAAAAAGTTTTCTTTAACTAATCGTTCTTATTTTTATGTTAAATTACTTACATAATAACATAATACAAACAATAATAATAATATAATATATAAAAATCTCGTGTCACAACGGAAAATGTTTGTCACCAAACTAATGCGATACAGCTTGACCGAGTTTCATGAAATTTTGTGTGTATATTCAGTAGAACTGAGAAATTGATGTAAACTATTTTTGATACCCCTAAGTGTAAAGGGAAGCTCTCGATAAGTATTTTTTAATATTAAACATGTAAAATCATAGCTATTTATTTTTTTTGTTGGCCAAAGAAAAAAAAAATTAATTAACTAATTAATTTCAACAATTTAATTCAAAATTCATAATCAAAGGCCAAGTTTATCAAAGAAAGAATTTATATGACTTAACAACGTTTGCTGGGTCAGCTAGTTATACATAATAACATAAAAATAAATTAAACAATAATATTAACTTGAAAATAACTTAAAAATATAAAAAGGTATAGGTACATGTTAAAACTAAGCTTTAAACCATGACACAGGAACATCTTGGCAGTTTTATCCTTTTATATATTGCGATATACCACAATAAAAAATATCGAAATTGATAAAATAGTCGAAAGATTGGAAATAATTAAAATAGTAGTTTTTATTTTAATTAATTTCATCTAATATGAATTAAAATTGTATAATAATAATATTTTAGATTGATAAATTACAATTTAGGTAACTTTAATTGATATATTTACTTATTATATTATTCTCTGCCAAATTAAAAATATTATAGTAATATATACTATATCTAATTACGATGAAAAAAAAAAATTTTAATTTCTTAAAATTTTCAATCAGTTATTACTGTCGTAATAAGTAATATAATATTTGTAGAACAATGATCTCTAAATTGTCTAACTAGATATCAGTTGTAGGTAGTATATATTTGTTTTTCTACAGTGGATTTTACACTTTTAACTTTTAAGCTATAATAATCATATCATGTTCAAGATTATCATATTAAATATTGTGTTGTTGTTGTTTTTTTTTTTTTTTATGCTCTTATGATAAAATATAAATAATTGAATAAGACGTAATAAATAAGCACTCAAAATAAAAATTAAAATAATTTATTCAATTAATAATGAATCATTGTTTAACCATGAAATTTTTATTTTTTCAATTTCATGTGAATCATTATTAATCTTATTAATTATGTTATTTTATAAATTGAAAAAAAAATTTCATACTCAAAGTTAATATTTTTGTTCAGCTAACTTATTTTATAATAAATGTATAGTAATTTTTTTATAATAGACTAATTTACTTAAAATGTGCATGTGGTAAAATTAAGATTTTTGACTGCGGTATTCTAGCTTGAACATGGCGTGATTACCGCGGTGAAAAGTGCGAATTCTCTGTGAAAAAATAAAATGTAATATAATTATAAACTACTATGAGACGAAATATGAGACTATGATGAGTGGTAAGACAAAGATATAAATATAGTTGCTGTGAATAAAATCTGTGAAACAAATTTGATTTTCTGTAGTCGGTAAATAGTTTATTTTTATCTCAGCCATGAAAGTCAAAGACATTTTTGGAAATTCGATTGCGGCTTTCGGCTAGTTAGTGTTGGTACGATTTATATGTGGAATTGCATTTCTACGACAATATGGTATATATATGTATATAAATCATTGTTAAATTACTCCACATAACCCAAGCTTTAAATTCTACCTACGCTAAATCAATAATCTTAATAATGTCCTGCTCATATGTTTGTCTGTTTAAAACGGCACAGTCTAGAAGCTATGAAACGATGTTTTCCTGTTAGTCAGTTTCTTAGAATAATATGGTCTCTACCTCAAGGGTAGAGTTTGGGTCGAACAAAAAAAATTAATTTTGATGAATCATTGAGTCTTTTCTAAAAATAGAGTGATTAATCTTATATTTTAAGTGCAAATATTTTATGTTTTATATTTTATTCAAATTAATATTGTTTTTTTTTTAACGTTAGCTTATACATTTTTTTTTTGTCATTGAGTAGAATATTTTTTCCAGATCTATCTATCTATCTATATATCTATTTTGATGATTGTGATGAAAACTATCAACTATCTATTGTCACAATTCATAATTATATATTTATGTATACGGTAATATAGTATCATTATTTGATTATAATTATAATTTAAGTTTTGGAAAAAAATATATATATTAATTAAATAATGATACTATATCACCATTTACCTTATAAATTATATATTTATGTAAAGTGCGCCGCATACCACTAAAAAAAATTAAAAATAAAAGTAAAATAACTACAGTAAACTGTAAAATGTAAGTGGATGACATTGGTCAAAAGTTTTATGCATTAACTCGTAAGCGTATTTCGAAATTTTACAGTAAACGTGTTTGTCCTATGAATACGAAATCTATTTTATGACAACAGCAAAATCATAAAAACGTATGGGATTTTTCTTTTATTTTTATTGTATATTTGAAATAGTCTTCTTATTTGTATATATTGAAACGTGAATTTTAACTATTTGTCTGCTAATTATGTAATATAATGTATTAAATCTATACAGATTTATATGGTGTACACAAATAAATGATTTGATTCTAATTAAAAAGCATTATTTCAGATAAAAATTAAATTGTTTAACTTTATTTAATATTTACCAAAAAGCTTATTTAAAATAAACAAATGTTTAATTTTTTTCGTTTTCCTCAAAAATATCTATTTTTACAACTAAAAATCATTTTATGTAAACTCACGAAATCATTAGATATTTTATATATTTTATACTCGTACATAAGGCTTTAACGTTATAGTAAATCGATTTTGATTTAACAATTTAATAAACACTTATAAATACTAAACTAAAATAGCAGTTTTAATAGGAACAAATGTGATTTGAAATCTTTTTTTTTTTTTAACTAATTTATTATTTATTTACAATCTATACATTGGTGTACAATAAGTAAATTGTTTGGACGAAATATAATATAAAATGAACGGTGAACATGATTGGCATAAGTAATATTTAGGTTAAGTATTTAAATTAAATATTTATGAAATCTCTGGGCCATTTCCGTTTGAGGCGTCTGACTGGGTTTCCTGGAATATTGTTGGAGTAAAGTTGAGCGATGAGATTGTTCGTGTGGTGTTCTATTTTGGAGTGGAAGCGAGAGTAATATGTGACAAGTGTTTGATTAACATTTGGAATTCTTAAATCATTATGCAATGAAATATTAGTGATGTACCAGTTGACTTTAGCAATAATCCTAACGCAAATAGATTGGAAAGCTTGTATTATTCTGGTATTGGTTGGTTTGGCAGAATCCCAGAGTGAAATTCCGTATGACCAGATTGGTTGCAGTAAACTTTTATAATTAAGTAAGCAGTAAGAGATGTTTATTTTCGATTTGAGGAAAGGTCTGAGAATATGTAGGCGGCTGTTAAGTTGTTTTCGATTGGATTTGAGATGAGGGCCCCAAGTGAGTCTTTTTTCGAGAAGTAATCTTAGGTATTTTACTTCATTTATATGTGGTATAATTGTATTTTCGAAGAGGAGGTCTGGGTAGTATTCGAGGCAGAGCGAAAAAATGACATGCGTTGATTTGAAGTTATTGATTACAATTTTCCAGGAGTTGAACCACTGTAAAATATGAAATCTGAAAATTTTGAAATCTATAATTGTTTTAAATTATAAATGTTTATTTGAAATGTTTTTTTTTTTTTTTTTTTATATGATTAGCTCTTATTTATTAAATATGAGAATATAATATGAATACAAAAAAAAAAAAAATAAATAAAAAAATATCACGTAAAATTTTAAACTAGCAAATTTGATCGAAAACTTGTTAACATTGAAAATTATTGTAACCAAAATCAGAAATGTAATAAGACGTGTCTTTTTATCTTTATTGAATGTTTTAAAACTAAAAAAACAAAAATATGCAAATGTTTTAACTTTGAAGACTCAATTGTATGTACAGAATTATATTCACGTTTTTTGGTAAAAAATTAATTTAGCTGTATAAACGATTTAGGATCGCAGCAGTTAACATCAATGAAAAGCCTACCCAACTATAAGATAGATACCGAACACGGTCTGTTTGCTGTTTTACCCATCCTAAACAACTTTATATATATATATATTATATATACATTATACCACTTGTATGGCTATATAATTGTATACATTTATGCGTTTTACTTGTACAATAGACACTAACGAGAACACTTTTAGTAAATGTCTTTAAATTTAACACGACGACGTAGGCAAGACATGAAAACATGAAATAATAATAACAAGGTCGGAGTTTATTGTATTACCTGGACGACAGTCAATTTATTGCAATTATCCCAATTGTGGTAATTCGAAACGACGATAATTCCTGTACAGCGTTCTACTGGAGCTAGAATAATATCACTACAGCTAGTAAGTGGCAACCATAGCTGTCGCCAATGCTATGCTACTTGTTATAAGCTGTTTGATCATTGTTGTCGGCCTCAACGGTTTTTACCATATCTTCCTTCTTGCTCATGAGTTTAGAATTTAATTCTACCCTCCGATACACACATCACATCCCGCTAACGAGAAAACCATAATGCATTGCTGTGAACTTTTCGGTTGAGTTTCCAGAGTCAGATATTATATAGTGTTAACCGTGGCTATCGGAATATCGTGATATCGGAAAAAATCGTAACGAAAAGTGTATATAAGTGAGTGTATCACGGGAAATCGACAGTTTATTTCGTTTAATATAATAAATGATTTATTGTATTGTATCAACTTTAAGAGACAGACAGACAATATAATATGGTCCTCAATTGTCAATAGTGCTTTATAATATTTTATCTTTCAAAGTGTATTATGATTTTTCACTGCAATCACACCATATTTGACATACAATTTTCCTTTTAATATTTTTTTATCGTACTACAGGTATATGCATTACATATTTATATGGAAATCTCACAGTCTTAGACTGGACATTTTTCGTAAAGACAAAAACATATTTACTGTGTGTTGTTTAAAGTTTTTCGTAAATTTTCATTTAAGCCTAAATTATTTTATAAAAAAAACACAACTAAGTGAAATATAAAACCAACAATTTATACACGATAATTTTGTTTCAGCGATAAACAAATAATTATTACCAAAAAAAAAAAAAAAATGTTTGCTAATGGGGACACGGCAAAATGACAACTTATGAGTGAAGCATTGAGCTACCAACATCAGAAAATACTTGATAAAAATCAATTTACTCGATTATGACGTCATATGCATTATAAATGGATAGGTGTATACGTAGAAAATTCTAAAATCTTAAATCTGTGATTGGTTACATCATCACATACAAGTTATATATACATTATTTTGCGATACACGAAAACAATTAGGCATGAAACAAAAAAAAATAATAGTAAATAAATACAATTTCGTAGTAATAATAAGCTGAATGTATTTTGCTGGATGTGCATTGAAAACTTGAACTTTAGTATTGTATAGTAATATACTTATAACATGAAGTTAATATTTAGTTCTTCTTCTAAATAAAAGACAAACCTCAGTTCATATTCTGAAGAAGTTCTCATCAGTATATTATAATATCAAGCTCTTATAGCGTTCATATTCATATTTATTGTTTACTAAACACAATTTATCACACTTTTTTTTTTTGATTTTGTAAAGTTTTGATACGTGCATTATAATATTATCATTGAATTATGCTCACTAGTTAATTACAGAGAAACTTTGGAACTTGATTTCTTATATGGTTTGTTGTGTGGTATAATAGCTTCTTCTTACCTTTTATCACAATTCAATTTTAAAGTTCTTCAAAGATATACCAAATCCTTCATTATTTATTCTAACTTTCACCCCTCAAATATTTATCTAATGAACCTATGACCCCATTAAGTAGGCATCTCATTTAACAATGGCATTTGAGATAGTTTGTAGAAAAGACGTAAGAATACACCAACGTTAACTTTCTTTATCCGAACCTTTATTTTATTATTTCATAAAGTATTTTATTCTCCTATATTATTTTACATTGAAAATAATTAATTTACAAATAATATCTATTGTTATAAAAATTAAAAATAGCATTACTCTATTTAAATACAATAAAAAGATTTATTTTGTGGTGTCTTTAATTGACACTAATAATCACTTTATAGATAGGTATAAATAGTTCTAGGGTGTTTGTGAAATATTATAATTTGAACAAGATACTTTCAGTATATTTATACTTTAAAACTATTTTTAAAACCACTTACTACTTTAAAGTTATAAAAAAATGTATTCTACTACATCAAATCAATAATTCAGTTTGAAGTTCATACATGTAAATTACGATAGTTGGATTGAGTAAATTTACGCACACTTATTTTTATTGTGCACCAAACATAATAATGACTAATTTAAGCTGTGTATATACGTAGAATTTAATTAAATATGGAAATGTGCTGTTTAATCATTCGGAACAGTAATTAAAACGTTCTAATGCATTATGCGTATAATAATATTATAATATAATACATAAAGAGACACGCTAGTCCTGTGAAGCTATACACTGCTACAGTACCATAATATGAATATTGTCGGTTTGTGTACACGTGTAGTAATAAATAATAATCAAATATACATTTAAATGAAGCAAAGTTAAACATTTTGTTGTATTCATTATGTACACACATTTTTTTTTTCATGCACGATACAAGAAAAAAAACAATGTATAATTATTAATATATATATCATATTATGTATTACATAAAAAATATGTAGTGTGATAATTGCGTCAAATACATGCATTGTTCTCATAAAACAATAAGATTTAAAAAATATTAAAGCAAATTATTATTAACATTAAATATTTTATTCGGTCCATGAATTGAAAATAAAACACGAGTAATAAATAATAAATTATGATAAAAATAAAGTTATTAGCAATTATAGATAATAACTACGCTGTATTTGAAGCTTATACGATTAAAAAAATAAACACGCGTTAAAATAATTTTCACGTGATATCACGTTGACAGTGAAGGCTTAACTTAATTTAGATAATTTTACGACCTACAGTTTAACTGATACTTATATTCTCAGTGAAAATGTTTATTTCCTGCACAATATGCATTAAACGTAATATTTTAACCTTTAACTAAAAAATTATACGAATGGTTATATTTAAAAGTCCCTATTTTCTTCGAAAATAACCAAATAATATTTTATATTTTCTTGGATTTACGACTATAGATTGGTTTCTTAATATGTGAAACAATTTATGAGGGTGTGCTAAAAATAAAAATGATGTTCGCCTTTAGAATAATAATTAAAATATCTTTTTGGGAACATTTTTATTCTATAATTTTTTTTTTTCATTTTTAATTCTGTGTATAATAAATAGACCAAGAGTGGCCAAACTGCAGCTCCCGCCATAGACCCGGTTTGCATTTTATCGTAAAATATGAAAATTATTAAAACAATAAAATTATTTTAATATGAATTTATGAATTTATGTATTTGAAGAATAATTATAATATTTTATTAAATTTCAATTTATAGAAAAAATTTACAAAAATAAATAACGTTTTTGATATAATAATTAATATATATTTATTTTTATTTTTAATTATTATTCAATACCATATATTGATTTGCATTTTATACATTTTATTACAATTTATATCTAATTATCTTCTATACGATAATCATATACATTAATATAAACTTTTTTTTTTAATTTTGGCTCTTCCATATTTATTAATATATTGGGCGGCTTACAAGTTTCTTCTTGCTGGCGACCCCTGACATAGACATATTTAAATCATTTTCATATATCACCATCGTTTATATAAATAGGAAAGAACTACTTAATTAAACCATATATTTCCACAAACTATACATTATAATCGTAATAATTATTAGTTTGACGAAGAAATCATAAGGTTTGTACTACGCCTGTTCTGGTTACTTACCACTCATTATCCGTCCGGATCGATTATATTATTATAATGTGTATGTATACAAATCATTATTTTTAGATGACAGCAAAACGTGTTATGGTGACAGCATTAAATCTTTAGTGGTTTGTTTGGTATTATAGTAATTCAACCGGTGTTCGCAATCCCTTAACAGTTTTTTCGATCTAAATAATTCTAAACACACCACATGGTACATAGTATGACACCGAATACACTTCGTTGTATTTTTTTACTTTATCAACGATAATTATTGTGAGCAATATTGTTTTGTTAGTAAGACATTAGAAATTAGAATATCACAAAAGAAATTGTCAAAACTCGCTTTGAGCTTTGTAGTACTGTTTTTTTTAAATTATAATAGATTGATTAAATTCTCAATGTTATGTTCATTTATTTAAAACTAAAATTTAATAAAAATAATTACTGTTGCTTTAAATAATATAATAATATCAATATTTCAATTAATAAATACGACAAAGTATTCGTTTGAATGTTCAATACAGATGAATTATACAAATTTAATTATTCATGAACTACACCTATACAATATTATACACTTTGGCAAATGTATTTAACAATATTATGTTCAAATAACTTTAAGGTATTTTAAGCAATTAATTAATTAATGTTAACTTATTATATTTGAAAAGTACGAGACAAAAATATCCAAATATAGCTGCTATTTACTCGATTTATATGTTTAGTGTTTTTATTTATAATGAATCATTTTTAATAATGTTGAGAACAGAGAATATGCATTTATATTTTATTTAGAAAAAATAGATATTATATGATATGATGTAATTGTGAAAGGAAAATTGTCTTAGAATTTATGTTAATAAAGATGCCTAAATAATAGTAAATATAAAATAAAAAAGAAGGGTATTATTTTGTTTTTGATGTAATATTAATTAAATAAAAGTAAGTCATAATTAAATATAATTGTATTCTTAATAGTTTTTAGTTATATACCTAGTTATCTAGTTTTTGTTTTTTTTTGTTAAAGATAACATATTATATTATTTTGCACATATGGTATATAATACGATGTATAAATATAACTATATATTTATTTAAAAAAAAAAAAATCAATTAGTTTTTAGTGTATAGCACATTTACATTTTAAGTTAAAAAATTCTTAATCTCATATATCAGAAAATAATTTGGAAACAATTTAATGTATAACTAAAAAATCGTAATTTTATATGCGTCATTTAAATGTCAAGTTGATAATTTTCAGGTCTTATAAATTATTTTTACTATGTATTTAATTATACTTATATAAATTATAATATTAGATAGTATATTTTATAGTTTATATCCCCGTCTTATTTCATATAATATAAATTGTATGACTTAAATCATACAATTACACAAACCACTAACTCGCTCAAGAACAGTTACTCTTCAAACCACATATTCACATGACTTTTAGTCTGTCTAATTATAATTTTTAAAAACATAAATATATTTTGAACAAATATGACATAAACAATAGGTATGCTTTCAACTGATTGCCTATTTTATCATTATATGTCAAAAATAATTCTTGAAAATTGCACACAAAAAGTTCTACATGTAAGTGCATAAATTACAATTCTAACAAGACATATTCATAACAAGAAAATTACTTTTATTATTTATGTTTCTTACATACATTTCACGGAATGTTATTTTCAGTACTCGACAGCTTTTGAAAATTTTAAGATTTTTAAGTTGCCCCCTGTACTACGTGTATAGAATATGTATAAGCTGGTCTTGCCAGCCAACGTTTTTTTCATAACTAATCACCATGGCTCGGAAATTCTAGCCGAAGAAATTATGAATTTCATTAAATTGTTAATTTTAAAATAATATTAGACCCATTGCACTTTAATTCTCGTATTAATCTTATTTACATTACAAAAAAGGGTTTCAAATATCTATAATTCCTAAATATATACTATCATATTCTATCAAAAAAATAAAATAAATATAAAATCAAAAAAAAAAAACTAAACATTTTTTTACGTGAAAAATATGTAATAATTTAATATTGTATGGTTATGCAATACATGTAGTATATTAAAAACCTTTAAATGAATTTGAACTTTACAATAAAGTTTATTATATTTTGCTTAAACAATAATGAAAAAACAATTATTAATTTCTTTGTATATATCTTATAGATTTGAATAAAATGTATTCAATACGAATGATATCTTTAATTGTTATAAAATATTTTAATATTAATTATTTCGAATAAAACCTAAAAAATATAAAATTTTACCATTATAGAGTCCTATGAGGTATAGTGACTTACAACATTTTTTAAGTTTATTTTGCGAATGCATTTTTAATAACCTGAACCGATCAAATGTTAAAATAAATAGCTTAACTTACCGAAAAAACGTTTGTATTTAATGAATTTTTCAATTCGATTTTTTGTTTTATGTAATGAAAAGACTTTTAAAAGTATTATTGAATTTCTCTTTGAAATTTAACAAATTTTATTTATTTTTTCAGTGAGTAAAAAAAAGGACAAGTTTGACTTGAATAAATTTTTTCTTTTTAAATGATTCATTTTTTTTTTTTTTTTTTGAATCCAACTTTATTTATTTAGACTGGGTCGTGATTCTTGTAAAGTCATATTTGCTCATTGAAATAGCATGACATTATTTTTTTTTTGCCAGCTGATGTATAATCTTCGGTACGTGAATTTGTGTTTAATATAAATAATATTAAATTATATAACTATAATTGAAAACGAATTAACACTCATAGATAACGGTCGTTTACAATAAATATAATAGTTGACTAGCACTACGTCATATGATTAGAAATTACATGAATTCCGAATCTTAATAAATAGAATGTAGTAATTTTAAGTGATTTTAATATGAGTAAATAGTTAAAAATAAGCTTATCTATGCATAGGTTATTTCTATTACATTTTCTACTTCGATACACCAATAAATGTACAGTTTACACCAAGAAAAAAAGTAAAAAAAAAATAAAAAAAAAATATACTGCACAATGTAATTATTTTAATTTATAAAAAAATAAAAAAGTAATTTGGGTATATGTAAAAACTGAAAAGTAAAATATATCCCATGCTATTGACATCGATTTTTTACTATTGTGGATCTAATCTTTTGAAAAATACCTCTTAATGTAATGGTACTTTTTAAATTGATTAATATAATATAATTTTATTATAATAACACGGCATTCGAAATAGGCAATATAGCTACACCACGGTCTTGGGTATTAGTTTTGATTTGAATAGGAAAAAAAATATAATTTTTTACCAACATTTCTGTGAGTGTTATTGTTTTTTACCCGAATTTGGCGAACAAACATGCACAACATATTAAACCGAAATTTTTTATGATAAATTCACGGTCCATTAACCAACCCTTTACCAATGTATATTATTTTACTTTTCGTTCCTCAATCGACTTTTAAGACCAATGTCAAAGTTTTAGACGCTTCACCATATTTATCTCAGTAGATCTATGTGTTTCTATACCGACTTATTGTCGTAAATTCACCCATAAAATGTATTTTGCTTTACTCTATCACGTGTTTATTCTCTCTTTTGCCCCATTCTTATTCCACACATTAACCAGTTTACGCAATAATTTAATATGGGCATATATTTAATTCTAAATTACTTACAATATGATATCATGAGGAAAAACGATTTTAGAAGATATGGTTTTTTTTTTTTTTTTTTGAAGTTAAACTTCTTTACGCAGGGTAGTGAGGAAAAAAAAAAGCGAACGGGCGGCCGTACGAACGCAAACGCGTACATGTCGTTGTGCGCAGCCGTGGATTGTCGTAGCTGTATTTTGTAAACGGCTATGGGTTGTGTCATTAAGCGACAGTATTTTTAGTTGGGTTATTAAACAAAGAATACTCAACAATAATATTAATGAGATAAATATTTAGATAAAAACGGAATGATCGCCCGAGATGATTTCATACGGTCGTCGGGGCGGCGGTGCGAAGCGTATCAGTACGTCATGTACATAATATCACATAATAATAATAATATTACATATTATAAATTATAATGTTGGACGGTGACAGCTGATGCGGTTTCGACGACGACGACGACGATGATAATAATAATACCATACACGCGCAGTTGCGACTTGCGATTAAAGGTCCAGATCATGTGGCGAGCCGGTTTTTCGATTATTGGGTGGGTTGAAGTGGTGGTGGCGGCGGCGGCCCGCGTTCCCGTGGTGGCTAAGTTGTACACGTATCCAGTCAGTGTGCTTTTAGCCATTGTTATTAAATAATAAGTAGTTCCTAATTCCTATTTTAAATTTTAATGGTTACTTCGATTTTTACGCGATATATCGATAAAGTTTAGTCGCAAATGTACGTTTCCTATTTTAGTTATCATATTATGCCAATCATAACTACTATACCAATTGAGCAAAATGATAATCAATCATTAGAATAAAAAAAATATAAAAAATATAATTTACATTGTTTCTTTTCTTTCTTTATTATCCTCATTACCCCATTCTATCCATGCTTTACTTTCTTTTTCACTCACTCAGTGAGTACCGTTCAAAAGAAGTTTAACTTCCCGCGCGCGTACTGGTAACACACACACGAGTTTTTTTTAACATTAATTTTATTAATTTAAAAGTGAAAATATTTATTAATAGCTATTTGGTTGGCCTTGTCTAAAAATTATTAGAACAATAAATAAGTATCTATATTTTATAGGATTATTGAAAAACTTGAATAAGATTCTGTCCTAAACAAAAAAGAAAATTAGATTTATAACTTTTCTATAGTTTATTACGTTTATTATAAATATCATTATATAAAGTGAGCCACAAAAAATTTAACTTGCGATACACACCCATTCAAGAAAATCTTAAATGAGTCTTTTTTTTTAATTATGTAATTTTAATATTACTTTCGCTTATATTATTATTAGAGTGATAATTTTGCGTTCGATTTTCGTCTAGAAGCGTTTAATAAATATACATAATTTAAGTATACTCGTATATAATAGTTATTAAATCGTCATTGAGTATTGAGAAGTTTTTTACGAGAAAATAACACTACTAATTTATTATTGTTTTACCAACACTATGATATGAAAATAAATAATATGTATATAAGATAGAACATTATTTTTTCTAATAAAATGTGTCGATGCACTCACGAGGTCACGTTTTGTCATTAGGTACACTTTTCTTAAAAGAAACGCGGGGTTTTTTTTAAAACTCTGTACGTTTTTGATGTGCTTAGACCTTGAACACGGTTATTATAAAGTTATTGATACGATTGTATATCGTACATTGTACGCCGCTAACGATTCCTGTCATATGAAGTTCACATATTAAGAGGACACTAAACTCACATGTGTTATTACTGTTTTAAAAATATACAAAATTGAAAATGTACGTTTAATAAAACTGATTTTGTGTTGTTAGCTTTAATATTGTTATGAATTTATAGATTATCAAAGTTAAAGGAAATAGCCTTATCTTTACTTAAACATTGGCTTTTTCGATAGTATTATTTTTAAACTAGTTATTATATTTTTATCTTATAATGCTTACAATACTTATATTTTGCTTAAAAATGAATTTATGTTTGTAAGATAGAGACAACCCATGTAAGAGTAGTGACTCTTTAAAATTAATTTTATAGTGGACCATTATAGCGCATGAATTTACTTGGTTTACATACACGGAACCTGATGTTTAATCAATTTATGCAGAGAGAGAAAAATAGAGAAAACTATTTCATAGTTCGTTCTTTAGATATATTTGTTATATCTATCCAATTGTATTATCACTTACGAATAGTGCGCATAAAAGACGCATAATGTGAATGACGACATGATGCATGTGTCTTCACATTATGTACACAATATTCCTATAGCTTATGAATAATAAAACTAAACTTATTTAAAAAAGGGTCGAATAAATACAAATGAGATCTCTCTGTATTATATGCATTTATTTGTTTATTGGAAACGGTCAAATGAAAAAATTGAACAAAAAATACAGATCGCATAAATAAATATTGTCATGACATAAATGTGTTTAATATATGCCGTCCAAGCTCATCCACGACCTAACCTTTACAACGTGAAGCGTACACAATGATTAAAATAAGACGCATATTTTAAAAATAAACATAATAACGGTAATACGCAGAATATTAATAATAAAAATAAGGTAATGTATATTATTATATATCTGAAGATGTTGACTGTTGTTTACGTCAAATCCCAAATGTAACACTGTTATTGACATCATAATAATATTATGTCTTGTTGTCTTTAATAGTTTATCTAGAAGAATCGATGACGTAGACGACTGTAGTGGTATTAACTTAGTGGCACATCGTTATTGTTCGATATTCTACGTCAATTATGATTCAAAAAATATACGAGAAAATATAACACGACAGAATATTGAGTGCTGTGAAAAATAGAATAAACAATTATTAAAAAGATACCATACGTCAATATTACTTTTTCCGCGTATCAATATTAGATTATTATAAAATTGAATTAAGCTTGTGAATATTTTTGTGTTATTGCGGCATTCCAGAAAAATATTATGAGTATCGATACCGTCACTTTTCACGCCTTGATATAATATACAATTTTAATTGTTATAATACGTATAATGTACACAAACTATAAAACAGTAATAAAATACGATACTATAGACTACTTATTCGGGATCAGACTTCTATTTAACATAAAAAAATATTCAAGTTAATATTTAATAACTCTATACTAATGCCAACCAATATATTATGATTGCCTTATGTTAAATTGTGTCATTTTCAAAAATATGGTTAGTTGAAAATTATACAATGCCAACTTTAATTTTTTTAAATATCAGATTGTTTAAGAGATACTTTTTAAATTTGTATTTTGATATATTCTTTGGTAATGAATAATTTTTAACGATTGACATAATATACTCATTTTTAGAGCTAGGATTTGTATGTGTTTGCATAGTTTTACCGATATATTGTATAATATACTAAACTAGCACAAAATAATATGTTTTATGAAAGCATAATTAAAAATACGAATTAACGAACACACATTTTGTGGATGTTTTAACAATTTACAGTTTAAAACCATATTTTTTTATTTTTATTACTTAGTCCTATGGAATAATTCAAGTTGAAATTAAATGTAAAATTTGGAGAAAAAAGACTTTTATCAAAACTGCTATTTCAATATACATAAAACACAAATTGATTTAAAGTCTAACTACCCAATTATTATTTTATAAGTATCATATTATATTTTTAATGAATTTTTGTTTTATATAAAATAATAAATTAAAAAATAACCATAATGGTAACTTGATATGTGTTAATTTAAAATGAAAATTAATATAAATATATATATATATATATATATTATATATTAATACGTATGTTATGGGTTATATTAACATTTGGATAATGTGTAATTTTTCGTTTATAAATATTAAATATCAACATTATCCAGATAATGTCGTCATTAGCCATTTAATATTGTTTAATGATAAAAGTTTCATACTAAATAAAAGATAAAAATTTGTTAGGGTTCTATATCCTATTGTATCACAATAATACAATCACTTATTTTATAAATAAATTAATCTTATTTATCACTATCCCAGTGCAAGATTTGATTTTAGAGATAGCTGTAATATTGTAATCTATTTTCAAAATTGTCAATTATGAATGTTATTGTTATAATAAAGATATTATTATCATTATTATTATTAAATAATTTTAACGTTAAATTGAAAAATAAATGAAACTATTATTATAGGAAGGTATAGCATCTTAATTGGAAAATCTCTTTGTTATAACATTATAATATACAATGAATGCACAACACTGATTATATTATGTAGTTGGTCTATTTTTTAGAGTTTGATTGTCAAATGTTTTATTTATTTATTATTTTTTTTTTTTTAATTTAAATAAAATAAAAACAAATTGCATTATTTATTCGAAAAATTGTAGTCCGAAAAATGAAAATATAATTCATCTTATTTATCAAATGAAAAATTCTTAAATACAATTAATGAATTGAAAGATGGCAATTAATCTTGTTTTTTGAATGAATTTAAAATAGTTGATAACGATGTTAGTGCAAATCGTCAAGTATTTTGTGAAATTTAAAATTTTATGGAAGCATGATATATAATAATAAAGCCAATAAAGGATAACTATTTATTTCTATATTTAATATATAAAATAAAATACTCAATTTGATGTTGTGTCATTTGTAGGTACCTAATTAATTTAAAATAAACAAATAATATTGATAATAATAATTATATTGTAGTATTAATACTTTTTTTATAGTAATTACTAATAGTATGCCTTAAATAAATTTAATATTGTTAACCCTTCGTTAGTCGCGTGGTTATTTGATCATTTACGTCTGATATGTTTACTCAACACTCAAATGTCCGACACTTCAATTGCCCGACACCATTTGCCCGACAATACTTTTACCCGACACTACATTAATTGTCCGACAATATTTTTTACATATTTTTACTGTACATAATACTAATATACAATTTTTTATTATTATTGTTATTGTTATTTATTATTATACAATAATTCAAAAAAAACCAAAATCAGACGAATATTTTATCATAAATAATATCGTTCCATGTGAAATAATAAGATAAATAAAATGTTATTACGTTATCGTCCATGATCTATACTAGTATTCCCAATAAGATTTATATTTCCAAATAAACCAATAGGCGATAGACAGTTAAAGCGACCGTAGGTTTTTGACGCTACGTTTAATAGTTTAGTACACTCAGTACAGTACAGTTATATTTGTTATAGGTACATATTTAGTACAAATTTTACTCCTTTCTTTTAAAAATATTATTATTTTGATTTTATTTCGTTTGATTCTATTTCAATTATTTTTTTTTTTAATATAAATTGGAAGATGGCATAAATTTGTGAAACTGTTTCATCAAATAGAGGTGGTATAAAACTTATTATTGATGGATATATAATGACAGAAAACAAAAATCGAGATGATTAATATTATTGGTGCTGCGAATAAAGAAAAGTTTTCCACTGTGATGGTTATGCTTGTACTATTATAATTAATAGTCAGCATAACTTACGAAATAAAAAAGAGCATAACCATAGCCCCAATGCTACTAGAAAAGATAATTTAAAACGAAAGGCTCGTGAGACTAATGACACGCCTGCATAATTAATACAAATTGAAACCAATGCTGTTCCTAGCCTAAGTCAACCATCGTTGCCGAATAATCATGCTTTACGTCAAATTATAAAAAGAGTATGCAGAAAAAATATACCTACTCAACCAACTTCCATTGACAATATAGATGCATCGTTACCCCTTAGAACTATTAATGGACAAATTTTTCTAGCAAAAGACGCATCCTTTGACAATGAACGAATACTTTTGTTTACAACTAAATCTAATGTTGAACATTTGAAAAAAAGTTCATATTGGATCATGGACGATACTTTTAAAACTGTTCCAACAATTTTTCGACAATTATATACAATTGATTCTATAGTAGGAACAGGAAAAAATGCAAAAATATTGTCTCTCATGTATGCTTTAATGACGAGTAAAACAGATGAATACTATACTCGCCATTTTGAAAATTTAAATGATTTTACAGACGAAAATGAATTGGAGTTAAATCCTCAATATACGTATTTTAATTGATTTTGAGTAAGCGGCTATAAATGCTTCAAAACGTGAATATCCAGATACAAATTGTATAGGTTGTCTTTTTCATTTAGGACAAAATATATAGCGTCAAATTCAAGTAAATTCTCTTAGTAAAAGATATGGAGAAGATGAAGAATTTAATTTAAAACTACGTCAGATTATTGCTCTTACTTTTCTTCTACCTACCAAAATACCAAGTGCATTCGATGAATTGAAATCTACTATTCCCGAAGAAGTTTCTGAGATAATGCAATGGTTTGAGAACAATTATGTGTATAGTAGAATTAGAAGAATAATGAGCGGAGGTAATGTAAGTTGCATAGCTCCTTTATTTCCACCAAAATTTTGGTCCGTATTTGAGCAAATGGTATTAGGAATTTCTAAAACTCAAAATCGCGTAGAGAGTTGGAATAGACGTTTTGAAACTCTTGTTGGAAAATGTCATGTTGGTGTTTACACAATTATAGAAGAAATTAAAAAAGAGCAAATGCAAATGGAACGGAAAGCTGAAGATATAATTCGTGGAAGGGCACATACCCCAACCTGCAGAGAATACGCTAAACGAGAAAAACGTATTGTAAGTAGTAAAATGTTTTTATTATTATTAATTTTTGACACAAATTTATTTATAAATTATATAAATTATAATATAATAATCAAATAAATTTATTTATAATTTGATATTGTCGGGAAGGTATAGTATTGGGCAAATATAGTATCGAGAAAATGTATTGTCGGCAAACGATGTCGGGAAAATGTACTGATCCCGTTATTTACAACGTCATTGGTCGCATGAGTTACTATTATTTCCCATCAATATTAATCCTTAATATTCAATTATTGTTTAATTATTGCTATTTTTAAATATATGATTATATCATAGGGAACTCCCAGAATGTGTTTATATAATCTTTAGTCCAAAATTATCATTCTACTGTTCTTAGTTAATTCTACTCGGACAAAATCATAATTACAATAAATTATTTGGCTATTAACTGTACTCACTCTTGTTATACAACTTAAAAAAAACAGTATAAATTAAAATAATTTAATATTAAAAAAAAAAATGGGTTTATTTTTACATTAAATTTAAAATTAATAGTTTATAATTATTTTATCTCATGCGTGAAACGTTTTTATAGTAAATTTTTAAAATATTATTCGAAAATTTTTGGATGATATTGTGATATCTGGTTAAAATTAACCCAAATTTTATAACATTTATGGTAGCTATTGATAAAAATTACGGTTAATATTATATTATTCAAATTTTAACATTACCCGTAATATTTGTATTAAATATAGTTTTTATATAAGCATATTTTACTATTGAAAGATTTGACAATAATTGATACACAAACG
Source organism: Melanaphis sacchari (assembly GCF_002803265.2). NCBI lineage: Eukaryota > Metazoa > Arthropoda > Insecta > Hemiptera > Aphididae > Melanaphis > Melanaphis sacchari. Next base: position 299,677 of record NW_020270545.1, read on the forward strand.
CATATTTTTTTAGTACATTTTCATTTTTTTCATTAGTTTATATAAATCCGAGTTCTTATAAGTATTAATTTATTTAATCATACTGATAGAACATATTGGTTATAACTATATAGTTATGAATCAAAAAGTTCTTTTAGATCGCAATTTTTTAACTAATTTGTGATGTTATACAACTTTTTAATATAAAAAACTCTTAAGTAATGTATGTAAAAAATATATTTAAATGTGAAATGTAAGTTAATACATTGATAACCCAAAGATACATAGAAAAAGTAGATTTCAAGATAACGTCTTTTGGTTCTAAACACATGATACGTGTTAAGCTTAAAATAAGCACATATAAAATAGGTATAGTAATGTACTAATTTATTGTATTTAATTAACAATGATGTCAAAGATATTTTTAGTTTTAATATTTATAGCTTTTGTATTTCCTCATTTTTTTTTCTGGAATTAAAATTATTTTGAGACAATGTTCAAAACTTATGTACTACATAATATTAAATATTATTTTTTTCTACATCCTACATCAAATCTAGCAATAGTTAAAAACAACTTTTCAAGCAAATAAAAACTTAAAACTATTAATAGTTCCATAATAGATATTATAACATTATTTATCTGTACAAAAAAATAATAAAACATTTTTATAATTTGAAAATGTATACAAATACAAATATTATTTGATGACATTAATTTTAGATTTTTAGATTTTAAGCCAAGCGATAATGTGAGGTTCTTTTGTTTCATATTTGTAAAAAAATATCATACAAGCAGCAGATACTTCTAATTACATACTCGTTCTATTATTATTGTTTATTATTATGTTTATTTATATCAACATAACTATTAAAATATTTTATTATTGTTCTGTTACCTTTTACTACATTATTTATATATTGATTACAGATTGTATATTATATTCTAATAAATGTTGAATATATATTATATATTCATATGTATGTATTATTTGTAGTTCATAAACTCATATTCAACCTTTTGTATTATTATTCTTATTTATTTTATCACTGACATTTAATATTGATTATATTATTGTAAAAGATTTAAAATATAAAATATTTTTTTTTCGTGGATTTAAATATTTAAGAACATTTAATATTACAAAAAGTCAAACAAAGTGGAGACAATAATGTTTGAGTTTACAATATTTAAACATGATTGAATCTAGTTAGTGTTTTTGAGAGGTAAATATTTCCAATATTTTTCAAAAATAGTCGGAATCCAGAGAACCCCCCCCCCCCCAAAAAAAAAAAAACAATTTAGAAAAAAACGGAGAAAACCCAGTTTTTGCAACATCTGATTTATTTTTAATATGCAAATGAATAATTATTATTTAAGTAAAAGTATTTTATTTAAAATGTTCAAAACTTTATTTCTTCACAATTAATTAAATAATTAGATATTCACCTTTATAAAAACACCGAGAATTATGACTGCTTTTTCGTAAAATAATGATAGTTTTAAGCAAAATTATCATTTCAATAAAGTTTAAATATTCAGATTTGTATATCATGCAGAAAAAGCAATGAAGAAAATGTATTTGTGTACATAATATGTATGCCAATTTTATGTTTTAGATCACGTCTGCAACTCATATGATTTTCATTAATTTGTCCACAACTAAAATGAAACACTGCTCACTTCGACCAACTTCAGTAATATCATATTCATATACCATAATAATTATTATAAATTATTCTTTGGAAATTCAGTGTACACACTAATAAGTGTCGTTGGACGATTTCACGATTGGACGGTAGCTAATCACGTTCGAGCCCAGTTGCGTAAATATAGAAGCGAAATATTATGACGCACCTTTATGTATTATAAACTATAGTAAAAGCTGTCAGCACCCACTCGCAATTTCCGGTATATTATTCTCGTTTGGAACATATTTGATGTGAATTTAGAATCAAATACGCAATAACACTATCTTAACAACAATTCAATTTTTTAATGTCGCTTAATAGTCTTATTATACCTAAGTGCACTCGGTGCGTATTTGTGAAAGGATTTTAAAATTATAATATTTAAATTTAAAATCCGCTACAGATATATTTTTATATATGCGTTGTACAAAATAACAATAACCTACGAACTGTATTGCAGTCGAAATGAGTACCGTAGTCTATGACTGTGCGAATTATCATTTGAATCCACGTGTGATCACGTACGTGATTTTACGCATCTATAGCTACGTCTATATCCACGCAAACATATTTATATTATGTTGTATTTACCCGTCCTAAATGGTTTTCGAAAATAGACCATTTTATTTTTACTCCACGAATTCCCACAGAAAATAATATACGCGGCTGCGTCTACAGTAATATTGTTGGGTGGAAAATTTGTACGTTGTTAAAAGGTCAATGATTTTGAATAGCAAGTGATCAAAATTGAAACGTTAGTACAATGTGTGAAAATTAACAGTTTACTAATTTTATAGATTTGTCAATATATTATCAACACAATTAACGATGAATAACACACATGTACATATATACTATATAAATTTAAATACAAAAGTATATGATACAAAAATATCAGTATAAATGCTTGTATTTAATATTGTGGTGGATTAATACTTAGATATATGTTATTTTTAATATATATTTTATTTTGCAGTTCATTTCAATTTTAAAGTCTATATGAATAATATAAAATACTATTACGGCTTGTTATTTTTTAACAACAAATCTTAAATCAGTTAAAAACACAAAATAGTAAACAAGTGATCTCTATTAAAGGTCAAACAATTTATATTAAGTTTTGTAATTTTAAATTTAAGTAAAAATAAATAGTAAATTTTATAGAGATAATAATATTATTGGTAACTATAAAATAAGAAATCAATGAAAATAAACTAATGTTATAATAAATTGTATTATATTTTTTTAATATGCCGAGGAAAAAAATTTTTATTATAATAAAAAGAAAAAACAATTTTAAAATAATAAATATGCTGTATTATTCTATGAATAATTTTTTTATCGTATTATTAAAAATATATATATAAATCATTTTTCAATTGCCAAGTTCTAGAGAATTAATCAAAATGGTTTGAAAAATAATTATTGTTTACAAATTAATTCCTGGATTAGATATGTAATCTTCGAGGTGGTTCAATATCAAAAATCCTAGTATTTACAGCATATCAGTTTTAAATTTATTTTTTAACGATCTAACACGATTTAAGCGCTTTTTTTGTTGTTATAATCTATTTTGAGAATATAACAATTATTAATATCTGAAATTTAATTTTTCAATGTATTTAATAGTATTATTTAAACCATATATTTACCAAAAATAACCCCTAAGTTTATTAATTCTATAATAAAAATTTCCATTTTTTTTTTTTTTTATATACTTTTAATTATGATGAATCTATGAATAAAATTATTAATTATAAATATATATAATAGTATATTATCTATGCACTGAAACTTATTTTACAAAACTTTACAAAGAATAAATAGTTTTTTTTCTGGGGAAAGGTATCTTATTGAAACCGTTAGTCGATGGATAAGAAGTTACGTACAATTGTGTATGAAAATAAATGTTAGCTTCAAACAGTAATAAAATAAAATTTATAGTTCTTTTATTTATAGCAAAGACAGAAATTGTAATTTAGGTTTTTCACCATGTTAGTATAATCCATATTTTTTTGTTTTCATTGGCCGTATCTTCAAGATGGATTTTTCAGCCATTTTCATTTTGAAAGTGCATTGAAAAACCACATAAAATAAAAATAATTACCTTAAAATTTATATTTTTATATAAGTATTCTTGAGAATTATACTGTGAGTTTTAATATTGAAAAATGTATTAAATAATCTTAAGAAATTATGTATTTGTGTACAATTATATTTACACTGCGTATTTTAAAAATATTTTTATGCTTGAGGTTGGTAATTAGTATGATATGATATTTGATTAAAAAAATATATAGTCTATAAAATGTATACATTATATTTGTACCTATGTACACTGTTTATGACATTGATAATACAAATAAATAATAATTGCCATAAATTATTATTAGTATGCTCATAAATAATAACTTATTGTTATTATTATTATTATTATTTTTTCTAATAAGAACAACCAGTGGCGTATATAGAAATTAATTTCGGGGGGGGGGGGGGGGAAAAAAAAATTTATTTACCTAATCAATATTATAAACTAACTTTATTTTAATAATTATAGACATTTAATTCATTTAAATCAGTATTACTATCAATTTTGCTATTATTGATAGTAGTGGATGAACAAGGATTATCATCATGTTTTTCAGGCTCAGTCACAGCTACTTTTTTATTAAAAAAATGTAATAATGAAGGTTGTGATGCCATATTTAATAATTAATATTTTGTTACACACGCGACACTTAATGAAACAACTGACGTCCGAAAACAAACTAAATTTTGTTTGTCTGGTTCTTCATAATAATTAACAACCAAATAATAAGAAATAATAATATCGATAATTTCGTCTTTAGATTATCGTCGTATATTGAACACAGACTTCTATACTAACTATATATTATATGTATATAGACCGTCGACGACTCGCAGCGGTCCGTCACGACTTACGACGCGTCGTTATCTTGTAGTATTTCATAGAAATCCTGACATTATATAATAATAATAATAATGTTAAATAATATGATATAATATTATAACAATCAAAATCAAGGCCAATACCAACCATACATTTCGGTGGGGGGGAGGTTTGAACCCCTAACCCCCCCCCCCCCCTATATACGCCACTGAGAACAACTATTTTAAAAATGTTTCTAGTTTTATTTACATATAATTTAATGGAAAGAGTGTTTACTCATATTATGTTTTAGCCCTACAATGCATAACGTTACCCACAGGTAACAATTTTTTTGAAGCCGTATAAAATAAATTTAGTTCAATTCTAGGATGTCAAAACTATTTCACTATCTCAATAATATTGTATTAAATATATTATTTTCATTACTCATCAGAAAATCGAGAGTTTGTTTAACAAATTATCATACAAAATACATATTATTATTGTTACATTTTTTTATTCATTAATTGTTGAGAACCTCAAATGTATAGTGTTGCTCACAGACAACTTTACTTTAAGGAATTTAAAATGTCATAATATATTTTTCTGAATTTTTCTCTAATCAAGAGTTACACGAAGAAACAATAAAAAAAAAAAAATCATGCAAAAAAGCTCATCGTTTCTATTAGAGTCCTATTTTAAGATATAAAATGTTAAGTTTTTTGTTTTATTTTTGTATTTTTCACTCTTTTTGTGACCCCCACCGGTAAATAATCAATGAAAATTTTATGAATTTAAAGAACACAAATAGATAATATGATATATTGATATTGGCACCGTATAAATATCGAGAAATATACAACTACGCAATGCAGTCATTGTATTCTTTTAACGCACGAACGGGTTTCCGGCGCCTCGTTAAATGCTGGACACGGTCCTGGGCGCGATCGGTTCGAAACCGAAAGCGCGTTTCGTACTATGGGTCCAGCAACCTGAGTGGCAAACGATCATGGGTGTATAAAATATAATAACATGCAAGTAGGTACACAGATTGTATAATATTATATAATATACGTTGTATAATATATATACATACATTGCCCGGTGGTAAAAAAAAAAACACGTTTCGAGGGTGTACTTAGGGCATGTTGGTGGGTAGGGGGTTGTGAGGAAATATAGGTGCATTATCATTGTGTGTATACGTACACATTTGTATATTATATTATATAGTGGTACATATGTATACACACGTATATATGGTAGTGTTCATGCACAAAAATGCCAGCGTGGCATTAGTACAATATAAGACCGATTGGTTGCGGTCTCGCGAAAGGTTTGCCAGACCTTTTAAATTCTACTCGGGCACACCTATACACGACACGCGTGCGCGCACGCACATAAACCCATACATCTTTATATATATATATAGTTTCATCGACAGACGATCGGTTACTGTTCGCAGTTCGCTAAGGAGAATTTCGATTGCTGGGCGCCGTATAAAACATTTTATATTATATTACACGATGTGGGTTGTACAATATATATGTTATACTTGGATAGCTGACGTGAGGTGCGGGTCTCATTCAGAAAAAAAAAATACATGCAAATTTCGAATAACTATACGTTGTACTGTTCCCAGATTTTTTCAAATGAAATATTTTTACATTAACTACCGATTCTGATACATTTGAAGCTATGTTTTTTAACTGATCTAAAAATGATATGAATTAGACATATATAGCTTAAAAATTGATTTCAGTATGCAACATTTTACTGAAGCTGTTGAAATATCATAATATCCTATATTTCAAATATAATAAGCCCTTATTTAATTCCCTGTAATTAAAAGTAATTCATATAATATATTTATTATTTCTAAGTATTATTACTTAGTGCCTATTATTTAGTACTTATAAATATTATATATTATAACGTATTATGGGTTTTTCGTATAATTAAATCTATATAATACACTTGTTAATTTATATTGTTCATGTTCCCGGAATAACAATATTACATAATATTTAGATATGATCAAAATTTAGGTTCAAAACGTATCTACTCGTTAAATATTTAAACATCCATAGTAACGCCAACCTTAAAATATAAAATATTCAAAATGTTATTTTTTTTCTCCCTTTTTCGTACTTTGAAAACACTTATAGCTTTGGTAAGCTTCATTTCAATCAACTTTGAACGACATCAAGTTTTTCGAATAATAATTAAACTAATTGTACACAATGTTTACCATAAAACTTAATGTAGTTAATCTAATTGAAACGTTTACTGTACAACATGAACACGAAATAACTACACACCTGTTGCTTAGTTTCGATGTAAATATTAGTGAATTATTTCGTTACTTTTATAGCCCTAGGAACGTTAATTAAAAGAAAATAAATATAAAATTTTCAAAAAATTAATTAATTTGATTCAGCAGTATTATGACATATTTATTTAATGTTGTTTAACATTTTATTACAAAAAAAAAAAAAAAAAACTTTAGCTGTTGTTAATTTTAAATTTAAAACTAACCTTTTAAATTCAAACTAATATCTAATATATAATATGTAATGCAATATTTAGCTAAAAAAATCGTTAAAAGGCATCCTATTAATATACTAGGTTTTTACTTATTCATTATTTTACAATAGAATTTAATATTTTCAGATTATTTAAATTATTGCTTTTTACACAAAACAATTTAATAAATAAAAATTACAGATTGATCATTTAATATTAATTTGCATTATCTTGTTTAGAAATTTCAGGTACTATATATTGAAATATATGTAAAAATATTTAACGATAAACAAAAAATATTTAAAATATTTCCGTTCTATATTTTATTAGATGTGAACACTTGAAGACTATATTATGCTGACGCAATAATGCGTTGAATAGTAAAAACATTTACAATTTCGATTTACATCTATAACCTAAAGGTCTTCAGAGTTTGTATGCTTTGCGTCCTCGAACAACTTGATAATGGTCATACCACATATTTGGATTTTGGCATAAGAAATAACGCAGGAGAACTATTTTTGAAATGAAAAAAAGAACAATTCTACTAGACCTTTGTCGAACAAATAAAAATCGTACTCTAGGGGACAAGATGATGTTATCGACCATGTCATAACACGAACGATTCTATGTTTGGCAGTTTTTATTATAACCTATAAATGTATGGTTTATGTTTTTTTTCTAAGATGAGATCTATTGTACAAAAAAATAAGATGATCATTTTTAGGTATTTTACGCAAATATTTTAAGTGAAAATCACTTCGATACATTAAAAATTCTCTTATAGTCGTAAAAACTCTCAAGTTAGTTAATATTTTCAATAGGCATAAAATAAATCTTAATATCGTAAAAATATTATTGTATAAAATATAATAATATTATGGTAAAATTTTCTAATTTTTACAAGTAATATTTTTGAGAAATTAAAAAAAAAGGACTTCTGAAAAAATAAATTGCAATAATTATTCGCGATGAAACACTCGAAATAATTATGATTATTCAATTTGTTTTTTATTGATGTTTAACTTTATTTAAAGGCAAGGCAATATGTATGATAAAAACTGGAAGTGACGATAGAAATGACATTATTTTTTTAAGTTCATAATGTTAATTCAATAAAAAATTAGGTAATTAGGTAACCTCAGAGTCAGATAAATTATTTTATTTTCAATAGAAAAATTAAGAAAATTAACTTTTGACCTAATTATTGTATAACATGTTATTACAAAAGTAATTATTATCCTCATATATTTGAATAAATTAACGTAAAAACAATTACATAAGCATATTGAGTCTTTTTTTTTTAATTCAATAACTAAAATTAATTTTTAATTGAAATATTGATTGATAATAATTTCTTTATTATTTAAAGTTAATTTGATCAGAAAATAATATCTACAATTTAGATGGTTTCTTGAATTTCTCTTTTCTAGACTCATCACATCATTGTTGTATTGATATCAAGAATATATTTTACATTCTTATTTTTACCAAATACAAGTTATATATTATAATCTATGTCAATATTGTTCATATAAAGTGAATAAAATTAGAGTAAACCCTAAATAATTGGGTGGTATCTGATTTACTAGCTAATTTTGTTTTTATATCGTTTAAAAGATTAAATCTAGAGGTTTCAGTAGAACATAAACATGAAAAACAATAAATAAATGTACAGGATTTTTAATTTATAAAATTAATTTAAGTATAATTACTTTTTGTTTTGCGTAATATTTTCTTTAACAATATTATATTGAAAATATTAGAATGACAATTTGAATAATTTGAATGTTTAGTAAAAGCAGTAAAATAAATAAATTACAATTTAATTGGCAAAATAATAACTATTCATTTGTCATTTACGTCATAAACGATCTAAAGGATAATGTCATTAGATTTCATTAAAGCCGTTCAATCCGTAAACCGACAATAATTTGAATCTTATACCAATTATCACAATATAATAATATTAAATTGCGTAGGTTCATTTGGAGTTTCTGTTTTTGAAATTCTCTGTCCAGGCAAAATGTATTAATTTGTTTCAACAGACATTATCATCATATTATAATTACCTATTTTGTTGTAGCAGTTGCGTATCTATTATGACATATACAAATTCATTCCGTCAAATGCAGATCATATTATAGAATAGATACTAATCTTTCAAATTGTTTTTAAATGTTATATTTATTATATCTGTTCGTTCTTTTTGTCATTACACCACGCGCACGCACGTTCCATAAGCTAGCTATTGTTTGAGTATATATATAGTAATAGTAAGACATGTGCATACGCATATTGCGGCATAAATTAAGGTATTTATAAATTACCTATGTACCTATATGTATACGTGGTAATTTAATTCTGTAATTGATGGACAATTTATACCAAACATGTGAATATTACTTTTAAAACAAATTAAACTATTCAATTAGACATTGGCAACTATCCAACTAATTGTAAACCATACTTTCACCGTATATTTCGCACGAGACTGCGTATTACTTAAACGTCTGAAAAGTTTCACAGTTGCAACTTTTAGCACGCAATACCTTGCAGCAAAATGTTCTTCGAGTAAAATATACATATAATTTTCAGTAGTTTTTATCATCTTACGCTTTATATATTACATAAATTATATTAATTTTATCGAAAACGTATAATTTTCGACACAAAACTCAACACATCACGGCAATATTGTCTCAATTTTTTGGAATGCGATACGACGCGCGTTATCTATGGAATTAGTTAATTTATCATTAATTTATCATTACTTTATATTTTTTTTTTCATTTAAAGCTTTTTATTTCGTTCCATTTGTATAACCTACTCCTAATTTAATTAAACTGTCGTTTGTATTTACAATAATCATCTAATCCTTAATAACCATGTAAAATCACAAATTCCTCACAATCCTTATTTCTGTAAACGACAATTGTTATGCTAAAAAATATGTATACAAAATATTTTATGCAATATTTTTAAAATAAAAAACCAATTACGTAGTATGACTTGTAAAATTGATTTTTTTTTATTCAACAACAATTGTCAGTAATGCCACTATTAAATTAAATCGTTATCGATTTCACTTACAGTAGTTATTACAATAATATCACTTACGTAGAATTACTTATCTTCTATAATCAAGTTATATTACGTTTGTTCAAACAAAAAAAAATAAAAACGTTTATCGTATCTTCTTATAAAACACACCGATGTTTTACGTTATATTATTAATTGATACATTTGTAAAGCTTTTCGTGTCATTTTAATATAATTATCGAAGGTGTGTAATATTTTTATGTTTATTGATTTGAGAATGTGGTTGTTCAATACATTTATTACATTTTAATTATAATATATAGTTTCGCGTTCTATGCGTTTGGTATCAATAAAATGTCAATTTTTTTTCTTTATTATTTATTTAAAATTTGTAGTTAAACAATTGTTTAAAATAAGCTATGGATTTTTCACATTAATAATTACGTATTCAATAAGTGCGAACAAATACAAACATTTGAGTACATATTAAGTACCTACTTTCACATTTTAATGTACCTATTTTGCCTATCCAATCCGCCGTATACAAAGTACAACTTACACAATATATTACGTAAAAAAAAAAAAAATGTAGACTGGTTATGATTTTATATTTTTGTATTTTTATCTTAAATAATTTTCTTTTCTTGTCACTATATTTCGATGGAAGAGTATTTTTAATGATACAGATACCTATTTAGAATATACCAAAAACTGTTATAAATTATCATTTACCATTATAACACTATATTGTATAATACATATAAACCAATAATGTTTAAGCATTATTACTAAACGTATTATGAACATAATTTATGAAAAAAAAAAAAAACATACGACAGAAGTTTTTTATTATCTAAATTTTACAATGCTATATATTTATTACCAACTAATTATTATAGTATACATACTGAGAGTAATAAACCTAAATGAAAACGTGAATTTTGAAATACGATAAAAAATTACTTTTTAAAATTAACCTTATTATGTATTAATTTTGTATGCACAGAAACTCTTTCAGAAACAAAACAATATCGTCATGACGTTGTTTTTTTTTTATCTTTAAAATTAAATGATTATTACTGGTTAGATGTCTTACTAATGCACTTTTGATATCTAATACAATCACTCAGCGAAATCGTATCCAAAGAACATTGTTTCTCAACTACTGATCATAACCATGAAACATAGTATTTAAAATGGTTTTCATCACTATATTTTATTAATTGTTGTAGAAACATGTATAAATTAGAAATATCTAACATCATTTTTGGATAAAATATTTTCTAAAGCTAAAATCAGAATGATTTTTAGATATTTTCAAATTGATCATCGATAATATTATACATATACGTATAGGAATGCAATAATTTGCTACTGTCAATGTTATTGTCAGCAATGTAATATTTAATATTATTATATCATTATCAATTTAATACTTTAATAGCATAGAACATTATTGTATAATTCGTGTCAAAAACATTTAAAGTGCAATAAAATGTCGAAAAAATAAAATTATCATTATCTTTTTCAATTACTTTAGAGATGACATTTAGAATTGTCAGTTAAAACATACTGTTTAAACTTTGTATCATGTATATTATTTAAAAAAAAATATTTAAAAATATAGTATCGATAATTATTATTTTTTATCTGATATTACACAACGATAATAATATTTATTATAATAAATATCGGTAAAAAAATAAAATACGATTAACAATAAAAATGATTGAAAATGATTGACCAAGATACTAAGTATATTATAATATGTATTGTTAAATAAATCGTGAAATTTCTCTCTCTATGTTTATAGTTACAGGCTTGTGTATAATAATATTATATCATCATCGTGCTCGCCGATCAACAAGTGCCCCGGCATCGGTCCGCTGTAAACGGTTATTACTTAGTAGTTATTGCCATGCGATGTATAACTATTATTGTCACCGACGAATAAAAATCAGCGACGGACGCCGCAACATTATTCGATGGCCTCAGGACATGATAGTATTATCATTATTATTATTTTATCGTATATTCGCGTAGGTTAGGTATTTAGAGCATATTTTTATTATTATTATTATTATTTCAATATATATCTAATACGCTACAGCCGTATCGGCTACGTAGATCCACATCGTGTCGAGGGCGGTGCGCAACAGTCGTTATTAAAACGGGTTTATCAATCCGATCGTTTATTATTATTATTATTATTATTATTATTATTATAAGTACGTAGGTAGTCGTGTTATAATATTTTTTTTTTTAGTCGATCGCATGAATATTACGTATATTTTTTGGAAAACCACAAAGCCGATGCCCGCGGACACTACACCAAACAACGATATATTACTATCGCGTACACGTCTTATTATTGGACGCGTGGCAAGACGAACGCATTTTTACGACGTCGGTTTTACCACAAGAAGCTGGTGCTCTTCTTCGGGTGGTATATTCTCGTCGATGACGAATGACCAAACGAATAACACATAATAATAATATATCGACGAGATAACCTAACCTCGGTCCGTCTATTACGCGTTATTATATTTTATTACTGTTATCGCGGAATACCTATATTATTCCAAGTGTGTGCCGTAATTATAATACGCACGAGGCGCTTCGTCGTCGTCGTCGTCGTCGTCATCGCCGCCGCCGCCGCCGTCGTCCGCGCCCGCGCGCGCACTCGGACCGCCCGCCGCCTCCTATTCCGCGCGCGCCTCCGTCCAGCAGCAGCAGCAACCACCGACGCCTCAGGCAGTGCGCTCGCGACACTCGATCAGCGACACACACCGTATACCACACGCGACTCTGCCACCTGCTCGCAGCTATTACAGACGTCGTCGTCGTCGTGGTCGCCAGATAACCGTTTTTCAGTTTTCAAACGATTAAACAGCAAACAGACAATAAAAATATAAATTATCTAATAATCGACACTACCTACTGATATCGATGAGCGCACATTAATCGCAAAGTCACGACAGTGTATTCGTATGGTATATCTGTGGTCGTAGCCGGTTTAGTGTTTTTTCTCTTTCTCTCTCACTCTCTCTCTCTCTCTCTCTCTCTCTCTCTCGTCCAATGGACCGAATGGAGGAGAAGTCGGCTGGCGTCGTCGACCGCGCACAAACCGTGCAGACCGCTGACGGAGAGAAAAACATGAGCACTTTCGGCGGTGGCGTTCGCCCGGCAACCGACGATCGCACCGATGACCACCACAGTCCAAGCTTAGTCGGCGGTCTTGAAGACCACGTCCCGGTAGACGACTGTGTCTCTAGCAACAGCAAAGGTCGCGAAGGTCCAAACAGTCTTGGTGCCGTGCCCGTGGACGGGCGATTGGCCGGCAATCGTACCGGTGAGCAGAAGACGATCAGCGTCAGTTGGTCGGGAGAAGAGCGAATCGCTGACGAGTTTCCATTAGAATGGCAAACCGCCGACGACCAGACCGAGACCGCCATGCAGATAAACGACGAGGACATGTTACCGTTGTTGATGGTCGGTAACGAACCGCGGTACAGAGATCAAATGGTACAGGTGCCCATCTCACGATTACCAAGCAATACCAAGAGGTGCGTGCTCACGATGGACGGTTATTCGTACGTGATCGGTGAGTATGTTCGTCATTTGACATTCGTAACGATAATGTTATATTTTTTTTTAATACTATAACTCGTTCAGTTAATTAGTTTTACCTATAATACACAAATAGGTGGTATTAGATACATATTAGTAGGTTTATATTATACACAACCGTACTTAATTTTGTGTTTATATGCGTGTTACAAACGATCAAGAAAAAGCTGAGTACTTAGGATTGGAATTGCTTTGCTTACACCTTAAAATTGTTTAATTTATATATTTTTGTATATTGTTTATTGTATTTTTTTTCACTCTTATACGTCGTATTATATTTTTGCGATGTTATTGTATATTATTATAAATAAATCATTGGATTCAAATAACTACCAAAAGTCTAAAACTCATCTGGTTTAAATATAAGTTATCGCAAAGACACGTTTAAGTTACCAGAAAACAACCGATACACATATACTTGTTAGTCTAATTCATAGTGTTGCAATGTAATATTATTAACGACAATTTATAAATATTTTTCACAGAAAGTCGTTCTATCGAATAATTACCAACCAATTTTTAAAATGTTATAATTATGATAGATATACTACATAATATTATATCGTATTTATTGTCTGCGTGAATTTTGTGTATTTATTGATTGATTATAGATCTATTTAAAGTGTAGTAAATCGTATTTTATGTATGTACATAAAATGTCGAATTCCGCCTTCAGACTTTCAGTTTCTTCAACAGCTTAAATAATACATTTCTTGATATCATTTTTGACATTTTTGAAATTATTGGAATAAAAATATAAATATATTTTATAAGTGTTGAAGATATTTGTTTGATTTATAACTTGACTATTATATTTGTTACATCTTTTTATTCTAACATGGAAAACATACATATTTCAAATTTTCAAATATACAATAATTATAATTATATAACGTCAGTCTCTGTACATTGAATTATATCTAAAATCATTTGATTTTGGTTATTTAGAAAATATCAAAATGTTTTGAATATATCGTAAGAGATTTCATTTTTTTACGCTTAGGAAAATGTAATAATACGATGCATAATTAACTTAAAAAAGTTTTCTCAAAATTATTCTTCATCTTATTTCTGATAAAAAAATAATTTGATTTTAAATCCTGTTAATTCTTAACGTGTCAGGGACATATTTTACCTTTGTATGAACATTAAGTGAACCAAAGATCCATAAAAAGTAATTAAATAAGACAACAGTGTTTTCATCATCACTTTCAAGTGTAAACGTTAAGTTTAATTTAAAATGTTTTATTTGTATTTACGTAGTTCTCTAAATAATGATACACATTGTATTTCAATTTTAAATTCCTCTAAAAAACAAACGAACAAAAATGATTATTTTTGATAATTTATCGTGATTAATTTGAATTTTTTTTAAGTGTTTAATAATTTATAAATTATATCTGCTGTGTGATGTTGCATCCAATGGCCTAATCATTTTTTTTTATCTATAACAAATAATTTAGCTAATTTTAGTTTATTATCATATAATAAGATAAATGGATTGATATCGTAGTATAATAAGTATACCTCAAAAATAATGTGGATGAAACAATAAGTACAGGAAATCTTGAAAAAATTGTAAGATTATGTTATTAATCTTTTATGATATTTATTTCAATTATCATCAAAATAAATTTGAAAAATATGTAATTAATATTTGTATCAATGAAAAAATGATAAATGTATACATTATATATATATTTCATACATTTACTCAATTTTTTAAAATATTAATTTATTTTTAATCTAAAATCATATAACTAGATACTAGGTACGATGATAGTTCTATATTTCTAATAATACGTAAGTTACAATAACATATAAAATAGTAAGAAAAATTGTCCAAACGTTCGGTTTTCAAAACTATTGAAGCATTTACTCTTCTGTTTGTTCAAATTTGTATATGCTTTTAATTGATCGATTTTTAGAATAATATATAAAAAATTATCACAATGTTTTTTCCATATTTAAATTAGGTAAAAACAATCGTTTCTTAATGATATACAACACTAACTTTATACTTTTTATTTTGAAATATTATAGATTCACTCAACAGTTTATCAAACTAAAATATTAATATAAACATAGTATGTACATTTTTAAATAGTGTAGCCCTAAACTTAAACTAAAAAAGTTGTTAAATTATTTTTTAATTTATTTTCATTCACATTATTTTTGTTTATAATAAAAATGTATAATATTATTTTGAAAAAATATAAATAATTATAGATAGTTCAGTTGTATATTAACCGAAAAAATGAGCACAATCGAACATTTTTTCAAACGTTATTAAATTACAATTATTATTAGTCCACGCTGTCTTGATACTGTTTAGTCAGATATATATATTTTGGGTTTGTTTATAAATATTTTTTTCTATTATTAGTTTAAACTTTTTTAAACTAATTTAAATATAATATCTCACTTTTATACGTGTTTATAGATCAGATAAATTGTTAATTAGAAAATAGTCGCATTTTTTAGATTTTTAGTGAAGTTAGTAATCAATTTATCTAACTATAATGTAGTCTTTTATTTAAATTAAAAAATGTTGACGATGATATTAAAAATATTTAATTTTTTTTTCACTGATTCTTTATTAACACTGGGAATTCATTGTATTATTTTATATTATTCATAAACGATATTTTTATTCTAACTATACAATATAAATTTACATTAACGTGCTCGTATATTATATTACATGCATTATTTTTTTTCTTTGCTCACATTTTTAGAAATTATTGTTATTACCATTCTAACAAATAGTAGTTTTTCAAATTTATGAAATGTAATATTTATTTTTTAATGTATATTATATATTATAATTTTCTATTATTAAAGAAAAATTTAAAAATCTAATAATTTTATTTATATTTAAACTACAATATGCAAGATGTGTAATTAAAACAGATTGGTAAATGAAAATTGATTATCAATTTTTAAATCGGTTCATTTCAGATAATTGTGTTTGGTTTGTGACATACAATCAATTATATTAGTTAATTAACTTCGTAAAAATAGTTTATGACAGTTTTAACAAATCAAACAAAATAGAAAAAAAGGTTTATGAAAATAACTCAATTAACAAATTAAGATTTTATATTACACTTTTCACCATAGTAAAATATTTTTTATATTTTTTTATAATTGCGAATCTCGATTTCCGATAATATTATACAGAGTGAAAAATATTACATTCTAAAAAATAATATTTTTAAACGGTTGGAGTTTTATTTTTTACTTAAACGAGTAAACATAATATTACTTATTTCTAAACCTGTATTTCTTTGATCTCATTTAATAAACTATTTTTTAAACTAATTTTTTTCTTAAATTCCTTAAAAATATTTTTTAGGCCTGATTCGGTTACACAAACAATATTTAGCCCGTCTGGAGAAACTTTCAATGCAGACGGAAATTGTAACTAGTTGTTTTGTGGACGATTTTAAACTTTCAATATTGTTTAAATATTATTGATAGTTTGTATATTAAGTATATTACTATACAAGATTTGATAATACTATCAACTCATAATAAGAAAAAAAGTAAGTGAACACAAATTCATACCAACTTAAAACAAATGATAAGAAATACAAAAAATGCACTACTACTTTAGTTCTAGAGCTTATAACAACTTCCTTATGCCGAGGGTTATAGAAATATAATGTAATGTTTATTTTATTTGGTGTTGGTAGATAATATAAATATTATATGATATGATATATAGTTACTTGTTGAACTTCGTGTTTTTTCATTATGTTTTCGATTGTCTGTTTCAAATATTTCACTAAACTTTTGAATATATACTAACAAAAAAATATTGTAAAACTATGTTATACCCGGAGCTAGACAACAAATTATTTTCAAGTTACTTCCATGTAATAACTTAAATTTTACCAAGACTTGAATATATTTAATGTGATATTTTTTATTTTATTTACCATATGTTGCATTTTCCAACAAAAACATCTATATACAGTGTATTTAAAAACGTAAATAAGTATGTTGTTTATTTCATTACATTTAATGAATCTATTAGGATGTATTAATGATTAATAACAAATTCAATTATTATTTAAGTTATAAGTTTATTAAGTAATTAATTAATTTAACATACAAATTTTTCAAGTCATTGTCCAGTAGTAACAAAATATAATTCAGTGCGTCGTATAAATTCTTTATTTGTTGCAGCTATAATTTGATCATCAATCAGTTGATTACATGCTGCTGTTATTTTATCTTTTAAATTTTGAAGATTTATAGGAGGACGGCATACACTATTGTTTTTAAGTGATCACATAAAAAAAAATCTTGTGGCAAATATTAGGTGATCGTGGTGGCCATTCAATGGGTCCATAAGTTCCTATCCATCGATTTAGAAATTGTGCATTAAAATAATCGCCAACTATGTGAGCATTGTATGTTGGAGCACCGTCATGTTGAAAAATAATATTTTCTCTTAGAGCTAAAGGAATATCATCAAGCATCATCGGTAATTGATTTAATAAAAAATTTTAATATCGTCTACCATTGAATGTTCTATCATAAAAAAAATGGACCAAGCAATTTACTACCAATTAAACCACACTAAACGTTTATTCCCCAAACAGTTTGATTATTGATTTCAAATGTCTAATGTGGATTTGATTATTCCAATAACGGTTATTTTGTTTATTAATAACACCATTATTTGTGAACTTAGATTCATCTGTCCATAATATTGAATTTAAAATTAATGGATTTTCGGCTAAATCGATCATCAACTATGTAAAAAAAATAAGTCTCTGATTTGTATTACCCTAACGTAAATGCTGAACTAAATCTTTAAAAGATAAAATAATAAAATAACAGCAGTATGCAATCAACTGACTGATGATCAAATTACAGCTGCAACAAATAAAGAATTTATACGACGCACTGAATTATATTTTGTTCACGGCAGACAATGACTTGAAAAATTTGTATGTTAAATTAATTAATTACTTAATAAACTTATAACTTAAATACAAATTGAATTTGTTATTAATCATTAATACATCCTAATAGATTCATTAAATGTAATGAAATAAACAACATACTTATTTTCGTTTTTAATGCTTTAAGTTATAAATTTATAACTCATATACAGATTACAGTGAAAACTATACAGAAATTAAAATTATAATTATATGCGACTATCAACTTAATAATTAGGGATAAAAAGTCAAACTTAAACAATTCTAGAATAATTATTTTTAGAGTTATAAGTCAAAAAACTGTAAATCGCGTGAATTTTGCAGTTTTTTAGTTAAATTGCTATAACTTAGTCAATTTTGGACTTAGAAAGTTAGTTTAACTACCAAAATTCATTAAAAAAATTAGGCAAAAAATAATTAATGATTAAAATAGGTGGTAACTATTAAAAAAAAAAAGTTGTACTGCGCATGCGCATGTCTAATTAATTTAAATATATTCAAAGGCCATAAAAATATGTATTTTTATGTCATAAAACCGATCAAAAGACAGAATTCAAATCGCAGGACTCTACGCAAATTTATTGAGTGTTATCAGTTAGCGTTTAATTAGTTATTTAAATATGTACTAAAATAATTGTTTTAAATGTCTTATGTATCAATCAGTTCATAAAAACTTACAATTTATTACTATTTATATTACATAACTTTATGTTTTGGATGAAATTTTTTTATCTATTAATTAGTTATTTAATTATTACATTTTCTTTGTTACAATCAATTTTCTATATTCGTTGACTTTTAATTCCTGCATATTTTTCGTCTTATATAAGCGTAACTATTTAATTTTTTAGTTAAACTTATTTTCGTAAGTACGCGCAATTTATACAAATAATCAATAATAATTATTTGAAATTTTAAAAGTTACTAGTTACCCGACGAAGTTATCAACATATTTTATAAATATAAACAAATTATTGTGTAAGTGTCAACTTCATTTTTCATTTTATTAATTTATAATTATTTACTTTTTCACATTTTAATTATTAAATTATTAAACTATTGGGTTCTTATCGCAATTGTTAATTTAATGGTTTAATATCCTTCTTTAGTTTTTTTATTGATCTTTAAACACTCTAAAGAGTATTAAATATTATCTAATTTAATTTAAACTGTGTCAATTCACATAATTCAATAATATATAAAGTAACCAAAAATCTATTCAAAACAATTAATTCATAACAAAAATTCTTGATGTTAATTATTGAACTGTTTAAAATATAATTAAATTCACTGTTTATCCTATTACTCGTGACTACTATCTCAAACATTTTTTCTACAGTTTTACACCATAATTCTTTATCTTAGAATTCATTTCATGGTAAGTTAGCCTATTTTTTTCCTGAGAGTATTAGTTTTTTTTGCTAATATTTAGACTTTGTGCAATTGATTAATTTTATATCTAAATATTTTATATATGTATATATAAAATAAAATAACTCGTTGAAACATAAGAAGAAAATTTAAACGTAATCATTATTAATTTTATTAACTTAAAAAAACAAAAATATTTATTTGTAATTGTTCTATAATATTTATATATTACGTAAATTGAACAATATAATATGTTGTAATATTTTTAAAACTAATTTAGAAATACCATAGACACGTTTTTGAGTTGGAACTAACGAATATTTTTGGACCTTTCGAATTAAAATTATAAAATATTTTTAGTGTTTTTGGTAAAAACATACACATATAATAAAATAAAATTATTAAAAATATGATGATTTATAATATAGCAAAAAGAATTCAGACAAAAATTTCAGTAATTATAATTATCTAATAGTTTGAAACTTGACAAAGAATGAAAACATTTCTGACATAAGAATTTCTCTAAAAATGCAAATATTTTAATTTATGATTAATTCAGAAAAGTAATGAGACTTATGAATCTAATTAAAAATAACGCTCATTTAGAATATTTTCTTTAAATTAAAATTGGAATACCTAAAGAACACCTGTAAATTCTTTAATATATTATTATACATATACATATTTACATTATTATTTTTGATGTTATAATTTTGAAAATATTTTATTGCTTTATAGTTATTTAATTATAGACAAGATCCCACATAATTTGATATTATATTTATATAAAAGTATTAAAAATACATGAGTATATTTTTTTAATTTTTTTTTTTATGTAAGCATTTAGAGTTGAAATTTGTACGAAATGGTATTTTTAAACGATGAATAACAAATTAATTTGTTATAATTTCAAATTATTATTTGTAGGGATTTTAAATTTTTATTTGTATTATGAATTAAACTTTACTGAATGACATTATCAAAATTCGTACCTAGATTATTATAATCCATTTATATATATTTTCAAGATATTACTTATTTACACCTATTCTTACGCAAACATTATTTTACGTTGATTTTGTATTTACTTAAAAGTTTATAATAGGAATATAGTACTATGGTATAAATATATTATATTATTATTGAAATAATTAAATTTTAATAGTTTTACAAATATAATGTTTTTTTTAAAAATTATATTGATATAAAAAAACACATGAAATGTACTTAGTAATATAGATTGACAAACCGTCTCCGCTCAATATCATTATTCATATATAATGTCATCCATTACAGTGACTTATTCGACGCCTACTATACAGCAGAAGGGTAATCACTATTTTTACTTTATTTTTAAACTAAGTAATAAAATATATTCTATGTGAGCGATAAACTTGGTCATTAAATCATTTTAAAAGCTAAAGTGGCAAATTTAATGGGCAATAGTTTGATATTATTTTAAATGAAATTACAGTTTAGAATAAAAATTATCAGTTTATAATATATACATAGGTATGTACAAATACTGCTACCATTAACAAATAAAAAATATTAATGAATACGACAATAAAAAAATATATCTATTATTTCAATTAAATTAATTGTCTTAGTGGCTTGGCGTGGCGCGTTGGCTGCTTCCAGTTGCGGAATGCCACTGGGAGCAAGTAACGGCCACAGCTACTGGCTCTCGGATGGGTGACCATTCGGAATCACAGTGGTTAAAAACCTTGCCACACATACACGTGTTTGCTATCAACCGTATCAATCGTAAAAAAAAAAAAAATACAACCTACCGAACCAACCTTACTTAAAAAACCCAATGGCCTTAGTAGCCGCGGGTCAACTAAATAAAAAAAAAAAAAAAAAAAATAATTGTCTTAGTAGTTATTTAATTTGATAAAATATGACAATATTTAGTATAATATTTGAAATTTAAAAATGTAAATTAGAGATGTTAAGTAATAAATTATTAGTAAATTTTGTAATTTTATTTTTTTATCTATATTTAAATTAAATTTATTGTAATGGTGACAAAAATGCATAATTAACATTGAAAATTTCTACTATGATTATGTTACTGAAATAATTTGTATTTAATATTGATATATTTTACAATCTATTAACAAGAATTTAGATGATTTTTTAATATACAATCACAATAAATCGGTAGTCATATTGCTTCATAATTTAAGTTCTTTTAATATAATGGTAGTTATAAAAGAATTTCTTCGCGTTTCTGATAGACAGCTTTTTCTGATAAGGTGCATTAACTTATGTTTTAGTTTGTTTAATTTAATTTAGTTGAAACAGGAAATATATTTTACTTTTTCTATTTTTAATAATTTAAGTCTTGATATTCATAATACTTTTTATGCGCACTTAATATCATTAATAAAACGTTGTAAAATATATAATTTCAAACATTATTAAATAAATCTATTGAAATACAAGTATTTAACTATTGTTTTCATTTTTGAAACGATAAAAAGTTTGATAAAATTAAATTGTATTAAAGTGATAATACTTTTAAGTAAATAGTGTTAATTTTTAATATTTTTCATTACACTTGGATTTCTAATAACTGTAGACGTATTAAGTTTCTATAAAAGAATTGTTTTATATCGTTGTTAAGTATTTTTTATTTTACGTGAAATATCCATAAAAAGTATTAAACGCCTGGTATCCATTTTAATTTTGTAATTGTTTGTTATTTATTATTTAGAATATTTTGTTAACTTTAAACAAATACTTCAACAACATAGGTATTGTACCGAAAACATTTTTTTTTTAAAGTATTCATAGTACAGCATAAAGGATTATTATATTTATTGTCACACCTGATAATCTAACCAAATTTAAGATGGTTTATCGTGTCATTTTTCTTTTAACTTTAAAAGTTCAAATTACCGTTGTTCAAACTTTTGACCATCAAAAAAAAAAAAAATAAATAAATAAATAAATAATAATAAACCAAAACAATAGGCGAAAAGTAAAATAAAATTTCAGTGGCAAACATTTAAGTTTTTTCCGCATTGTTTTAAAATAACTAAAATATAAAATGTATGGCTACCTGCGTTAACTATACTATATTCGTGTGTTTTATATTGTAATACGATAAAAATGAATTGTGTTTTACTTTTTACTCAATAATTATTTTACAAGAGCAGCCACTAAAGTTGTTTATTTTTTCGTATAACATACTTGCAATACGCATCTTTTATCCTTCTCTTTTATTTTACGATAATAAGCTACGTGTGACGCTGATGTAGATAAATTGCTGTGGGTTATCAAATTATTTTTAAAAATATCGTTATCTCGTAAACTTTTTTTTTCGGAATAACTGAATTGTATACGAGTCGATTTGCTAGTACCGAAATCCGTGCACAACAATGTGACTCTGTCTATTACAGATAACCGTAAATGTTCAGTCAAGTTTAGTGGTTGATATGCACCGTGTGAGTGCGTAACCTGGCACCGTCATACAGTATCAAGGACCAAACTTATATGCGGCCAAAGCATTAACAATTAAAAGGCTATCGAATGCCTCAATTTGCGTCATTTATGGACGCACGCGATTTTATTTTATATTATTGTGTGTCGGGATTTACTCTTCACGCAAACAAAGCACAACGTTTGAACGTGACAAATCATGCGTTCGTAAATTGTATCGTTTTCGTATTAAACAGACCGATGTTGTATATATAACATTTATTATAAGTTAATGAACCATAAAAGTGTAAAATGTGTATTGCTTTAGGAGACGGTTTTAGACTTCTGTAATATAATCTATCACTTGGGAGTGCCTTAACATTTTTAAGCTCTGTACAAAAAGTTAAGACTTTCCTTCAAATTTTTTCCATAGTAAAGTATATCAATATATAGCCACTGGTTGTAAAGGATTCCAGTGAATATATGACTAAAAAAATTAATCGTCCCGTACATAAATTATTTTAAGTCTAATAATTGATAACATTATTTACAAACATTGTTTTAACTCTAAGATTAGGTGATATTTTTTTTACTTATATTTTATATTATGGAAGTTTAAAACTA
This sequence comes from Melanaphis sacchari, assembly GCF_002803265.2. Taxonomy (NCBI): domain Eukaryota; kingdom Metazoa; phylum Arthropoda; class Insecta; order Hemiptera; family Aphididae; genus Melanaphis; species Melanaphis sacchari. Next base: position 323,814 of record NW_020270545.1, read on the forward strand.
ATGATATATATATATATATATATATATATATATATATACTATTACTACTTTTAATTATTATTAACTTATTCGTTTTCAAATATAAATTATATAATACCCTGTATAATTTCATTATAAAATTATTTGTTTATAAAAGATGAGAATGATTTTACATAATTACAGCTCACGGATATCTTCGTTTATTAATTTATAATAAAGTAAAATATGATTTAATGCATATTCTATAAAATATTGAAAAATTCTAATTTTAAATTGTATTAGAATTTATCTTGTTTAATATGTCATACATAATCTTAAAAGATACTTCACATTATAAAAATAATATTGTTGTTAGGTATCCACGAAAGATAGTTAAGTAAAATCAAGTTATAACATATCGAAGTTTTTATTCTTATAGTAATTGCGTATATACAAACAAAATTTGTTCTTATTTGTATCACTAAACAAAATGTGAACACTAAACGGTATAATTCGATTACATAGTATTCGAGGAAAACCGTATGCTAGGAATATATTTTCTGTTTTCCGTTTATACGTAAATTAACATTTGTACAATAAAACGTTACACGGCTCTGAGTCGATATTTCCGCTTTTTCTTTTTCTTTTTTTTTTTTTTTATGTACACAATCGTGTTTTGATTGACAGTAGCTCATCAACAATATATGAAACGCGTGTTACGCGGCAGTGGTTATAGATTGCTTGATATAAACGATTGGATAAATATATATAAATATATATACATCGAACAAGGTCGGCCCGATTTATTTTCGGTTGTAGTCTGTAATAGTTACCTACTTGATTATTGGCAGACCATTAGAAAGCAGCAAATAATATTTGGCTTTAGTTTACTTTACAAGGAGAAAAACAAACATAGCGACACCAACGTTATTATTATAAACCTATATTATTTGTTTGATACATCTTTCAATGCGCATGATTTACAATATGCCACGTGCTTATTCAAAAAATACTTACATATTTTTATCATAACAACCTCAATTCAATGTATACAATTTATTATTATTTTTTTTTTTATAAAGTTATACTTAAGTATATACAATTTGAAAAATATTATCAAGATGGTACTTCACGTAATATGGTTTAAAAACTATATATTTATCAATTCAAATCATATTTTATATATTTTAATATGAATTTATCAAGTACTTTTATAACCATTCGCATCTTAAAATCTAATTTTAATATATTTTTTCCAGCTGTTTTTTAAATATTTGTACTAAATATATTCATCAGATTACCTAATTATTGTTTATTTAATGAAACCAATTCATCCTTAAGCTACACAATAACAATGACTGGGATACAAATGATTAGTTCGTGTTGTTTAATCAATCGTATAAACAAACAAAATAAAACATTTTTGTTTTCAATTCGTTACCCTGCAGTGTAAAGTTTGTTTTTCACAGTTTCTCGTATTCTGGAAAACTTAAAACTCTATGGGAATTCAAAGGTTATCTATTTATTGGTAGGTGAGAAAACACAACTTTATAAAAGTTTCAATTGAGTTAATCGCGGTATTGGTCGAGATAGATTTCTCTAGAGTAGCCATTAGCTTTAATGTATATACAGGATCAGAATTTAGCATATTTTAATGGAGCATTATTTTCAACGTGTATCATTTATTTACACGAAAGATATCAAAGCACGCCAACTGTTCGAGTGGTAAATTTTCACCAGAAATAGGACTCTTTTATTTCTGCCAGGAAAGAAGAATGAATGAAGAAATATGATAGAGAAAGAGATAGTGTGTGTATGTGTGTGTGTGTGTGTGTGTGTGCGCGTGTGTGCGTGCGTGTGTGTGCGTATTTTTTTAAAATTGACTTGTAAAGTATAGTGTTCACCATGACCCTTTTGGATAATTAATTTTTTTTTTTTACACTGGCTGATTATGATTCGCCCACATGTTATATTGGTCGCACAAAATTAGTACAATGACCCGATAAGGTATACAAGTACAATACAGGCAAAGGCGTGGTAATAGCTTTTGAAAAAAAAGAAAAAGTAATAATAACCTTTTCCCAGGACTTTTTCTCCACCAACGCCGACACAATATATTTAGTATGTTAGCGGTTACGGTACACTATGGAAATATCTACTATTCAGCGTTTGTTAAGTTTATTTTGACCCACCACGTGGTAATTTAAGTATACTCGCGATAGTGGTGAGGGTGAAGAGGATGGTTTTGGGTCGTAGATGTACCACTCCCTTGTGTCATGTGCTGATCCCTCCACTGCACCTGGTCGTCGCAATATCCTCAGGATCAGGTGCACAAACTCAACGGTTTAGAGGGGTGAGTAGTAAAGAAATAGAGAATAAAAGCTTATAATATTATTATAATGTCCGCTATCTGCCGTTAACCGTCATATCATCTTTACACGCCACCCTAGGTCAGTCTGCATTTAATGGAACATATGTACTGAATCGTTATTCGGTAACTCGGAGTATTACCTTATTGATCAGCGAGATGGTCTATAGGGCTTGAAGTCATTTTATTTCTTCTTAGAGACCTTTCTTGTAAAATAATAGTTTAATACTCACATTTTCTATCAGTACTTTTAGGGCTATTTAGAGTTAGAAAAAAGTTAGGCGAGGTAGATATTTTTCTATATGGGATAATTTTTAAAACGGCTTGGATAATATAAAAAAAACTTAATAACTAAATCCTTTAGCTTTAAATTAAAAATTTTTCATATAATATATAAAAAAATATTTATTTTTTTTTTTTAATACTACGCTTCAGTATTACGCTATTGCTATTTCAACTAACGGTTTTAGTATTGAAAAACTCATTTTTTTTTTTTTTGAATAGAACGACAGAGCTTTTAGTTTTATAATGAGTGTTTTTTTGGCTTATACTTTTGGACAGTCGAAAAGCTAAAAATATCATTTACAGGACGTTTATAAATTAGAAATTATTGTATTTTACTAAAAGAGTAATTTTTGAATTTACGTACTATATATTTGCTTTCATATTAAAGAAACCTTTCTAATAATCCTGCTAACACTAGTATATCACTTTTTTTTCTGTTACCTTTTAATATAAATATTATTATTCAATATAAATTTTTATAGAAATTATTCAATTTGATAATATTGGTTTTCTCCATACTGTGCTGAAGTTACTTAATATACGCCCGTGTAACATTTAACACGTAAAGTTTTATAATAAAAATGATTTATTATCAATGTCCACAAAGAATTTACTCATAAACACAAAATGCGATTACATATAATACTGATCATTGTAAAACCTTAATGGTTAGTTAAAAGTAGAATAAATACTTCAATTTAAGTTTTAATTTATTTTTATATTTATAAAAGTTAAATTCAATTTTATTATTTTCTGTTAATTTTTTTTTTCTTAAATACAATTTATAAAATATATGTTTTATAAAAAAATATATAAAAATATTTGGTAATATATTACTAAAATGTTTTTAATTTGCATAAAATAAGGGATTTTCCGTATCAAATACAATAATTAACTAGAAATCGTAGTTACCTACATTATCAAAAATGTACAATTTTTTTTTTTCCATAAATACAAAAATTAGTTTATTTTATAGTAAATTTATTTAAGAAAATGCAATTGTAATTTCAGATACAGCGATTTTTGTTTTTAATGGAATTTTTCTTGGACTTCTCAAATAAATCGTTTTCCTATTATAGATTGAAATTTTATAACATAATGTTATAAAAAAAAATTACTTACTCTTTTAATATTTTGTTATATCACAATCAGATTTAAATTATATAATATAGGTAGGTGCAATTTAAGCTATAAGTAACTATGTTAATTATGTTATTATAACATTTATATTTAGATATGAATACATTTTGAATATATTTATAATTATAATTATTTATAAATTTTACATAGCTATACCCAATATATTTAAAAAATAATATTCAAAAAGATACTATTTACTTAATAAAATAAAAACTAAAAATAACAAACCAAAAACCAACTCTGATAAATTATATTCTTAATACTTTACTATTTAAAATTGTATTTAGTAATTTTTACAAATGATTTACATACAGTTTATCAAATCTGATCAATGTAATGTTGTAACTATTAAATATTTTTATAAATCGTATCAACAAATATTCATATTTTGAGATTTATATAAAATCTATTCATTCCATTTTATTTAAAGTTATCATATTAATATAACGGTATTTTAAGAGTATTAATAATAACGAAATTTTTATTTATACTCAACATTTTCGGTCATAATATGGCACACTAAAATATTTCTATTTTTTATTTTGTCAAGAGTTTTTTGGTTTCATTATTCTTATTAAAAAAAGTTTTATTTTTGATCCTTTATTAAATTAAATTATTTTTTTTTTTCTAAATAAATTTAGTATAAAAGTATTTTGTTCTTCTATTATAGCTGTGTGGAAATTATTTCCGTTACAAATTTTAAGTAAACAGAAAATTACAAACTTTATTTTAACATTGACTACTTCATAAATATTTTAACTCTCTATTCAATTCGAGATTATAAAATCCAGATTATTATATTTATGATTTTTAATATTTATTATACCAAACACTCAAAATAGTTTAATTTGTTTACCATTTAAAATGACCAACGATTTATTGGTGTTGTTTTAACTTTCAGGACTTTGTTATAATTTTATTTTGTTTCACGGTTTCGTATTTATATGTTTTTAGATAATTGAAAATAAAATTTTATTTTTTCAATGTTATGAAAATAATCAAATTTAAATGCACGTATCAATATATGTTATAATCATACAAAATTATTAAATGTACTATGCATAAAAAAATTAGCTAAATAAAACTAATAATAACAAACCAACAACCATAACCATTTACCTTGTAAGTACATATTAATTTATCAAAACATCATGATTAATAAAATAATATTATTTAGTACTTATTATAAAATGTGTTAATTTTATTTTTCTATTTCAAAATCTATCAAAATATTTGTTATAAAATAATAATCAATTTCTGCGATAAAAAATATTAACATTAAATAAACGATTTATCAAAAGTTGCTCTCATTGTAATTTAAAAATATCTAAGACACATGAGCAATATTTTGATTAAAGTAAAAATTATTTAAACGACAGCCAATGATTTTATTTATTCAATAATTATTATTCAAAAAAATTTGAAACATTTTACCATTTCAATTATTTTTGAGTTCCAAATCTTTGTTTTTTAATTTTTTATTTCACATATCATCTATTATTATTTCTTATACTCAACGATTAAAAAAAAAAAAAATGTAGGTTTATTTCAATTTATTTATATCATTATACGAATCATTAATGTGTACTTAAAAGTAAGTTTATACATTATATAAAAGAAATATTAAATACCTAATATATTACTATGGTTGTGTATTAATTTGTTTAGAATTTAATAAATACTATATTACTGCTTAACAAATAAATTACTAATAGTAATGTGAATAAATTATACAAAATCAAGAGAAATATCTCATTAGAAATATTTACGTTCATTACATGTTCAATAGTTTATTATTGAATTCAAATTTAGCATACCCATAACGTCACACATTCAATGAACCTATTCAATAACCTAACTTACGCTCAAAATCTTTTATTATAGCTGAGTGACTTTTTCAGGTTTTTTTTTTTTTTTTTTTGTTATTGTCTATTTATTAAAATAATAATAATAATAATAAAACATAATTATACCAAATTTTAAAATAATAATATATTAAAAATAAGCAAATAATATTTAATGAATCATTACTTTGATTATGATTAAACATTTATTTTTTCTTATTGATCTTTGACTATTTCGTGTCTTCATTATCATAGCTGCTATTAGAAGCATTACAATTTTTTTTTTTTTTAATTAGGTAATAGTTTACTCCAAATAAATAATAATTTACTCTAAATTTTTCCCTTGCATTTTACTATGTTACAAATATTTACTATTCGTATATTGTTCTGGCGTATTTAACACACTTCACAATAATATTATTTTATATGGTTGGAAATTATTATAATAGTGTTGCTCGTTTATTCGTCATCGGCGCCAAAATTCTACAAACATTTTGTATTTGTTTCGTCATATAACCGCATATTGATCAATATAAAAAGGCGAGCATTTCGTCGGCGAAGGTTTGTTTATCTTTTACCGATATTATCAGCGGCTAATGGGTCAAGTAAACATGACGATAACGGTGGTGTTTGTAAAAATATAATGATAGTATCACAATTTATGGTACGCACGCGTACTTACTAATTATCTTAGACGGTAAACAATGGGTCGAATATTATGATATTAAGCCTGTTAGATGAAAAATACGGCACGAGAATACATAATATTTATTATCCCTGCGTATTGTATAAATATAACGTATTTCAAAAACCACAATTTAAGCCGAACACAATTTGTATGAACAAACGTGTTAACTTTTACTATGTCGCGAACTTTAAGACTGATGTTTTAATGTAACATTTAGTATTTACATCGCCGTAAATCCGGTAGTGGAAATAATAATAATGTACGAGTAGGTTTTAGATTAATTTACCAAAACAAGTTAAAGAATAAAACATTTAAATGCATGATATTGAATTTATGTGTTTACCGATAATTACTACAATTGATACAATGATTGTCTTGATGTAAACAGAGAATAGTTTTTTATAAGACTGATTTATATAACAACCTTATTTCATGATAAATATTGAAATGTGCTTGATAACATATACTGTGAAAACAATTGTGCTAAAGTTATAAACATAATATATAGGTTGTTAGTTGTTGCAGATATTATCTTCAAATTATGTGTTGAATAATTGATAAATTAAATTTTGTTTTAATACATTTTTTTTTTTTTTAGTTGAACTACCATCTTATGGAGGTAAGATTATAGTTATAAGTGTAACATATTTAAAAAATTAATTTTGAAGTAAATAGTAGCTATTTTACATCAACAAAAATTATAGTATGTGAAAAAAAAAATCTAAATCAATTCTGTAAGAACAAAATACTTGAGTTAACATAATATGATAATATTGACAATAATAAGAATTAAACAATAATTGTATGGATCAAAGAATTATTATTAAACATTTAAATTCAATAATAATGCATTGGGAGTATAAAATAGTTTGTTTGTATGACTATTTGAATAAATTAAAACTAATTAATAAAACATTTGTAATATAATTTTTGATTACAAAACATTTTTTTTCTCATAACGTTCATTAAGAAACTAAAACGGCATTTTTGTTTTTAATATTTTATGCATGATCATTTTTAATTGCATGTCATTGTAATTTTTTCCAAAAAGTTAAAAGTTTGTGGTTAGAGTGTTTTGTAAATATTTTACATTTTTAAAAGTTGATATTATGACTCTACATTAATAATTATATTTTTAAATAGACACTTAAGTAAAATAATATACCTAATTTTTTACTAAATAGGTATGTTATGGGCCTCCAAAAACTTTAAAAAATATGTAGGCTGTATGGTCAAAAAGCAATTTCTTGGATTTCGAGAAAATATTTCTAAAATGATTCAATAAAGTAAATTAAAATAAATTCTATTAATTCACTTTGTTTCATATTTTATTTTTTCTTAGAAAAAGTCACATTTTAATTGAATCTTACGTATTTTAAATAATTAATTTTTCTTTGATCATTAACGGTTATTTTAAATACCTAAAAGAAAAAAAATCTACCCCAAAATTGTTCACCAAATATAAATGTTAATTGTTTTAGAAAATAAAAACAGTACTTCTAAGCACATCAAAAAAAAAAAAAATTAATAAAGAATAAACTGTTAATTATTTATAAATCATTAAAATATAAAAATCAAAGAATTATCCTTGGTTAAAAATTCGAAATGTGCCTCGTCATTTACTATAAATAATGGTCGTGATAATAAATTGTACTGTACGTAAAAACGATGCTGAACATAGGCTCGTGTTTATTTCAAAGTAATATAAACGTTTTTAAATATTTTTCATTTTTTTAAAAGAAATTACTGAATTAGTAAATTTAATTTAAGTCTGTCAATGAAAACACTTGTTTAGTGCTTCCTACTGTTTACCCCATTGATATATTATTATTATTATTTCGTTTTTATCTTCACAATCAATGCTTAAAATTATTTAAATTGTTATGAAAATAATTCAAAATAATAACAAAATTATATTATTATATTGTATCTACTTTATATTTCTAACACAAAATTTGTTTTGTTGTATCACTCACACGAGTGAATACGTGTTAACACTTTAAACGTCTTACCCTTATACGCTTTAAAGCAATGGACGTATCCAAAATTTAATTTAACTGGCACTGCCTCCTTATAATGAGATACAATGGTATACTTTTATCATTTAAGGTATGTATCTTCAAAACTTATTACCATATAATATGCATATCTCGGCTACAGTTACAGCGCTGTAAGAACTTAAAAATGTAAGGACGTTCAACAATTATCAGCAGTTTAACACAAAATATAGTTGTTGAAAATATTTTTACCATGAAACAAACTGTTATGCAAAATATGTATAAATTGATATTTTATGCCACGATAGTAGCACACACGCGTAATATAAACACCCACACACTAAAATGACCGGCCTCTTTGTGCCTGCGCGTGTGATGGTCTTAGATGGTAAAAAATATGCCATCTCAGTACATCTTGCTTCATTGGTTCGACCTACTTTAAATACTTACTAATCAAAAATATACTTCTATATACATTTTATAAAATAATATTAATGACTGTCTACATATACGACAGTTTGTAAAACAAATAGTTTTGTCTTTTAATCTGCGTTCTATTAAAATGTAATATAAATACACATATTATGTACTTACTCGTATATATCAACATCTTTAAGTATCTTCAATAAAAACACTGATATGAGTATTAGACAAAAATTAGTTATAAAATTAAATCAACTTATTATACAAAGACTGAAACAAATTAGAAAATTATAAACTTGAAATTGTATTACCGTTGTAGGTGTATACACGTAAAAAAATATATACATATAAAATGATAGTATCTATGATATAATTAAAAAATAATGGATAATATAAGTAAAAAAAAATAGATAATATCTTTAATCGTTTTATTCCCTTTAAAACATTAAAGGCATACACCTATATAATAGTTCTATAAGGTATCTATAAATACATTTTTACAGAATATAATAAAATCATTCATATTTATATATTTTATATTATACTAGATAATAATATAATATTTTGGAAGTAAATTCTAAACAGTTGTTTCATCATTTCTAAATTAAGTGGTGGCTACAAGATTTCAATCTTTTGGGTCTTCGCATTAGAAGTTGGATCAACAAAATTGTTTTAGTGGTTCACTGTAGTACTTCATGGATATATCCACTTTGAGAAAATCCGTTATACGTTACTACGTTACCCAATACCCATCTATCAGAGTGAATAATTGAACCAACTTGTACCTCTCGTTTGATAATGGCGTGTAAGGTTTCTCGATATCTCTTATAAATAACAAAGTACCTACTGAGCTTTAACTTTATTGTCATCCTTAATGCACAGGCCAAATGACGATGGGCCTGCAAGCGGCCTCCCTCAGTTACACGCTTTAATTTTTTCATCATCTGAAATATTTTTCACAGGTAAATCTGTTAATATTTTAACATTCTTAAAATACAATTTTTATTAATATTTTTTTTTATAACATTATAATATTCTATAAATATAAAAATATTATACACATATTTTATTTTTTGCTTGCTCCACATTTTTCCAAAATCATTAAGTTATTGATGTTATTCGTATATTCAACCAAATATATCCCGAAAATATAGCTATTATTTGTAAAATGTATTATTGTGACTAAAGATCTATCCATTAAATTAATTATAATTTATCATAACTCTTTGAATTGATAATACACTAATACGAGTTATACGAATACTATAATACGTTTATTATTATTAATTTGTCCATAAAAGGTTCACCCTATTTATTTTACTAAAAATAAAAATATCTAAAAAAAAATATTTAAAAGCTAAAACCCAAGAAAAGTATATCTTAAAGTTTATTAATTTCCTTAGTTAATATTCTAGGTCGTTGGAAAAATTATGTTCATAACGCTTATTCTCAGTTTTTTTTTTTTTTTTTTTTTTTAATTAAAATATGACATTGAAACAAAATATTTTATAGCTTTTGATATTTTCATTCTAAGCAAAAATATTACCAAAAATATTAATAAAAAGTTGATTTGCAAGGTTTTAATTGTTGATAATTTAATATACATATTTTAGAAAATATTATTTTTAAATAATTTAAACCCATAAATAGTGTTGTAATTCATAACGGAATGTACCAACTATACACACAAATATAAAATGTGGGACATAAATATATTATCAAAACATAAAATCGATAATAAATTGTTAATAAAGGTGATTCAAAATAAACTCAATGTCTGATTATTCACAAAATATTGGTTAACTATTATTATATAAATTCTATTATAAATTGATATTGTATAATAGGTAGTGAACTAAATGGTATAGAAAATATCTAATATTTTTTTGTTAGACTCCGTTTTACGAACAAGCTACCAAAATTACACGATATATCGTTTTCATACAATATAGCTTCCTCTTCATTTACAAAATCCGTGGTTTATAATATTTGTATTCTTATCGCGTGTGTATCTCATTTACTCTTATAAAAAATTTAATTTACCTGTTAAACGACCACATACATTACTCTCAGTGTTTAAATGCTAATTAACAATTGGTACATGAGAAGTAGTAATATTCGTAAACATTGCATATCTAGTAAGATTATCGCTGAAAATTAAATTATCGTTGAAAGAAATAGGATTTCATTTTTATTTTTACTTCCTTATTTGTTAGTTTGTATTAATCATTCACCCATTCCATTAATATATATATATATATATATATTAAAATTCTTCTATTTTTGTTATAATATAAGTATATTTAATCTCCGAATAAATTTGTATTTTTTGATAATTGAGCGGCATTATTAGCCACTAAACTATTAGTTGATATTATACAATTTATTTTGTAATCTTTTTGTAATGAACATTTTGTTTTATCGTGTAAATGGTTTTAACTGATTTTCTATTGAAATGTAAAATAATTTTGGTGTTTGAATAACATTCACATTTATTATAAAACAAAGAATACTTGTATTGAAACGTCCATGTACAAAAATCATAGTTATATTGTTTTAACAATATTCGTATTGTTAAACACTAATTCACAGTACAAAGGTTAAATTAACTTAAGGCAATATTTATTTTAGGGAAGTGTATAATTTTCTTCAGTTCTGCCTACCTTAACTAGATAATAATAGCTTAATATAACATAATCGTTCGAAAACCAAACGTTATTGTCTCGTAATTAACCAATAATTTGGATCATTATTCAATGTTTTTAGGGCTATCCGCCAAACGTTATGAAAGCGTATTAAAATATTATAAATTGTAAACCATAATATTATCTTCCAGTACTTCGCCAGCGTTAGGTTAAATTAATAAAGACAATTTTGTACAGTCTTTGAAGACGGTTTATATTATAACCTAGCATGGTTGTCTTTGTATATTAAAACTTAAATAAGAAAATTGTATTACACGTTAATGTGTCATATATATTTAATGTTAATCAAATTTTTTGTGTCTGGAGATGGGAACTTAAGACCGGATGTTCAAAGGAACAAGTTTCCTGTGGTTTTTTACTAGCTTTATTCAAACTGTGTAATAAATATAATGTGCGTAACCTGCAGATCAGGTTTTCGATATTGCTTGTACAGATACCATTGACCGAGAATAATAATTACAAAAGTTTTTCAAGTTTTCGGTGAGTATCGAACTATCCGTGCGTAAAGAAGAGTACGGACTGGGCTGATATCGTCTTCATTAATCCGTCGTGCATACATATTTGTATGAGTGGCATATTATATATATATATATATATATTGGGTTCGACGGATTATAAGTAACCGACTTATATTTTAAGCCGCTATCCAGTTTCTTAATTACTAAAATTATCAAAGTGTTGTATTTCATCGACGTTCGCACTTAAGTAAGTTTAGCCTAATTACCGTTGCGTATCATATGTTAGCAATAAACTACAGAGCGCGCTTACTATATATATAATTGTACCAAACATGCACACACCGTATAATAATATTATATTACGACGTCAATACAAATTTCGTATAAATGATAATATAATAAATTTAATATTATTTAATTTAAGTATATATTTTTAAAATCGCATTAATCGGACGAATGAACCATTTTGCATAATATAATATACTTAACGAGTAAATTATAGCGTGTCGATTGGGGCAAGTTATGTGTTATAAAATAAATATCGCGTGACTTATGAATACCAAGTCGGTTTTAGCGGCGTGCGTCATAATTGGTTACCGAAATACAAATAAGATTTTGTCAAATTAAAGCACCGAGACTTGAATTTTTAATTATATAAAAATGGGGCGTTACTTAGGCACAATCAGACTCACGTACGGTTAAGTTCAAAAACCATGACGGGAGATTTATGCGATGATATACGCGAAACACAAAACATTAATTCGTTAAAGAATTTAAAAGTATACATGCATTTTAATTAATTCTAACGATTAATTATTAAACACAATGAATATTTTCCTGTTAGTAATCTTTTTAAAATATTTTAATTGAATAAATGCAATTTTTAAAATTTGCAAAAATTATTTATTCTGAAAATTACTAAACAATTAGTTTTAATTTCTTTATTTCAAAAAATACAAATAGATATTAAGTTCTTCATATGTTTTATCTTTATAAAAGTGAATTTGTCTTAATATCATTAAAATCTATTTGGAAAATATTTTAACTATATTTTTAGGGAAAATATAATATCATATAAACTGGCTGTAGAAAACATCTAATGTTTGAAAAATTAAAAATTAAATGTATATTAAATTTGAGCATAAGACTATTGATACTAACTTCAACATTATGGTTACTATTTTATATTATTTTGTAATGGTATGATGGTTTAATATAACTTTTAAGATAAATATAATAACTATAATATAATAATTACTAACTTTAGCCTACAAAAATAATATTTTTTTTTGACGAGTATTTACAAAATTATTTATTTATTTTATTTATTTAAACGTTAGTCCATTTCAGCATAACAAATAATAATGATTAATTTTAAATTAGTTATAATAATTATAATAATAAAATTTTATCTTTTTTTTTTTTATGAATTTAAAAAAAAAATATCCTCTTTGTGTCTTTTATTTTTTAAAATAAAAAATTAAAAACATGATACTTTAATTTTTATATAGATAAAAATTTCAAAATTGAGCTTAATTTAAATTTAGATTCTCTAATATTATACTTAAGAGCTAAAAAGCAAGATAGATCATAGAATGTTTCAATAAATAATTTATACTTGAACCATGAATTGGAATAAGTGTAACGTTTACATAGTATAAATAACTTAATTCACAAAGTGAAACGGTATTTAGAATATTCTGAAATACATAATTTAATATCAGTATTGTGAATTTACGTGATTATCATAGATGATTTTTATAGATTTTAATTAATTTAAATCGATTTATATAATTATGATTTTTTTTAAGTTTATAGCGTATTGTTAAATTTTTTAATTTCAGAAATTTTTAATATGGTTATTACACTGATAATAACGATTTTATGAAATATTAATTAATAAATAATTCGTAACTTTTTTACTGAGAATATTTTAACTGTAAATAGTGTACAAATTGTGTACTTAATATTACATATGAGAATTACTTTCATACAACAAAGGCCTATATTATAATTAATACGTAATACTTTATTTATTTCTTCTATGAAATCTTTATATATCAATTTTCACCCGATTTAGTACTGAAAATAGGAATATTATTATCACTGCAACTTTTCATTGCTGCCTATTTCTTAACAAAATACTTCTACAGTATACACATAAATATACGCAGTAATAGCTAATAACGTACAAAAAATATGCAGTTATCAAACATCGAATTTCCGAAGACACAGGTTAGTGCGTCATAAGGACTCGACAACAATTTTCTAAAATCAACACACGAATTATAGTCGTCTCAAGTGACTGTGACGTGTGTAGATACTTGTTTATTAAGTTGTGACTGATATCGTGTTGTCATGTTTTTCTTTTTTTGCTTTTTTTGTTTAATTCACCCAATTGACATGATAACGATAATGTTTTCTGCCGTTTACTCATTACTATCTAAGGATTAAGTTTACCCACACATAAGTGTATACAAATTGTAGAGAATGGCTACATGGGCCAGAGTTCTTCTTATTTTGTTTTAATAAAAAAATAATAAGAATCTAAATCTTAATAGAACACATATGTTACTTAATTAAAACGTCGTCGTGATTATTATATTATTTAGGTATTTTTTAATAAAATATCTACTAAACCGCGTTTACAAACATGATTCTTGATAAAATATTACCATTTGTAAATTATGACAGTTATATACAATAATGTTTAATCCAATAAATCACGTGAATTCATTTGTTAATGAAACGAAACGTAAAACCAATGTGTTGGTAGTTCTCCAACCGATTAATAATCCCAAGGTATCAAATCAATAGCATCCATGAGTTAAGGAATAATTGAAAAAAATAAATTAATATTATAAATGATTATGCTACGAATTTCCTTATCGGTTTAACACAAACGCGTGCTGAAAATGAAAGTTAAATTCCAGATTAAAGAAGTAATGTAATAAATGAGAAAGCAAAGTTTATCTAACTTATTTTACTGAACAATAAAAATAATAAAAACTGAAGCATTCTCTTCGTTTCTGAAACAGTGATTGCCCGGAGAGTGAAATAGTGATCATTTGTCTTCTGAGATTTAATTCAATCAATGATAAATCGTCGTATAAATACACATAGCATTTATATTCATTTCAAATGTAGCTCATTATTATCATTATTTTTATTTATTTATTTTATCAATCGTTTATTAAAATATATTTTATTTGTTCTATACAAGTTCCTATTTAGTAGACATTATTCGAATTTTTTGTGTACCAAATTAAGATTATTTTGACTTGAAAGTCAGTCGCATAAAAATCCTTGTTGTTTTGTATTTGTCTAAATATTAAGATGTTATTATACGTGGTTACTCCACAATTCCAATTTTATTATTTGACAGTATAACATGTGCAGTAATTGTGCTACAATTTGGAAAAATCTAATGAAAATGTCTGAACCACAATTATTTTAAACAAAACAAACCACCAGAAAATATAAAAGCGAAAATAATTTATAACTATTAGATAAGAAAATACAACTTTAATTTTACATCGTGTGAGAGAGTGTTTCAACCGACAATTACCGTGTGTATTAACTTAGGTAAACATTTTTACAATGTGAAACTTCACAGTGAGCGCACATTTATACCTATATAAGTACCAATTATGCGTGTTCAACATATATATAAAAGCAGTATTTAACACACATACACACACACATACACATACACACATATATATATATTATATTATGTTCCTATTACGACCATCGCCTCACAAAGCATAAGAAATGGCTGGAAAAATCTTTGTAAATAAAACGTTATTGTTTTTCGTGTAACCAATTTATTATTCGTGTATATACTTATTTAAGAGGTACAATTTTAATTAATATATTATTTAAAATAATTACATAGTTAATATAATTAGAGACTAGACATCTAAGGAAATAAAAATAACTTAATACCTTATTGTCAGTATTTCCTGGTTGTATATTACGAATATATTATGAAAAATAAAATGATCGCCAAGTTCATCATCATCATAACATACATATTTTGATAATATTTATATTTTATAATTCATTCGTATAATGATAATATAATTAAATAGATAATTAAAAAAGAATGATAAACATGTATATTTTCTATTATAATGTCAAAACATGTCTATTTTTATCAAAATTAAAAAAAACAAATATGCACTATGTATCATCACATTGTTGGTTTCATATTAAAATATAACAAATAATATTATTAAATTTATAATAAATTAATATTTACCTAATACAGTTAGATATTATTTAAAATTCCTTGGAAATATTGTTTTTAACTTGGGGAAAAAATGATCATTGTCATTATTGACTGGTAATTTATTAAAATTACTAAATATTAATATTACCACTAATAAAATAAGTAACTTTATAATATGACTCTGTCTTTAGACAGAAATAAATTAAACAAGAGATAAGATTGTTGCGATATCTACTCAGCCTAAATTTTGAATTGTTTTGTTTTGATCGTGAAATCATTTGTGAGCAGCTCAAATAAATAGTTTTCATAACACACCACTCATTATCGATATAGTAACTAAGTAATTATCCACTTCAGACATTATTTTTTTTTAACTAAGGTACGCATTATATTAACCATTGTTTTATTGGAAACGTGTGTAGTAAAAATATAACATATTATTTACTCGTACAGTAATATTGATTAAATCGCCGAATAGGTCATCAAATATGCAGTAAAATATAATATAGTTACAATAAAATATTATAAATGTTAATTACATTCTTTAAGATATTTAATATGAAAAAAATAGACAGAATAGTTGTATATTTAAAATAACAATAGCAATAATAGATTACTATTAAACTCTACGAATAAAATGGTTGTTTATTTTTGTCTAGATATTAGAGTGAAAAACAAGTCTCACTATTTTGTTGTTCATTTAACTTTAAGATTATATCTACACCGGCAGCGGAACACACTATTCCGACTTCAGCATGCGGTGCAATTTCTATAAGTCACTTGATTATTTCTTATTATGTATTTTATTGTTCTTACGAAACAATAACATTTTTGTTGTTTCGCGAAACACACGAAACAGTCAAAGATACGCGCAAGCTGAACGAGCCGAAAAACAATTAAAACTATCCGATTCACAACTTTTAGCAGAGTTAAACGAATAAATGTGCTTAAGCATATAAGCCATTCGGTTTTTAACGTATGTTTATCCATTTTATGTTTTTCATTTCGTTAAAAAAGATTTAGAAAAATACATTATACTATAGTTACTTTTATAATGTTTTGAAATAACACTCAATGAATAAAAATCATACCAGTTGCAACTAGTTTTACTTATCTAAAGTATTACCTAAGATTTAAAATGAGATTCCATTTCAAGTAGGTATACATACATTTATAATAATGAAAATAAACAGATACACGTAATTACAATTTAAAACATACACATAATATGACGACAGAAAATTTAGATTAGTTTATTAAACAATTTCAAAAACATATGCGATAAGGAAATTAATTAATGCTCCTTTGTCGTATGTAATTCATAAAAAGATTAAATAAACATTGAGTATATTTTCATTTGATTGTTTTTTTTATCGTTTGTTAAAAGAATATATATTACGTTTAGATACTACATATATTATGTCAACTGTGGACCTTAAATACAGTTCGCCATAAACCGACAATTATTTATCCAATTACTATACTTAAATGTTAAAATACATTAAATGTTACTTGCTTATTCTTTGTCCGTGGTGTTTGAAATTTAACTGAAAATATGGATTTTAAAAAGATTATTTGAAGAAGGTTATTATACAGATTATTTAATAATCAAAAAACATTGTTTAAAACAATCAATATAGGTATTCGCGTATTTGCTGGTATTTTATCTCAGGGATTGTATAACTGAAATGTAAACAGCATTGGTTTTGTATTAATAATTATTGCACAGATACATATAAAAAAAATATATATATATAAGTATGCAAAACACAATATGCGTTCTACATACTTAAGTATATGAAAACACATGTGTAAAATAATAATAATATAAAAACTATCGTTATTTTATTTAATTTTTCAAAAAAGTGAGATTTACATCAACAAATCTCATTTTCTCAATACAAAACCGATATTTTTCATCGCCTGTCTGAGTATACATTTTTAAAAAACTCACTTTAAAGCTAACGGAACATTTTTTTAGTCACGAATGCATATGTTGTTATTTGCAATATGATTATTTTTTTTTTTTTTTATCATACATTACTTACGATACATTGTAATGTAAAAAACAGCTCGTTGGCTTTTATAAATTGTATACATTAGTATATTATAATGTACGTTTGGATAACGTTTAAAGCATCTTACTTTGACATTCAAATAATAGTAATTATTACCAAACAGTATACGAGCGTTTAATATTATAATTTGGTATAATATAATATTAAACGTAATTATGTATTTCAGTAACGAACTGAATTAAATTCCTCTTTTGAACGTGATTAGAATTTGTTTTTAAATGTTTTTATTAGATAGATGTAAATTTAATTATACAATTATTAACTGTAATTAAAATTTAACGACAAATAAAAAAAATATTTTAAAGTTTATAATGTATATCTATTAGAACATATTATGTAATAAACATACCACACAACGGTTTCGACACGTTTTTAATGTTGTGACATGAAATGTATTAATGATTTCATCAATGAGAACGATTGATTTCTATAATACGTCTGTATTTAATCATATAATAGTATATTGATACACTATATATAATAATATTATAATATATATATATATAGGTAAATTTAAATACATTATTGTAAAAACGTTAATATGTTATGTACTGCATGCAACACCGATAGTTGATTGCATAAAAGCACTGACTGTAAATGACGTATGCATATAACATAATACTATCAGTTCGTTAAATTTTTTCAAATACATTCACTGAAAGTTACCAACCACTACTCACCCATTGGAAGTCCCATTTACCTTCTGAAAGTAAATTTTATTCGTATCATAAAAAGACAGCAATCCACGTTATAAAATTAATAGTTTGTGTGTCGTGAAACAGGATTGGTTAGTAATTTAGGATATTTTTGCTGTAATTAAGATGAAGAACATTTATGAAGGATTTATTCATTATCCAATTGATATACAATTGCCCACAGAGTCCTTCATAATATTTTATTTTAAATATTGAAACAACTTGTTTTTAAATTTCTTTTGATTTTATCTCGTTACTTATAACTAAAAATAAATTCATTATTTTTTTTTATTTTTTAAGTATAATAACAAGACAACTATTAATTATTATAATATGTACCTGTTTACCAAAAATATATAAAAAACTAGTTTATTTGATAAATGAACAGACAAATAAATTATAAAAGACTCACCAATTAGTGGTAATTATTTAATGAATTTATACACTTTAAGTTTTAAATAGCCTGTTGTATCTTTGAGAGTATAAAAAATAAATAAGTTCATGATTGGAGTATATTATATATTTTAATTTTTTGGGAAAACTTTTATAAAGGTTTGGGTTAGTTCAGTAGTTATTTTTACGTTTACTCGTTAAATCAGGCAAAACGTTTTATATGTAGCAAGCAGCATATTTTATTAATGTCCTTATATTAAAGGGTTTGGAAAAGTTCCAGGATTACGATTCTATAAAACTAAACTAGCCTTATGATTCTTTTGTGAAATTAAAGTTTGTCACGGAATGATATTTTGGAATTTATTAAATGATGAATGTTACGTTATCTCATAAAATTGGTTAATGTTCATGTTTCGTTTAGATGAGGATCCCTAAATTAAATTTATAAACAAAATATGACATAATATACCGATAGGGTCATAGGAGGATATTAATAAATTTTAACAAAAAGTGCATTAATCCGTTTGTTATTATTACGAGGTGTTACAGTATTATTACATTGCAATCAATAAAACTTTAAAAAAAAGTTACAGTATTGGTTTTTAATGTTGCTATTATTTCCAAACTTTAGTTGTTGACATACTTATGTTACTTTCAAAAGCATTTTGCCATTAATATCGCTTATTTTACGTAAGTTAGGTTTTATTTACACTTTTTGTTTGATTATTGTACTTATTTGTGTTTTTGACATTTAACATAATCTTGCAACTTAAAAGTTATAATATTATTCTAAATATATTTTGTGAACTAATTGAATATTATTCATTAATTTGAAGTGTATGTGTCTTGTAATAAGCCTAAACGAGCTTTACATCATTAAAAATAATATAATGAATAAACTAATATAATAAAATAATGAGGTAATATAGATTAAACAGTTTTGTCATACTTTAAAAAAATGAAGTGAAACAAAATCGACTTTTATAATTTAATAACTTAATAACGTTATATTTTATTTAAAGCTAGAAATACATACATATTCCTTAAAATATTTAATTTTATACAGATGTTTATGAGAACTGAGTTTATGAACCACAAATATTTAATTAACACATAGTTGTAACTGTACACATTTTGTTATTGTGTTATATACAAAATTATTTTTCAATTATTATCACAAAAAAATATCGTTAACATTCTGTATTTTTTTTTTTTTGCATTATAAATTTTCAAATTTTTAACCATAAATAACTTAACCATTTTTAAAATTTTAAATTGATTTATTCTACTTACATATTTTAGTTTGGTGAATATGACGTTTTATTGCAAAATGTAGTAATATATGGTTATCTTGTTTATGGTGTCAAAGTATAATGTCCCTAATATCTAAAGATACCTGATTCTTCCGCATAATATACATATTATTGTTTTATAGAGTTATAATTTAAATATATTTTCTCAAAAGACATTTGCTTTCGTAAGATTATCGGACAAACAAAATCGAAATGTGATTGCAGTCTCAAAAATGTTTTTTTGACTTTTGTTCAACTTGCATGAACAGATTTATACAAAACCGGTCTAAAAAAAATGTCATGTTGATGCTAATATGATGCATGGTGAAACAGTATGAATTTTAGCGGACAAAATTAATATCTCTGAAAATTAAATAACATAATTAACTAAATTAGCTTTATTATGACTACCTTTAAAAAACATATTAGATTTTGAGTAAAATTAAGTTTTTTTTTTGTTATTAAAATGATGATGTTCATTATTTTTTTTTTTCGTGATTCTACTTTGCAGTAGTAAATCTACATCAAAATATTTTTATAGTTTCTTATAAAATTAGTAATTAGAAGAAATGAAAAAAAAATAAATAACAGCTTTGGTGTATTATAATATTCTATGTCATATTTTAAATCAATAAATAATTAAATCGAATCAGTTTTGAATCATTTATTTGTATATTCAAAATAATAATAATAATAATAAATAAATAATTTAGAATGTAAAATATGTATAGTTATTACGATTTTCCTATTACTCTAATAACAAAACTAAATTAGTCGCACAAAATGGCATACCATAATTATTTATAAACACAATTTTAAGCTAAAACTAGGTATTTTTTTAATTTAATTTAATTAATAACTTTTAATATTTCAAAACATAATTCAATACTTATTTAATCTTATGATATAATAATAACCTAAGATAAGTACTTTCTACTATTATACTTATTTAAATTTAATTTTTTTTAATAAAGCGTACAGTAAGTAAATATTAATAAACATTTTTAAACATGTTAAATACTAAAATACATCGTGTTAACATTAGTTTATAATGAACTGTAATTAATTAAATTAGATGCATATGATATAGTTTAACTATAGCAAAGAAAAATCTTTTCTTTGTAAATTAATTAGCTAAAAATAAATATATTTGTTTTTCAGCAAATAGATATTAAATAATTTTGGATTACTGTTCAATGGTTTGTCATTACACAATTATTAAAATAAAATACTTGATAATATCTTATATATATATGTATATATATATATACGGTTAAGTAAGTGAACAATATGTAGAATGTTATAATATTATATACCACGGACAATGAACATGCGTGCTATAATACGCATGCGATTAAAACCATCGTTGTATTTCCTGCAATTCTGATTTAATTTTCACAAAATATATGATTTCTGTAATAATAGATAATATTATATATTAGCTGTATTACTCTACTCCACCTGAGATTAATATTAATTTATCTATTTACAGTTTGTTGTTTCGTTATTTTACTTTTATTTAACAATTAATGACTCAATATAAAATAATATAAACAAATAAAAACCGTATACTTTCATAAAAAACATAAAATAAGCTTTTAATTTTTTTTTTTATATATAATTTATTACGATTTCTGCGATGGTAGTTGGTTTCGTGTCGTCGAAGTTCATCTACGTTCTACGTCCGGTCAAGCGAAACGTTTCCTTTAATGCGATATTTTCGATGATTTTTTATTAGGTTTTTTTAATCAACTCGTATCTTTCCCGATTACACGCACCATGAGACGATTAAACGATGAATTCGCTTAAACGGAGTATCTGACCGTGTTTGTACTCACCCACCCGTCCATATACTACGCGTATAATATACTTGTATATCTGTAGTACTATATGGTGAGGGTCACCAATGTAAGTTAGTAATTCAACTAAAACCGGAAAAGAAAAAATAATAATAAAAATGTAGTTCACCGTAGTCTTAAAAGTGTAAAGTCATTCGCGCAATGATATTATCACTGGTGGTACAGCGAGGAGGTCACTGATCCACAAATTTTAATGTCTTTATACGGATTATCACTAACTATTTTAAACACAAACCGACTGTTGTATAATGAGCGCTTAAGAATATAATAAAGTAATTATTACTGAAAAAATATAATATTATTATCATAATAATATATTCTTTAGATGGTTAATTATTTATTTTTATTTTTTATGCGTTTTTTCAATAGGTACCATATTTTTAGTCAGATTTAAAGAGCTTAGCTAATATGATATTTCAAGACACTTAATCCTGAAACATTTTATTACCATAGAATCGAAACATACAATTTAGTATATAATTTAATAACACATTTTGCAGTCCATACAGCTGACATCCATCTTGTATTAAAATATTTTAATATTTAGTTATTTTTCAATAATTCTAATATATTTTTATTTATTTTTTTTTTACAGCATACACTTATATGATATACAAAATAGTTATTCGCCTCGCATAGTGTTAAAATCATTTAATTTTATTTTGAACTATACATTAATCTAAATCAAATTTTATAATTTTTAAATTTTAGACAACATTATCAATTTATATTAATATTTTAACATTTTATAATTCGTAAAATTATTCTATGTATAATAAATATTACATATTATATTTTATATTTTATGAACAAAGTATTACTATATAATATTATTTTCAGAATATAAAATTGAATAGCTTAGAAGCTACTCATTATAATTTTGGTTTAGATATATAAATATTTTGAAAAAAATCATCTACTTACATAACAAATTATAATACTTACTTAAAAAGAGTAGTCCTTATTTGATAAAAGTATTTGTTTCACCATAATCACACTTCGCTTCTTAAATAGTTTGAAAATGTAAGAATTTTATAGTAGTTACTATATTAACAATTATAATAAAAATTAATAAAATTGAAATTTGAATAAATGCATTATTCAAGGATAAATAACTAAGATTTAAGGATTAATTTCTATCAACAATTTTAGATTGTATATTATTAATGAACATGAAAAAAATAATTTTAATATATCTATTACGTGTCATATACAAAAATATATAAGATTTAAATATAAAATTTTTATTTATACTTACAGAGTTAAAAATACTGTGAATAATCATATTTCAAAAATAATAATAGAAAATTAGTATTATCTGTGGAGACAAAAACGATAAGATATTCGGTGCAACTATAAATTTCATAAAAGTTTACTTATCTATAATCTATGTACCTAAGAATTATATTAAATATTATTGGTAAATTTTTCATACGTGTGATTTTTTTTTTGTTTTCTCATATATCCTATAAGTACTACAAGGACTAGCGTATCAATTAATCCGCACGCACGACGCGATAACAATTTATACAGGCTGGGCTACCAATACGGAATTTATAAGCTTGAGGGGAAATGTATACTAAAACAAATAACTATAAACCCAAAATATACGACTCTAAATATACTACGCGATTGTTTGACCTATGCAAAATGACGACGTAAAAAGTGTATGCGTGTGTGTATGTATGTATGTATGTATGTATGACATATGGAACAAATTTAAGTATAAAAACACAAAACCATTTTACCTCAGGTTTTAATTCATTAACGACCCTCCCGTCGTTGTGTCACGAGTCGTGACGTACATGCTACCCGTCGTTTATATTGTATAATATTACAGGTGTATGTCGTATGACATAATATTATTGTCGTATATTACACGATAACACTTCTACAAGCGTAATAAAACTACAGTATTTATATATTATCATGTTCCTAAATATTATTGAATGTTGGGGACATCAATTTGTCAGCTTACACATTATCCGTCATGCTGTTGTGACGTGGTAAACTTATAACAGTTTTCAGTATGGGTACTCTATCACGCACCCACCCTCCCTTACCGTGCATCCTTGAGTGCGTGTATCAACGGTTAGCGATTTCCAAATATATCTCCCCATATCATATCACTTTACCACCTAGGGATCTTAACTCATCACCCCTTAAAACTTCGGAGACGAGTTCTTCTCGTATAGCTCATCGCAACGCCTGCTCTGTATATCCCATTAAACCAATAGTATAGTATGTATAGATATATTACTTAATAGATACCATGCTATTATTATATTAAACATGATATCCTAAACACGGAAGGGTAGTATAACGTAGTATTAGATCCGTTCCATTTGATGTAGTAATGTAAAAATGTTATATGTGATCATTTTCTTTTGGTTCAATAAGTGAGTTAGGAAAAATCTAAATATTGTGTAAAATAAAACCTCGAAAACTACACCGAATAGACAGCTAAACTCGAATAACTGTGCGCAATTTATTGTAATATTTCAAATATTTCACTAGAAAAAGAAACTATATGACAATTTGAATTCGTTTTACATAGTAATATTTCGGATTGTATAAAATTTAATTTAATTGCCTGCTATGGTTCTACGAACCGTTTACAGTTTCATACAAACCCTATGCAAGTATTTTTTAGGTCAATAATAATTAATTACTTTATTATATTGTCATACAGTCTATAAACTTATAAACTCATAAACCATATTGAATTCATATATCATAAATTTTAGATAACAATATAATTAAATAGTAGTTAAATAGTATTATTTTACTAATAAATAGCAGATATTTTTTTTTTTTTTTTGCTTTACAAACCTTTCAGAATCTTAGCTGCTTTAACTTAATTTCTTCAATAATAGACAATTAGAAAATCTAAAGATGAAAATTTTAATAAGGAACAAAATAAAATATTCCATCTAGAGCATAGCCATTTCTGTTCACCTTGCAAAAGAGTTGACAAAAATCGAATGTGATCCATTAGTTCAATAGTAAGGATATTTTTATCTGCTTGGAAAAATAAATTTTTTCATATCTTTTTACCATAAAATGAAGAATATAGCTTAAAGTTTAAAGTATTTGTATAGAATTACATTTAAAAAAAAAAATACATGCCCTCTGCGTGTAACCACATTTTATTTAACACTTACTCCAAATTATTTAAACACTTATCCTAATAATTCGTTTAGACGATAATATCTTTCAACATCGAAGTAAATTGGTACAAAGTAAACATACCTTTATAATATTATGAGAGACATCCTCGATATAGTTTCATATTTGTTGATGTATAAGTTTCCGTGAAAACTGATACAATTTAAACGGTTCTCCAAGAATGCGAAAAATATTGTATGCATATAAATCATCACGCGTCATAATATTTTTATCAGTTATCAACACGATATATTCCGGACATTTATAATACAGTTTATAACAGTACCTATACATCATCTTAATCATATTATGGCGCATAATATTTTCGAAACCAGCCATTCAATTTTTTTTTAATTCTTTACAAAATCCAAAAAATAATATATTAGATGATTGATTTTAGAACTATTCACATTTTTTTTTACTCATTTTAAATTTTAAATCATTTAAATTTTGGTTAAAAGTTCATTATTTAAATAAAACATAGCTATAATATAATACAGCATATATATATATATATTTTAATGTCCTTGGCTTTATTATTTTAACGACCTAAAAATGTTAATAATCATGTTAAACGAATATATTTTACATAATATAAGATATAAATAATATGTACAATGCACGAGGATGAAAGCGCTCTTCTAATGAAGCGTGACTCCTGTCCTTTATATAAATTCTGAAGCTAAGTCGTTTGGTTTCAAACGCTTAAGAAGTCTGATGTCCTTAAATTTATCTAGTAATTGGATGTCAAATGGATTGACGTGATGATCTAGCCTTGTTCTGTGTTTACGAGCGAAACTTTAGATTTTCTTTACTATTGTAAGCAACATAATATTACAGTAAATAACTAGTAGGCTGCAATGATAGTCCAAAACGCGATGTTTTAACAACGTTGTGTTACATCAATCTTAGATTTACTAAGTAGTAAAACATTAGCACAATACAATGCCCAAATCGGTTTTATAATAGATAATAATTGTTCATTTGTTTATGGTAGATAATTTGGATTGAGGTTTTAAGTTTTTTGCATCTTTCATTTAATTTGGGCTTTTTTGCTGACGATCATAGTTTTTCCAGTTTAGACGAGATTCATGGTAAATATTACCATGTATTTTGCTAAATCTTATCTTTTTATAGTGATATTGTATGAATGTATTTTTACAAGAAGAGAATGAAATTACAAGGTTTACTGACAATTAATATTGAAAATATCTAATTTCAACGGGATGGAGTAACCTCAAATTCTCTTCGAGTATCATCAATGCAATCAGTTGGACGTTTGCTGATTCTTTCATTCATTGGACATCTTGAAATCCTTAGATTAAATCATTTGTAATTTTTTTATTTTCTATGGCGTATTTGTTTCACAAGCATATTCCAAATCTATAAAAAGACGGATCAACAAACAAATTGATAACTTTCTACCTAATATAATGCATAAAGCAATGTTGTATCCAATGAAATTTGAAAACATTTAGCAATGCAGATTAAAAAAAAAAAAAAGAGAGAGAGAGATCACTTTTAAATATGACAAATTTGTAAAATATTATGACTAACTTAACTTACACAAATAAAAAAAATCTCATTCTTTAATCTCAGTTTTAAACTAAATCGTTTCTCTGAACCACTCTGTATGTAAGAAATATGACATTATTATTGTAAATACTACAGCCACTACAACTGTACTGCACGTACGACTCGCATGGTCGTTATAGACGCGTATTCGTTTTAATTTATTTTTTCGCGATAATATTGCGTATATAATGTAGGAATCGAGCAATAATAATTATGTGTATATGATATAAAGGTGTGTGTGTGTGTATTGTAAATAACTGTATCTGTTGGTCGTTATTTCGTGGTCGCGATAATGCACACTCGCGGGAACTATAAAACGACAACAACACTAACAAGCAGCCAACAACAACAACAGCGCCCGACGGCATCTATATGATAACGCAGAAAATCCTGTAGGGATTTAACATGTGTAGCTCCCAAAAACAACGGTCTCCCGTCCAATTAGTTCACATGCTTACACAATTATAATTATCCACGTTATATCACATCACATGGAGGTCCGCCGCCACGATGATAACACCTGTATCATACGTATTATATAATAATAATAATTTTATGCTCTAATTATTATGATTGATGCTCGGAGAGATGAGATGTAATATGAGGTAGGTTTACTAAGATTGTAATACGTTTTGAATAGTCGTATTTCAAATAACCTTTTTTAAATTCAAAAATTCAAAATAGCATTTTATATTATTGACAAATTGTATTTTGTTTCTGAATCGTTTTGTCGTATCATTTTTACGATAACTTTTTTTTTTTATCACACACTGATCAAAGTACTATTTAATACATTTTTTTATACTTAACTCTTTAAAAAAAAAAAGGATAATAACTTATATCCTTTAGGACGAAAACTAATTATTCATGACCATTTTAATAATTATTCTTTTATTATATTTTAAAATTTAAATTGAGTTTACATTTCACGCAGTTATTTAAAATTGTTTCAAGAAGTCTACATATAATTTGTTTATTGTTTTAAACACACATCAATAAGGTACATCTGTATTTTATCAGTTATGAGCAAAATATCCTCTATATGATTCTTAATATTATGACATAATTTTATTGTAATGAATCTACTGAAAATAATTAACTTACTTATATCACTCTTCTCCGTCCAACCCACTTTTAACTCATGCCGAATATCAGTGTACTACTTTTTCATCGTGACCCTGATGACATTTTAAGAATGCTGCTATAAAGACATCTCGCCAACCATCAATGACACAATCAGAATAAACAGTTTTGAACTTCTTTAAATGAAAACCCAAGGAATATAAAAAACGAAATTCGAGTTATGATGGAGTTAAAATATGGTGTTCTCACTGTAAATAGAATTCGTGATCTTCCTTGGATTTCGATGTTCGAGTTTTATTTTATATAAAATGTATATAAGTAATACGGTATTTGATGAAATTACATATTTTTAAATTATGAGAAATTTTGACAAAAGCACAAAGTATTCTTATTTAATTCACCCTACACATAATTAAACAGCTATACACTTGGCCATGAATATATAAATAAGATTTTTTAACGTGCGATTAAAAAATAATCATCAACAGAAGTTGCGTTAACCAAGTAAAATTTTATAATTTTATATATTATACGAGCTGGCCACGGTATGATCTTTAGTTAAGCAGTTATTTATAATAATAACGTAATATACCTGTTAAAATTGGCAGAATTTGGAGCTTGATGAAGAGTAATTGGTACTGGGTGCATTTGTTAACATAAATACGAAAGGATAAATTAATTTAATATTTTCCATTAATAATTATGCCTATAAAAAACAAAAAGATATTCATTAAAAATATTAACTGATCAATATTACTCAAATAGTACTTAGAAAAAATTGTGTTTTTATTTTAACATCTCAAATATATGTATTTAGAATATATTCACAATAATTTTTAGTTAATCATTTTTTTGTATCTTGCTCTTAAGTTTGGATAAATTAAAAAAATCCTCCACTTACACTTCTGCTGTTCTTATAATAATGTAATATACGAGTTCATATTAAAATAATATAATAAGCACGTTTACAATTATTATTTTTAATTAAAATTTTTCAATCATGTTAAATTCAGTTTGATTTCGAATTGTTTCCAGGTATACAGTTCAAAACAATATAGTAAATCCGTTTTTAATGCATTTTAGATAAAAAATAATCAATAAAATATAATACAATGACATCGACTTCTTTTTATTTTAATCACTTTGTTCGTTTGTCGTTCTGTATTATTATTTGAACAAAACGAGCAAACTTATCTAGTACTATGGTAATGATAATATACATTACGCAAAAATACGTTGCTTTTATTATTTTTTTTTTTAAATAGTTAAAAAATAATAATAATAATAATAATAATAATACATAAATATATCATCAAGATTTTTCTCTATCAGTAATCTTAAGTTAGTTTTGTATTTTTTAATATGTTTTAATTTTTAAAGTGCAAGCAAAATAAGCATAAAATTTGTTTTATGATTTATTTTGTTTATATTACTGTATATGAATTCATTATTGAGTATGTTTTTCGAAAATAAATAAATAAAATCTTAAAAATCAATGACATCCGGTATACCTTCAAAAACACGAATATCACACAAAATAATATTTAATCCAATTCAAAATTAACGGAGTAACTGATTTTTTTTTCATATAACTACTACTACATGTTAACTATTTCCGTTGGTTAATGCCATATAGTATAATATACGTACTGTATAAACTACTACAGTATTATATTTCGACTTGATGGTATAAACACGAGTATTAATGATATTTCTGATTTCATTACGACTTTTGAACTATAAACAGGTTAGATTAAGTTAGGTAGCTATTGTGTAATTTAAAAACTTAAACTTAAACATAACATATTATAAAGTTAGTAATTACTTTTTACTTTTGAAAATTATTGTCTTCACAGTAATAAAATGTTAACGTATGCTAGGTTAGGCAATTAGAATTTATTAAGCATTATTCATTTATTCGTGTGTAAAAATATTATTAAAAAAGTGTAAAATAGCAAAGTTGACATAGTGAAGAAGTGACAATCATTCAAATTATTTTTATTTATAATTTTAATAAGTTTGAATATTTTATTTAAATTGAAGGACCTACTATAACAATAACACAATACCAATTTCATAAATATTATAGGAGAAATAAAAAAAAAAATTAATTATTATTAGACATTTCTAGTATAGCATATAAATATAATTCCTATTTGAACGTTAAGAGTGATGAAAAATGATTGTAAGTAAAGATAAAATCTTAATTATTTTTCTTACTAATTAAATACAATTTTTGAATTTGAATACACAGAGTTATTTGGTTGTTATGCCATTTTTAATATAATTGTTTAGTAATGTATAAAACTTGAACTAAAAAGAGTATTTTTTATTGTATATATTAAAGTAAAATCAATATTTTCACACGTCTATAATATTATATTTAAATTTACAATAAAAAATCCTGGTGTATTACTAATAATTATTTATAGGCGTTCAATACTATAAAAATATCTATCTTAAATGTATTAACTTAAATTACTGTCTATATTATCTAAACTAAAACCTAACAATTTCGAAAACTGATCTCGAAACCTAAACCAAAATCAAATAAATTTAAAAAAATAAAAAACATTCTCAAAAATAAAATCTTAAATATTTTAAGCGGTTTCAAGTACTGGTTAAAAGTATTTAAAGTTTTAATGAGCGGAGTAGACCAATATTTTTCTGAGTACCCTTATGTGACTCTGCTCGTCTAAACTTTAAATACTTATACCCGAACTCAAAACTATTTCAAAAGCCTATCTAAAATAACTACTCGTTTATAATTTGATTTTTCGAAATACTTTTAAAAATGTATTACATTTATTCTAAAGACAAACGTAAATATCTGAAGGACACGTAAACATGAAAAAGTATAAAATAATAAATTCAAAATTTAATAAAAATTATATAAAGTAATAATATGATACTATTATATAGTTTTCGGTTACAAAGTCTCTACGAATAAAATATATCAACAAAGGATATCATTATAACAACTCCAGTATATCATCCACATACGATTAATATGCATAAAAAAAAAAGAAATAGAATATAATGTTATATAATATTAATATGGACAGACGGGAGAAATTGAAAATCCATCAACTCAAATATTATGTATAATATGACATTGCTTAACAAATAATATTCACAGTTCAAAATGTATTAAACTGTATGCGTTTTTTCTGCAAACATTCGAAACGGTTTTTAAAGCATTTCCATCGTATGCAAAGACGTAGTAGGTTCCTTTGTATTATATTACGCGTGGATATTAAAATTGTACAAACGGTTTGTTATGTACTACGTATAAGGGATGATATTTTTTTCATTAAACAAAGAAAAAATGTACACAAGATTTATTAAAAACAATGAAAATGAAACATTTCATTATTCTGTAAATTAATTTTACTTTTTTTTTTCTTTTTTTTAACAAAATATATTTATTTCGTTAAGTATTTATGTCAACTCAAATAAAATGTTAAACAAGCCAAATGATTTTACTCACCATAGCATCATAATATTTTCAATAGTCTTAGTCGAAATGTGTAAAACGTGCTATTTAATTTTTTTTTTTCATCTTTCCTCTATAATGCCTCTATAATTTGATTTTTATTTCGATACAATATAATACATAATAAACGTTAATTGTTTTGATTGCATTGTTCTTAAACGGCGATAAAATTCTGAAAACATTTCAGCTTGTTAAGCTATTTCGTCAAATCCCTGTAATTTTTTATGCATAACTTAATTTATATTTGAGTGATTGTATAGGAAGTAATTATTATTACTATTATTAACAAAGATACCGTCACTGCTATGTTTCACGCATAGTCGTCGTAACACTACAATGCCCTGGGCTTAGTACCTACTATACATAAGATTTTTTAATTAATAGAGTTGTACTAATAATCATTTTCCGGAAATTACGTACTACTGATACTAAAGGAGAAGTTTATTTTATAGAAATAAATTTCAAGAAGGAAAGCAATTGAAAGGTTAGGTGGATGGATTTTGATCCTTTAAAGGGATAAACCTTCTCTGTGTGACTCACTGTTTCCGCTTACACATAGTGACTCGTTTTTCGAGCTTCTGACACAAAAATGCTTGGTGGTGGTAACGAAAGGGTAAATTCACCATTCACTATTTGATCCCTCGTCCAGAGAAACTGCAACAGGCTTAATTTATATAATACAATTACTATACATAAGTACAACGGATCTAAAACAGAAAAATGGATGGTAAAAGAAGAAATGAATTATCCTATAGTATATAGAGTATTTTTCACGATGTGATGGAGTAGGCAAGGTGTGATTTTTTTAACTATTTATTTTTTTTGAGACACATCTTTTAAAAAAAATCAATCATATTATTTAATTAAATTATATAATTTTAATTTTTTTTAACCAGATCCCCTATTATATATTTTTTTAAGCGTCTTTATAAACTCAATTGTAAATATTACAAAAAATATAATATAAAAATATGTTCAGGTAGGTAGGGTATGTGAAATATGTCAAAACGTAAATTATATACTAAAATGGCATTTAAATATTCGCTCAAAATGGTCAAAATTTATACCAAGTCGGATTACGAGGTATGAATTTTAATTCGTGTAAAGATTATTAGTAATAAATATATTCATATTTTTTTTATTGTCATCGCAATCTTGGTTTTACCAAGAGATTTGTGTTTAATATTTTAAATTATAATATACAACTTTAGTACTGTTCACTAAACTGTATTACATTTTTTCAGTAAAAATTGATCAAATGAACGCGCCAACGGACAACGCAGCCGCTCGATACCCATTCGTCCAAATCGGTAGAGTGAAAATTTTTTAAACTAATCTAAAATATTAAATTTTATGAAATTCCGTATCGTGGTTATGCTATTACATCAAAACAATTATATTTTATAAAACATTGAATGGGAAAATAGACCATGTGGTTGGTATGTGATATTAGAATATACACCTATTATATATTTATGAACACCCAGCATTAGTGTATGTAGAGTAAAAGGTTTTGCCAAAAAGATTGAAAGACTTTGAACACTAACCAATTTCGTAGAGTTCAAATCTTGTGAGGTGGTTTTTATTTTCCGAAGCATTTTGACGTGGATACAAATCGTAAATACGTGCAAATAATAATAATAATAATAATAATCTAATATAGGTACTTATATACCTCTATATTAAATAAAAATACATTATTTAATGTCTATCAACACGTCTTACAATGAGGGTCGGATGTTATACGTTTGCAAAATTATTTGAATATACATGGGAATAGCAATATTATATTCTCGATTAAAAAATATAAACGAACTTTTTATTGCTCTGCAAGTTTTGGGACTTTTTCCCAGAAAAGGGTGCTTACATAAAAATCTCGAAACCTTAATTTAACTGGCAAAAAAGTTATTATTTTTTTTTTCACGTACCTTGAAGTATACATATTTTGTCACACCCACAGATACCTGGTTTCTAAATTAATTTTTAAATTGTTATATTCTTCGAAATATAAAACATTATACGATTTAGTAATTAGTCACGAACATTGTGGAACTAGAATAAATTATATATGTTTATAATATATTTTATGGTTTTATTATGGCAGAGAGCAGAGCTGCATTTAATTTCGTGGCCAAATCAATTAAATGCCAAAAATGTTTAATGAAAATGCTCGCAGTATCTCGATTATTATTCACGCCGGTCTCGCATAATTCATATTAAATAATTTTAGTTCGAGCGCGCCACGAACTCATAACGTATATCCGTAGTGGTAACCGCGGTTTACCAGTGGTGCAATAAGTACATAATAATATAACATGTATTATGGTAGGTGTATATTTGGTTTACTGCGGACAGTACAACAACAATGATTGTGGTTGAGGTATAGTTATTGCAAGTGACAGTGCGTATGACTTAGTTATTATAAACGCATATTACAGATTACTTATAGTATTTTATATTATACAGTCATTTCCGATGCAGTCATATAGTTCTATCAGTACTGCAGTTTAAGAAAATAGTATCACAACTTATAATAATAATATTTTATTAACGAAATAAATTTCCAATTTACAATAATATCTTAATATTCTATATTTTAATGTCGTCATTTATTGGAGTAACTTATATAATATTTTATCGCATGCACAATACGGTACAAATGTAGTTAATTTGAGAACTTGGCCAATCGTGAACTTTCTGCATTTTATGCAATAGTATAGGTACCAATAATGATACAAATTAGATTATTGGTTTTTATGGACAATTTATTAAAGGCCCTTTATCAAATAATAAAGAAACAAAAGTATTAAACAAACGTACATTATAACAACATTTTTACACTCCAATTAAAACAGCAATTAAAATATTGTCACCGTTATAATAAAAAGCTCAACATTTAAAAATAAAAACTATACAGTATATGACTTAAATAATATAAACACGAGTTAAACGTGTATAAGGTTAAATTTATTTGAGAGTTTTAAAAATAATTTTATTATAACTCGTGTAACGCCAAATTATTATTCTCGGAGAGTTTCATTAAAAAGAATTAAAACGCTTAAATTGTGTTTAGGAATTAAAAGAAGTAAAACCACTCATTTTTTATGGTAAGCCTTACCCTAAAAACGGCTTTCAACTTTTAATAATCGTCAGTAGGATAAAAGAAATCGTTTAAAATTGCACCAAGAAAACGTAACCGAAGATTTTTTCTATGTTTGAATATATTTTTTAATAACAATTTAGAAACAACGACTAGAACAAATCGTAAAAAAAGAAATAACAATATTTAGAGGTGACTACTATATTTGTATAAAAGACTTTTGACAATATTTTTTACGGTTGTTAATATTTTTTTTTCGTGTATGGATTAATTAGAGATGAAATCTTTAAGTTGACCTAAGCATTAAAATCATAGGTAATTATATGATTAAGTAATAAGAACAAGATTTAATAATATATAATATACATTTGTTTTCGGTCAAACTCGTTGTATATCTTTACAATATAATGTATATTTATTAGAGGTAACCGGTCATCAAATTATGACTTCAACAAACACTCATATGAAATTTATATTGTTATAATTTATATGTCAATTTTGTTTTCATTATTTTATTTTTTTGCAGCCTAAACTACCACCTAATCTAACCAAAGTGTGTTAAAAGAGCTAAACAATGGAAAAAGTTATTGTTTAGTAAGATTTTGTAATAGTTATTAATAGTGTTTATTATACTTTTATAACAGAATAAATCTATTGGCATTATTTAATACGTTATGAACAACGCCGTGAGGGATTAGCTAGTGTATATAAATATGTAAACAAATCACAAATAAATTGCATGTAATGACTAAATAATGTGCTCTAATATTAGCTTGCATTTGGATTGCAAAAGAGGTTTGTTAGGAGTACGCAAGGCTATATTATCTGTTTTTTGAGTTGTTTTTTTTTTTTTATCATAACGAAACTCACGAAAATATAATCTGGGACACGAGTAATATGCACCGATCGCCGTAAAAGGCCGTTGTTGTTATTTAGCTACCAGTTACACACGTCAATATGAATTTGTTCGTGGTCCCAAATCATAGGCGCACTATTAACGTCATAACCATTATGACATTTACCGCTCGTTTCCGCCGTTTAATAAATCATGATTGTATTATTCGTACGGTGCCGCGGAGACAGAGTACACACCCCACGTTCGTAGTTAACTAAACGTAAACACACCGACGTTATTACCTATTTACCGTGAGCCTACCCCCGTGTTGTGTGACTGTGTGCGCGTTTTCCTTTCTTTTTGTCACATTACATCATGGTTAGTACGACATAATATTATGCGTTTTACTGTCGATGGCGTGTCGATAAATACACGGACGTTCTTTCAATTGGCACTTCCGAGAGACCGTAATAATAAAACGAGAACGATCTGATTCGGTTGTACGCGACGCGTCGTCGCTCTAGTCCTTACAGGTATAATATACCTAATATTTTAATGGATTATGCGAGCTCTGGCTTACTAAATGCGATTACAGTTCGAATGGGCTTACTTGACTTCGGTACAATAATTATATTGCGCCTAACACCTATAATCTATATCACAATATAGTTGTTACTTATTAAAGTCGTTTCGTGATTATTGTTGTTAAATAACTTTTGTTTTGTACAGTTCACGCAAAGCCATAACATTTATACGCAAAACTATATGTTTTTTAATCGTTTTGGTATTCAATGATTTCATCAGACCGTTTTTGTTTTATTAGAAACGCCTGTTCAGCAAAAAGAGTTCGAATAAAAAAAATCGATAATAATCGGCTAGAGAATTCAATTTATATGAACAAATAGTATATTATATTATGTGTATCAAAATATAAACGAAAATTGCGTAATTTTTATATACATAAGAGGATATAATTTCAACATAAATAAACCTTACGATTATCGATGAATACACGTTATCATAATACTTTTTGAAGTGCATACAAACAGGTACAATTTTTTTCATTTAATAATACTCGAAAATATCACAATTTTAATTACGCTTGTGTGATCATAAATTATTATATCATTATCTCTATTTCGTATACACCTACAACTTTTTATGTGAGTTGTATTTATGTAAAAATTAATTTTATCTATAGTACTAGTTTAATTAGTATTAAAACAACTTTACTATTTAATATTATTCTATACAATACTTGAATTATAAATGATTATGATAGATACCTATTTTAAAGGTTAAAATTAGTCTTTCTTCAGTATATATACTGTATGGTGCATTTTTAGACAATATTTGTATAATATAAGTACGTATCAACTCTTAGTGAATGATACTTGCTTTTTATTAAATGCATATCTTATATAACTTAATAAAAAACATTTTCTACTAATTTGAATAGTTTTACAATATATATCTAAATAATAACCATAGTATATGATACCGATGGTAAATTTATTAGTATAACTTTCATTTTGTTTAAAATTATATTGAGTATAAAATGAATGTGAAAAATATACACGTGATATGATAGTGTTTAGATTTAAGAAATAATATGGTACCCAAAATATTACCCAGAATAAATTAACGTATATTGTTATACAATTTATTATGACTAATTTCAATACATATAGTCATAACTGATCATAATAATATTGGTAAAAATTGTAAAATTTAAATAATTTGTTGGCCATAACTAACTTTTTGACCAATTGATCCAATATTCAAATTACCTATGTTTAGATATTTTGATTTATTAGGTTTTTGTGCCAAGAAAAAATGTAAATAGTTTTTTTATATATTTATGGATACATAAATTTTATGTGCTACTATTTTTAAAACGAGTGGAAATCTTAAAATATTAGAAAAAAATACCTAACCTAAACTATGTATGTCATCTAATTTGAATCTTAATTTATTCCATTAAACATAAAATATATACAATATCTATGTTCTATATTTTATATTACATATCTATGCAGTTATGTATTTTCTTCTGGTTAATTATTTGTTTTTCACTTTTTTGATTTATGAAACACATAAATATATTTATCTATCTTACGAGTTTATATAAAATTAAAGAATTTAAATAACATTTTATGAACAGATTTATGGTAGATAAAAATTATTATAAACGAAGAAAACAATCACGTTTCGGTAAGACGTGAAATCAAAAATAAGAATGACATTTTTGCATTTGCTGCGTTCCGGACAAAAATCATCGTGACAGTTGAATTTATCAAGTTTACGTATAAATTATTTATCAAAATATCCCGAAACAAATATGCTAAAACCGTGACCTAACCGTGTTTACTTTTAGGGGTTCGAGCGCGTTGACTTAAACAAATCCTAAGCGGCCGACACTTCACTCAAACACCCACAAACTTATGAATGATTCGCGAATGACTTCATTTCGATTTCGCATAATATATACTTTGATTAAAATGTGACTATAATCATTAATAATTATTCCTTCCATGCGTGTACAATAATTATAGTGTCCTTAAACGTGTACGACGTTATATCATTAAGTTGCTTCTATACAGCGCGGTCGTTAAACTATACTCTTATTTGAGCAAACATATATTCTATGTGCATGATTTTATCGATAAAAAATTAATACAAATCGAAATTCTTTGGTTTTAAATTTCATATACAATTTTCACGAAAACAAAACACAAAAAATTATAAATGTATATGCATTGAGCATAATTAAATAAAAGAATAATTTTTGTAGTACCTAAAAATTTAATTATGTTGTATAAGCAAAACAAAGTCAAATACATACCAATTCAATAAAATTAACTCGCGCTAACTAATTTCCATGGCTTAATTTTATTTGAACGATAATAATGACATTGTACGTGTTTTTTTTTTTTATTACGTAAGTACTTAATATATAGATCTTTCACTGAATGTTTGATTTAGTTCAGGCTAGAGCCATGTCAGATGCTGTTTTAGTAACGAGATATGAAATCACCAAGCGTCAATTCTTTAATCATGAGGCTAAACTTATAACGTCAGTTTTAAACAATTTTCTTTTTTTCCAAACAGTTGAATCCCAATTAACTTCGCTTTTATTGTTGCTGTAGTCGCCGAATGAAAGGAACATTATTTCCACTATACTATGTTTTCTTTTCGTATTAAAATATTCGATTAGTCACTGTTCATTTTATTATAAAGAATACATTTAATTTATACAGATAATGTCTCGGCGTTATGAGAATTATTATAATTTCAAAACGCCGTGTTTCAAGTGCGGAGACCGTATGCGTTTAACAGTAATTTCATTTCACGAAAATATCCCTTGACAATATAGTATAATAGTATTAGACATTTCTATAATTTTATCATCGTACATGTAATTATAAATCAGTCATTTTGTTACACTCATTTTTAACTTCCTGATGGCAACGGGTCTAGTGGCGAAAATCTCATAATTTTTTTGACCAACATTTTGAATTTTTATACAGTTTCAATATTTATTCATTATTTTTTTTTTTTACTTCCATCGAACTGTTGTCAATAGATAAAACTATTAACCACGCTGTGGCATAATACTGTTGATTATTAAGCCCTCGAAATATTCTAGGTCGAGTTGTCTTCTCTGTATCACTAACCGACATTGCGGCCGTTGTAACTTGAGATTCACGATATACAAATTATAATATAATATGAATAACGAATACGAATCATTTACTGTAGAGGAACCTACATCCTAATCAAAATAATAATAATAATCGAACTAAAATTCTTGAATCGAAAAGCTCTAGGTCGCCGGGCCCAACACTTGAGAATTGACAGCTAAGAGCTGAAGTGGGATTTTTGTTCCAACTCTAATATTTTTCATCTTTTGTCTAATAAATTGAAAACGTTTTTCCAATTACGTCACACGTCAACTCGAAAACGCAAGTGCCGAATGTCGTGACCGACATAGCATTTGGATCTTTTGGATTTACGAGTACGGACACTGCGACCTATAGATTTTAGGACGACAATGTTCTTTTCATAACTCATTGAATAATAATATTTTAATCTATAAGACACGTTTTGGGAAACAACACGACATCGATATCGGTGGTGATACTTGTGGTCGCAAGACGCTCTGTGACGTAATTCGCGACTTTGAGTGAACATAAAACCGGTACCTATTCAGTCTCGATAACGTGCGCATATTATGCTGAGCTGCAAAATTCGGTGACGATACTATGTATTATGCACACGCCATATTATAATATTATAATCTAACACCAAACGTGAATAATATAATATAATAATATTACGATATATGTACGATTTTCTACGAGAGAAAAAATCAATTTCCGTTCTATAGGATAATGCGACAACGGCGATTACGATGGTATGGCTCGAGGCCAAGATATTTTGCCAACAATGTATATGTATATTATATCGCCGCATGTGCTTACATCAGGGGTAGAAAATAACAGTATATAATGCATACAGTAATGGGAGTGGTCTGTTTTCGGTAAATCGGGATTTATCGATAATCGTATTTAATGTTAAAATGTAAGAATCTACAATACAATCAATGGTATAAAATAACTTTTGTGTGTGAGAAACGGAGATAGTCTAATAGGAAAAACATGCATACAAAAAATAGGAAATTAATTTTAAGGTGGTATTTATAATTCACTAAAAATTAGAGTACTTGGTGTATAAAAAAAAAAAAATTTTAGGAGAAAAACAAGCCCACCAAATGCATAAGCCTTGTTACGTCTACCTTTATATAGTTATAAAAATTACTTATGCATTGTATTAAACAAATGCAATTTAATGAGTATAACTGTATAAGTACAATCTTTATTTTAAATTTGAATATTAAAATCAATAAGTTTTAAACTCTAATTATTCTTTTTTTTCACTGATTTGTATATTTCTTTAGCAGTGATAGGAATAGATAAATCGTATTTTATTATCATTACCAATCGATTTAAGAAGTGATAGGGAAATCAGCTATTATATATATTGTCTATATCTTATGTATATGTATATATAATATAAAACGCTACATAGTGTAGACAATTGTTAACTCACTACTCAATGTAATACTGAAATAGAACTCAATAGAGGAAATATCACTGAAAATATCGATAATGAGGTGGATATATGTATTTAGTGACAAAGGATGTGGACGCCTTAGGAGTATTTTTAAACTAAATCAGCAGATTTTATCGATGGTTGGAAATGACTGGAGAATCGGTTATGATTTATGAGACATCCCGTTCTGGCCCCAAGAGACTTAGTAACCCAACCTTTTCTTCTACCTCAAAAAAAAAAAAAAAATTTAGCTTATAGCTATAATTAATAAGTGAAAACTAGACTGAAAATCGGTCATCGGTAATACCCACGAGAGTTTTAGTCTTTATATAACATATCATCTGCTCATACCAACAACGCTCAATATTTTTTATAGAATGAAAAAAGAAAAGTTTATTGATATAATTTTTGACTAACATTTTTACGACAATAATTGTTATAGATACATATTTGTTTTAATCGTATGTTAATTTTAATTAATTGAGAATCAACATAATATTTTGATATTTGGTCAATAAAGCCACTCATATTTTCATCGTAATGTGTCAAGTCTTTGTCGTCAGATTAAAAATAAATACGATTGTTTTTTTTTCCTTCTAATTAATGATAAATTAAAGAGAAAATTCATGCACAGCAAATGTATAAATAATACGTATATTATACATTTATTAGTATTTTTAAATCGGATTGCTTTTTCTGTTGTGCATAATTTAATACGCTATCTTCAAATTCAACTATTGCCTCCTTACATATCTACCATAAGTGAAAATCCCAAATTACGATGGCTATTAGATTTGAAAATATCATTCACTAGTAATTGGAAAAAAATCATGTGTGGGCGACTTCAAAGAATGATAACGACGAAATCAAAGTATGATGTATTATTATTTTTCTGACACTGACACCGATAAGTGAGCTCAAGATTTTACTTTTATCATTGTAATAAAAGCAAACGAATCGTATGTGTTTTAATGGTATTTATTTTACGTTTTGGACACCGGTGATGACGATATCTTGTAAACGACTGACAACGATTTAAAACGAGCAACCTCAACATACTTTTTTGATTATTTCGTATCATAAAATATTTGAGCAAACAAATTGTACGCCTCCGTGAATTACGTTTATATTATGATATATGTAAGCCAGTATAAATCACTTATTTTAAATAACGATGATTATATTGTTCATTCGCGTCATAGTTCCTCTCACAATACTCATATGAATTATAATAATTATTATGGTATTGCGATGTTCTCGAAAGAGAAAACAGCGTTGTTTTATTTGGTATACTTTAATATCAACCGAATAGTAAGTTATCGTAAACGGTTTTAAACTGTTATGTAGGTACATTATGCCCTAAAATATATATAATATATAATTTTTATTAGATAATGTTCAAGTATTTTTGAACCGAAACATATTGATTTAATAGTGATGCTTATGGGTTATATTGTTATTTAACATTATCTATCTATATATATATATATATATATATATATACTTTTTTAGGTAGACCCTATGCATTTTTTGATGTAACTACTGTCAAAAATACTAATAGCACTTTATATCAACATTAAGAAAAATCTTAAACCCATCCAACCTAAAATCTAACATCAAATATTTGTGTGTATTTTATTATTTGTTTAAGCTTTATGCTGAATTATATTTTATATGATATTCATGCATGCCTCAGTTTTTAAATATTCTAAATCAAATAGGTTTGATAACGAATAACAGAAAAAAAAATTTAAATCTCAAAAATTGAGCACAAGGTGGAAAAATATGCGTAATATAAAAATCAACGAAAAAACCATCGGTTCAACTTGCTGATAAGTGCATTTCTTGTGGTGAAAAAAAAATGTTTTAATGGGAATCTTACGTACGCCGTACCGTATACGCTTCGCTCCGTACACTGTAGCCATCGACCACTTAGGGCAAAATTTAACTCGTTGTTCTACGGTCACTCAGATTGTATTTGATTTAAGCTTTTGATCCCGAACGTGTGTGCATTATATGTCAGTCTCGGAGCAACAGACCACTACCGGCCAACAGAACATTCAACTCGCTACCGCGGCGCCGTCACCGTATCTCTTTATTTCTTGACAGTGACGATATTTAGTCGACCTAACGTCTAGACATTTACAAATGGTTTTTGTTTTTATTGCACGTCGTGTTTGTGTACCATTACCACGTATTATAAAAAAAAACAATACATTATATTGTATTTGTCGGCAGTAGTGGTTTGGGAAATCTAAGCGATGGGGAAAAAAAATGTCTTTAAAAATCTCTTCTGTTATACATTGCAGTATGACCACCACCTATCACGATGGTGCAACAAAGATATAAAACTTTCTAAACAGTTGGTCGACGACATTTGTAGTATAGTAATCCAGCAACGTGATTTAACGGCTTAAAAAATGTAATAAGCCCACGTATCGTTTAGTAATTTAGTATATTATATGATGTAACTGGGTTTATAAATTAGTACGAGTATATATTATATATACGCGCGCACATGTGTTTGTGTGTGTGTGTGTGTGTGTGTGTGTGTGTGTGTGTGTGTGTGTGTATGTGATATGTTTATGAATAATACAGTGAAACTAAATCAGTGTTTAAGCCGTCCCACACAATTAACTTCTAATATACAATTCTGGAAAGCCTATAGCGATGTTTGCGCCACTAGCTAATTGAATATAAAATATACGACTAGAGCAAATTTAGTCATTTAGCCAAGTTATAGTTTTTTAGTCTACCATTCTGGCTCACTGTCGTGTCCAATCTCAAATTGTAATTGTATTTTTCAGGTAAAGTTATTCAAAGTTCTGTCTTAAAATTTATTTATAACATACTCCTATAAATATAAAATATATTTTAAAGTTCTTATATTTTATAAAAAATAGTAGTTTTTCAAATTATTTTGTATATAATTATTATACTCTAGTATCATCTTCACATTCAACTTGTATATGTGACGACAAATTCTATACTGTTAAATACATTTAAATAAAAATTAATAAAAAAAAAAAAATTAATTTTCTAAAACTAATAGGAGTTAACATTAAATTCATTATACCAAAAAATAAAAAAAAAAGGATTTAATTTTTACGAGTAAATAAAAACTCAACATTTAGTTTCACGCACATCTACATTCTTCATGCATAGTATTCGATAAGTAATACCTAGCAATTATTATTATTAAATACGAATGATCTTTCATAGTTGTATGTTGTATAATCATAGTCACTTGTGTAAATTTTAACAAATTCATAAACCTTAAATATACCTACGCAATATTTACCTTATGCGCATAATTTTATAATACTATATAATTTATAACAAGTGAAGATGAAACAAACATATCGAAATATGCGTGGATGTAAGTAGGTCGGTGGGAAGAAAACTTGATATTGAATATATTGTAGTCCAACCAATCGACCTTCAA
The DNA here is from genome assembly GCF_002803265.2 of Melanaphis sacchari. NCBI lineage: Eukaryota > Metazoa > Arthropoda > Insecta > Hemiptera > Aphididae > Melanaphis > Melanaphis sacchari. Next base: position 368,048 of record NW_020270545.1, read on the forward strand.
TGAGATCCCGTGTAAACTTAAACTTAAATGTTTAATAATTTTTTAATCATAAATTATTTTCTGAACAATAATATCTTATTATTACATTAAATCCAGGCCATCATCACAATCAGCGTCATACAAACAAAGCAGTGGGATAACACCCCCAACTACATTTTTTTTAAAAGGAAAATAGGTTTTGAAACTCATTTTTTTTACCACTAAAGGTAACCCAGTTAATATATTTGAAACCTCTTTTAAAAATTATGTCACAGACTGCTACATACAGGTTAATACTATGTTATGTATTTAGTGCCAACGAACTGATCGAAGAAACGCATTTGTAGTCTTGTTAGAGACCGTACATCAGTTTTTTGCAATAGACGAAGCGTACGTAACGCGTTCACAACGGTTGTGTGAAAATTACTTTTTGACGATTTCAAAGAAAATCGGTTTAAAAAAAATCCTTACCGTCCACGATTAAATCCTAACGAAACTTTGTCTCGCAAAAATAATAAGAAATGTGTACGACAAACGATTTCGTTTTATATATACTTACGGTTAACGGCACTATAATAATGAAATGTCGCATTGCATTCTACCCCGTGACGATATACTCGTTGAAAATATACGCGAGAATCGATTGGACGGTGTAAAAACGAAATTTTCAACGTCCCACCTTCGCTCGTGCATTCCACAAACAAACGCCTTGAAATATTCACTGAAACCTTTTTATACGCGTAACTACTTAGGCACTCACGATATCCATCGATTGATACAGAAAAAACGATAAAATAATAATAAAATGTTTTATTTTTGTAAACGCTCAGAGTATTTTGAATCATTAGAGTTCCAGTTTGTAGAGTTTACTCAATCAGTCGGTGATTCGAACGTATGTGTATCATAGTATTATAATATTCGTAATAACACTAGAATATTAATAATATTCCTTTTTTTTATCATTTGATAAATTTATTATGATCAAATATCCATTCAATTTCAACTAAGATATTTATACTATAATATTATATTTTTAGTTTTAATGGTATCTAAACTAAGTATTCATCATTATAATTTAAAAATGTATCGTTTTAGAGTTATAAACAATATTATATTTGATAAAATAAATTCACCTGATTTATCTATAATCAATCTTAAAGTCCACTAGAGATTTACCCAATACTTTATTATTTTTAACACAAAAGGAAATACGTGGGTTCTGCAAAGAAGGAAAAATATTTATACAATAGATCAGTTATATATTAGTAGATATATAATAATATTACGTATTTAAGATTTGTATGATGTGGAGTTATATTGCCAGCAAATATGTCTATAGCTTATAATAAATTTACAGCCACATTATAATATGAGAATTACGTGAAAAAAATGGCAAGATAGGGGACGTTCACTCTCGTATCCGCATCTGCTACTACATTGTTATGTGCACCATTAACTACTTAAATTATGTAGTACCAATTTTAGGTAGTAATAATCAATAAGGACCTTTTAAAAAAAAAAAAAAAATTTAAGCCTAGTAGATATTATAAAAACTGTTATCATCGATGTACGAGTATTTAATATTTATCGTATTTTACAGCTGATGTAATATTTAATAATTGTATGTAAGCTTAAGTTCACCAACTTAAAATTATTATTTGAAAATTTTATACCGTTCATTATATTAAATTTTAATTTAAAATTAATTATTCAATAATTATATTGGAATTTATTCATATTATACAAGAATAATAACTATAGATACTTATATCTTATGTCACACTTTTTGTATTTTTAACTGAAACTATTCAATTTTAATTTTACAATAATTTTATAATTTAATTAAATCTAGTATATCATAACTATAATGATACATCATGGACATGAAGGGATATCAATTAATTACACTCATCTGCAGTACTATATTATTGTAATATACCTTATCTGCGCATTCAAACGTTAAAACGTAGTCACAAAGGGTTAATTTGTATAAATCAACAATGCGTAGGCATAATAATATAATAATAGTGGTACAATGGTATATATTATTAGATCGAAACGAAAAGCAGTCAGGACAAAGCAAAATCGTTCCAGAAAAACGAGAAAACACAAATACAATCCGATCGCGGCGTATTAAAATAATATTATTTAGTATGTACGTATTATAATATAGGTAGTCCTATTATTGTAGTAAACCACTACCATCGTAAACCAAATGGTCGCATCTTAGACGATAACAATAATTATTTACGCTTCAGACGATAAAATAATATGACTGTTATTGCGATGGAATATTTCGGGACGTAGTTCCAGTATATCCAATACAGACAGAAATTCATATTATTTAGATACTGCATGAATATTTTACGCAGCACGTATATAATATATTTAAAATAAACGTAGATGCGCACGTATATTTAAACTATGCAGAGGTGTAATGATGAATAATTTATAAACGAAACAAATACGCAATAGGTACGTACGTCGTCGTGGTGGCTGTGGTACTAAATGGGATAAAAGTCCCTTTGAACGATATCGGCCCCCGTACACATATGGAAATGTGTTCCTATGCATAGTACCTATTCTACGTATACAGTGTGAATCACGTCAAGCGTGTTCATCTCCAACTTTTTCGTTAAGTTATGAATTCATTAAGTTTTGATTTTCAGAATATTTTAATGTAGGTACTTAAAGATCATATTTTAAAATGTGTACTGCTTAAAAAGAAGTATCCTATGGCGACACAAACTTTTATTAAAAAAAAAAAATAAGAACCTCCTTTTTTACTGTTAATTACTTAGTTTATAATATTTTTGAAAATTTTAATGCATAAATATAAAATGCTAACGAATAGTTTTTTAATAATTAAAATGTTTACACTAAGAATAAAATTCCTTAAAAATTATTAAAAAAAAAAATTTAATTATATTATGTAAAAATACGTATTATGTAATACGTATTTGATCTAGTGTTTAAAATACTAGGACAATTTTACAAATTTAATTGTGATTAAGTAATATTATTTTTCTTAAGTTTTTAAGTCACCACAATTACCCACATATCTTCCAAACATATTGTTAAAGACCTATTATTATTTAAACTACTATTTAATATAACATAAAACTTACTTGTTCAAATTTTGTTTTGATATGTCGGAATTTGCAGAAACATTATCCACTTAATAATAAACAGTGGAAAAGAAAGGTTATTATTTGAATCACAGAAATTTGTATGTCCGCATGACACTCCTTACGTTGTACATATTAAGTAGAGAATTTTAAAAATTTCGGAGATCAGATTTTGAATAGCTAGATTATTGATGATAAATAGTGAGTGAATCAACCTGTATATAATATGTATATAATATACATCGACACAGGTATACACTTCATATACACATGCATGTTCCTCTATATTATATCCCCACTCTGTATAATAAATGTTTTATACTTATTTTGTTTTTTTTTTTTTTTTTTTGTAAACGTATGTTTTTTTTCGTCTCACGATCCGTGGTCAGGCAGACGCCTTGGATTTTTGGACGCCATATCGAATATAATATACGTGCGTAGGTAGGCGGGTACCCACATAAAAACGCTCGTGAAATATTCGAAACCTCGTTGTAGGTACATACACGTTCGATCGATTTACTTCGAAGCGGTTCCAGAACGCAATCCATACGATATTGACTATAGATAGTTAACCGCAGTTATAATTCAGCGGCGTATTTAGGAATTTTTCATTGAGGGGTGATAATTATTGTCCCAACAATATTCTATGTTTTTTAAATGTATAATTAAAAAGACGAAAAATGTGTAGTAAAATAAAATAAAATTGATTGGATAGAATATAATTATATGTTAATACATATAAAAATGAGAAGTTTTGACGAATTTGTACACAGTTTGACATTAAATAAATATAAGTATTATAGTATCCCCCAAATTTGTAATTCTAGTTTTACTCATGCACATCTTCCGGTCAACAATTGATATTTTAAATTTGAATAGATGTTAATATTCTGATGACAAACCTTCCAAAAAATATCCCCTAGCCCCTCTTAAATTTTCCATTTCCACTAATTCCTATTCTATAGGCAGTTGCGTACATGGGAGTAGAGATCTAGGGTTTTAACTTCCTTTAAAATGTCTTCCTCCTCCCAAAATTTTTTTTATATATTAAATTATACGTATGTCTATTATCTATAGAATAACGTCTTTTAAACAATAATTTATCATAAATTTAATACAAAAATATAAATAAATATAATTTATAAAATTATAACTTTTATAATTGTATGAATATTGCATAGTTATTTTATTATTTTATTTATAATGTATACATATTATATTAATTGTTATTATCAGATATTTTTTATTCTAACATAAGAAAAGAATTATTTTGTGTTATAAAATGTTGGTTATATTTACTAGTTTAGCTATAGAGTGGGGGGAGCAGAGCCTTCACAAATATCTAATCAATCCATAGTGAAAACCCTAACCGAACTAAAACCCTGCGTACGCTACTGTGTATAGGACAGTTGTCTAAAATTATAATAATTTAATATGCATGTTACTGGTATTACATCGCCGTCGGTCCGATAAAAACGCGATTCGTCATTCATCTTCAATAATTTTTATCGTTAATCACTAAAACTATATTATACGTTTATTGTATTATTGCATTATATTAGTATAGTTTATTATATTATGAGATATTATACCCTATGTATATACGTATATCGTGTGCATGTGACCGCTATGTACAGTGATGTATTATCGCGGTTGACGTGTTTACGTAAAGAAACGTCGGCGGTAGTGGCCTTTGACGAATCGACTAACGCTTAGATATATTATATTATTATTATACATACGTACATAGTTGCGGATAATATCGGTTTTATATTAATATATAGATAGAAATGCGCTTGTATTATATTACATATACCTACACGATGCGTGTGGCTCGATGGTGATTGAGCGGTAGGAATCTGTCGTTGTGCGGGGAAACAAGTATATAATATGATAACACGATCGTAATGGGTCAAGAGGCGAAACACAAAAAAAATCACAAACAACAGCATAAATCTTCGTGGAGTCCAGTAAAGTAATAATAATAATAATTATTCCAAACACCTCCACAATATACTGAATATGACTTACAGAATATGTGGCTCGATCTATACCTATATATGCAATTCTATTCGGTATATTTTACACGTGTTAAAAACTAACGTATTTAAACTTCATACCTACGGGTGAACTTACCAGTAGGCAGGTATAAACCTAACTGGGCTGTTTTTTGTGTTTAATTTGTGAGACTGATACATGTATTATAATTATTTACATGCGCATATTGTTTTCAATTGCATGTTCTATTATTTTGTGAGTTAAAATAAAATTAAAATAAATAAATTTGACGAGTATTCACCAATGTATGATGATAAATTTGTTCAAAGGTTTCGTTTCATACATTTTTGTATCAGTATTTTTTTTTAATCAAGTAAAAGAATGACACGTAAATGTAATGAAAAATTAATTAATTTCCTTTAAATCGAATTAGTAGGTATATAGCATGATACGATTATTATTTTAGTTAGTCTTGTACATTTCTAAGCTTTAAATATGTATACAAAAAATAGATATCCTAAACATCTATAGTAAAATATGTCGTTTAAATAATGGTCACTGTAATTTTCAATATAATTATTATAAGCTAAGCAAACGCTATTTTTGTATTTTCTGGATTACCATTAAAATATTCATACTGCCATGCCACTGGACCTTTCCAGTACATCTTTATATAACTTCAAGGTTAATCCACCAAAAATGTAATGAAATATTCAGGACATCATAACTGTAGTCTGTATTCTAGCTTCATGTATTTTTTTTTTCGAGAAATATCGTAAAATTAGCTTGCCAGAGTTAGATAAATGACAATGGCAAAAATTTACCTACATGGCATTTTTACAATACCTATAATCTATCAATAATGTATTAATTTATACTTGGATAAATTACTGGAACTTATCAAAATATTTTTTCTGTACTAAACATAATACTATTTTATTAGGAATACTATAGAAATGAATAATCGTTAATACTCGACAATAAAATTATTCTTAAGATTATTATTTGATTGCATATATATTTTCATAATTTGTTATAAGTCATGCAACATAAACAAAAAACACCCGATGTGAGTATAATAGTATATATAGATACCTAAAACATTTTCGTTGTATGTGTGAGAAGTTTATAAGATAAAATATGTTCCTCTACCAGAAGGGAATAAAAACATCAGACACATAATGCATATACACTAAAAGAGTATCATATAGGTTCAACGCGATTTTACCGTTTTCTGAAACATATTATAATTCATATCTTTTACCTCTTTTTCGACCGTATTTTAAGGTCATAAACGCAACTAGTGCCACCACAGAGGGACTATAGCCTTCATATTTTATATTTTTATCATTATATGAGCACAGTTTTTCTACACCTTTACTGAGTTTTTATTTTTGTGCACTAAATATGAAATGAATGTCCAATGACAAGAAAATTATATCGTATTCAATATATTTAAGTGTTATTTAAATATAATTTTTTATTTATTTATTTATTTATTTATTTATTTTTTTTTTGTTTCTTATTGCCATTCTTAAATAAGCAGTTAACATAACGTATTTTAACAGTCAAATTAAAAAAAAAACACCAGTCTTGCAGTATATTCATTTTTAAATATTTATTAGTAAAGTCAAAGAAAATATTATTTGTAACTATTATTATTAAATTTTATATTTTATGTTTTTTGGATGTAGTGAGCTATACTTATAAAAATAATAATTTACTTAACAAATAACTAACTATAAAACACTTGAATCAACAAGTCTTATATTATTTGTATTTATTTATCAATTGAAAGTATCCTATTAAAAAAGCAACTAGATTTAATACTTTATATTTTAATATCACACAACCCTTAAAATAATTCGAAACTACTATCTACAACATACTGTTTTAATATAACAGATTAATTATTATTAAATTATAATATTATGTACCTATCTCGCAGACACGTTTCAATCGATATTCAAAATAATCTGTACAACAATCGACTTTTTAATTGACTTTTTAAACATTTTAAACATTTCAAGAATGATTTATTTACTAGAATAATGAGTCTAATAGCTACATCAATTCAGAGTTAATAATATTGTGTAATAATCATGAAATAATATGATCCAAACTCAATAAATATCGGATAGAATTGATGATATTTTGTAACACGTATGATATTATAACGACACATACACTGAAAAGCGACTTGTTGTAATTTTATTTTATTTGTTTATGTTAAGCACGAATTATGATAATATCATAACAACCGTGGTTTCCCAAGTACCTTTAGCCACTATGATCGATTATTTCCTTTTGTTCAACGTAAATGTTCCTCGCATAGTCGAAGGGCCGAATAAAGTTACTCCATCGTTACTCCAAGATTTGGTAAATATATATATAAACATATTCCAAGTACATTATAACTCGATTAAGTGAATTTAAACTAAAATCGTTTAGGTAGTTATTAATGTATCCAATGAAGGATATCTCTTAGTTAGTGTTATTCCTTTTGTTTTCAGTCACTTATATACTTCATAACTCACGAGATGTCTTAAACAATAAATTAGACAACTTCGTTTTTCGTCAACCGTTTTTATCTTCTTTTTCCAAACTTAAATTGGCAATAATCCCTTATCAAATGTTGTTTGAGATCGAATTGACATCACAAGTAAGTATATTCATAAAATATGGACTTTACTTTTACATTGAGCAATCGATAACATTTTAACAGACAGGATATTGATTCAAGATAAAACATTAAGCAGTTCTCGTGTGACAAAAATGTTGAGTTTGTGCCTCTTTTCCCAAATATTTTTAGTTTTTATCGTTTATATACGATAAAAAATTGTGATGAGTTACAAAAATTTTAATTCAAATTTTATACCCATGATTTGCGAGTTCTAAAGAAAATATTATTATTTTAAACTTGTCAGCACTGTTCATAAAAATATTTTTTCTGACTTAAATTAATAGATACAACTGTTTTACTGTTCGTCTAATTATAAACATTCAATTCTAATCTTAACTTATTTTTTTATTTTTATCGAGATAATTTTCCAAATTGGTTATTTGGGCGTAGTTAAAATAATTTTATTTATCCAACCTTTTTAAAGCCTACATACTTTGCTATAAAAAAAATAGAGGTTATTATTATTTTATAGCTTAACAAGTTTCTTTTTTTTTATGCTTGCGTATTCGCAGTATGAATTTATTGAAATAATTATTACAACGATAGTATTCAAAAATTTTTAAAATCTTAGATAAATTTCTGTTTAAAATATATTAATTTATCACAATGGTCATAATATAATAATAATATCATTATAATATTATAGACGTTTACTATTCAACTAAACAAAATAAATATACAAGGAAAACATGCAATGAAAATGAATATCTCGTCAATTTGGATATTACGGTTCGGGCGAGCAAAGCGGTTTATGTAATAATGTGCGTGACGTAATTAATCTTTAAATACTATTAAAAAATGTTAATAAAAAGGCTTAACGTGGTGATGGAAATGCAGTAGTTGCATGTTCTGTGACAGAATTCTGACCGCGACGTTTTGTCATAATCTTTAAAAGCTTCAACGATCATATTATAAAGTTTTTATTCAGAAATTGTAAAAAAAATGTGTCATTATTGTACGTTTATAAAATATTGTTATAGAATATTATCTGTTGTAAATTTTTTGACGTGAAATCCAAAGTTCATCACTCGATCAATGCAATTATATCCGATAAAATGAGAAATAGTGCAATTATTTTTATAGTCGTGCATTGCATTTTTCATAAAGAACAATAACGTGTTATACACATCATGGGTTTATTTTCATAATATTTACGGTATCAAAAAATATTCATCATTTTCAATGTTTATTGTACATATCACTTTTTTATTTATTAAAACTTTAAACAGTAATAATGCTAGATTAAAACAAGTAGCAGTGAATTCCGTGGATCTAATTAAGTATAATAACATGGACCATCGGATATAATTTACTCTATCATTATTGTTATTTGTTATGTATTTTAATTTTTGGAAAATAAATACGATTTAAATATTAACTACATTTTAAACGAATTTAAGTGTGTAGATGATTACACCTACACTATTAAAAATAGCCCCGATAGAAATATTTTATCATCTACAAACGTGGTTTACGAGTTCTACGTGAACCATTTACCATATGAAATAATTAATATATAGCTAAACGGTTTCCAACGTGTATTTAAAGTTATTAGCTAAAATAAAAATATATATTTAATAACAGAACTATATTACCAATAATATAATATGAATGGCAGGGTGGTATCTATTTATGTTATATTTAATTTATATAATATAGGGTATTTTTTTTTTATGGGGTTGAATAAAATAAAATAGTTTTTTTCATTTTCTGTTTATACAAATATAACATTTTAACACGAAAAGAAACACCATCATTCTACATTTTAAATAATTTACTAATAATAAATCTATGCATGTAGTGTACCTACGTATTATATAAACATTATTAAGCAATCATTGAAATTTTGTACGTTTGTAAAATTAATGAAAATATATCAAGTGGGTAGATACTATCCATGAGCAAATATCTTTAAGTTTATCTGTTTCTATATAAATATTTGAACGTCAAAGTTACTAATTACACTCAAAGCACACAGAAAGTTATTATCTAAGTTCAATCATAATGACTAATATAAATCAAATAATGTGTTATAATATTCGACGAATCAAACTAAATAATACATCGCTAAAAAATTCTAGTAGGCCTCGCCATATTACATTAATGATCTATGGTATTTATTGTATATCAAATAATTAGTTATAAACTGATGAGCCATATTGAAAGCGATTATGAATAGAATGCGTTTTATTGTTTTACTATATAAATAAGTAAAATACGTAAAATTGATGATAATGACGTAGTAGGTATACGATTTCGTAATATTTTAGTAATTTTTAAATTATTAATACTATGATAACGCTTTACATTGTCAATCGAAGAAAAATTGTAATAATATTTAAGTTTATTTAATTCTAAATTTTGTCATCATGATTTGCACGTATATAATTATTATTTAAGAAGTATAGGTACTTTATTAAATTTCGGTGATATTTTTTACGTTGGAAAACATATTTAATAAGTCTACTGTGGCAAAATTTGGATGAATATGTGGTTAAATTCGTTTGTATTTACTAAAGAACTGTCTTAATTTTTTTCTGGAGAAAGTAAACGAGATCCTATTGTGCGTGGAGACGAACAATCGGTCAGGTTTATCCACCAAAATCTCTGTATGTATTATTAAAGTAAAAACTAGAAAATCAGTAGCTAACGTTGTTCAATATTTTTAACTCAAAATTTTAAAAGATATTGGTAAGATTTGTGATCAAGTAGTTGTCATAAAAATACTATTTTATCTTGTATTATATATATATATACACACACACACAGTACACACGTTTAAAGAGACCGATATTTTATTTTTTTCAACAATGGCGATTTAATAATATATCTATGGTATTTCGAAATTCCCACTGCAATAGTAAATATCCAAGTCCTATAATCCAAGTATTGTAAAATATTGTCATTTCTTTATTCAACACGTCTCCGGGACTGCGGTTTTTGACGGATCAGTATTTTGTTGTTTAATTAAGAAAATTAAATTATTATCGGAATATTTTGTTACGTGGTATATTCAACGATGTCATATTTTCTTTTGCACTGTATAACGTCATTAACAAACGAAATGAGCGTGTACATTATGTATGAAGGTATTATACTTCTCAAAAGAACTAATGAGGTCCATTGATTTTCGTTAAGAATTGGTCTTCTTGTTCTCGAAAAATAAATATCTTATGTTCGGTTGGAAAATATTGTACGTAACGTTTGCATGAATGATTTATTTTTAAGTCAACTTCAAAGTATGATATTAATATGAACAAATGATTTGTAATTATTTTAAGTTCTTAAGATTATTCACAAGCTTTTTATCATTAAAAGTATTAAAATACTTCAAAGTATTTAACTAATAATAATTTTAAAATACGTTTGTACACCGATTACGGTAAATACTTTAGAATAGTATTCTTTGTTAAGTAAGATTAAAATTTATCATATTTTAAATATATTTTATTAGTTAGTGTTTTTAAAAAAAAAGTAAAAAAAATAATAATAATTAGTTTTAACATTACTGTCATATTTTTTTTTCCGTTCTCTTGATGTTTTAAAAATATTTAAATTAAACATCGTAAATAACTTTTGAATCCATTTAACGCCATTTTAAAAAGTTGAGTAAATTTTAAAAAATCATAGAAAGCTTATTTTCATGTATTTAAACTATTGAATTTTTCGCAATTTATACCTAGAAAATTGTTTTTTTTTTTTTTTTTTGAAAGTTTTGGAATGCTAACATTATGTTCAGTTAGTATTCTTTGTCATCAATGTAATAATATACATTATTATGCATACAACTATAAAAAACTTAGTTAGCACTTAAGTAACTATAACAAAATCATTAATCGTAAGAAATAAACCATAATAAACGGGCTTTCGTTGGTCTTATTATTCGTAGGTGAGCGCATGAGACAAGTTATTGAAAATAATTTTTTAATTTGCTTATCTCTATAATTATTCTCGTTTATTCATCAATAGTAAATTTAATTAGTGATTTAAGTTCTAATGTTTGTTTTGTTATTTTTTCCGTCCATAATAAATAAATAAATATTTTCTTTAAAAAAATTACACATGCATTTTAAAATACTATTATTTTTAAATCCATTACTTCCATGGAATTATGTTTTATGGTGTGATGAATAAAAAACCTTTAACTTTGAATGATAAAAAATAGCTTATTATCTACCGTTTATTTTCAATGATAACATTTTCGATTAATTTAATAAAGTATGCGTTAACACGAACTAACAAAATATAAAGTTCAGAGGGGTCATCATGTCATTTTCATTAAACGGCTCCACATTTTCCCTTAATAAAATGTAATATAATGCTAACCAATATTATTCACTCTGCATTAATACCTATAGTATCCTGTCTAATTTATTAATTTTTGGACTAAAGATGTACCGTTTTGAATTTTGGTACCGAATCGGTTTAAGTTGTAGAACTTAAGACTTCTTTACCACACTAACGCACGTATTATAATAACCAGTTTTTCAGAGAAATAGAATGAATACCTTCATGAAAAAATAATAATAATGGCTAATAGTGTATAACACACAAATGATGTTCACGCGGACAGAAAACGACTTTGGTGCTAGACAACGAGCATATAATATGTTTTTGTTACGTTATAATGGCATGCCTCCGTAGTGCACAAACGAATATTTTATTTATATTTATTTTTTGACCAAGTACCCAATTATCACAGACTACAGAGTACTAGTTTATTCTTGATACCGGTTACCGCGTTTTATATGTAGGATAAATCAGCAGCGGTGTGTCAAGGTCCGCGTATTGGTTTACTACTCCAAATTTTTCTCAGAAATTAAATTTTGGAGTATTTATTCAAAACCATTTAAAGGGTTTAAATTATTTGTTCGGTTTTTACCACGGTATTTGTTGGTTAATATTTTCAAACAGTAATAGAATATTGAAACATTATGTTTGTATATAGTATATACGATATAAATAATAAACACATTATCATTGAAAAAAAAGCGAAATATCACAATTATTATCACGTGTGGCAAGCGGCCAATACACATCAGTTGCAAGGCTTTTGTGCAAAAAATACCGAATTTTCTAAGTACTTATCTCCTGGAACTACAAATTATAATATCACAGGGAAAAATTGTTGATAATTTCCAAAAGACTTTATTATTTATAACAATTACATTTTTTTGACGGAACGACTTATCGGCACCAAAAATCATATGAACGTTGACTTATCTATTTTATATCAAATATTTTCTTCTGCCCATGTAATAAAGTTCAATCTGATGTGTTTGAAAAAAAAATGTACTCATTCCGATTCGATATATTACTAAATCAACTCCGTTAGACACGCGTTGTCTGTGAAAACACATCCATTTTTCAACAGTAATAGATAATAATTAGTCTCTACCAACCACTCTCTCAGTCACACTTAGCATCTCTCTCTTTTACTCCAGCTTTTCAAAACTATTGTTTTGTATTTTAATTAAAGGATAAAAACTTATTTGACCTGTTTACCGCCCTGTCGTTGTCTTTTATTCTGATTCGCGGAGTTTTAATTACGCACTCACCCATGTCGAAAGAATTAAGGTTATTTTTAGTTAAGCAACAACTTTCTTTAATCTTTACCACGAATGTTAGACAGGTTTAAAATACACATTTTAATACAGTTAATATAATCTTGTAATTTGTATAAAGTCATCAAAACTAAAATTAAAAATAAATGTAAAATATTCGTAAATAAAATACCAGAAGGCGCAAGTAAATTATTTAACCATTTTAAATATACAAATATTAACTATTATCTAATTTAAAATTCAGCCACATACGTACGTAAAATCACTATTGTTTTGTTTTGTATAGATACGTATATAAATAATGTACATCTTTATACTTAATAAATTATATTATAGTGATTATTAGTTTTCGAAGGACTTAACTTCATCTACCTAACCCTCTTTAATTATGACTTTAACCCACAATATTTATTTCTATAGTTGTATTTGTCACTATTAAAATTCAAATTAAAAAAAAAATATTGTTTCAAAAAAATATTTGTATTGGTGTCAATATCTGTGATTTTATATTATACCTTATATCTTTGGTATGTACTGTTTTGTACTACGAATGTTTATGTTATGTGTCTACTATATTATTCGCACATGGGTTATAAAACTGGAAGAGAAAATTTTGGCTAATAAAATTAACATATTAAGCTATTGGAATTTAGATTTAAGTACATGATATAATCATAGTAAAATGTATAATGATTATATGGAGTACTATTGTTAACAATAATTTTGGATAACCTAAATTTGAATAACTAATAATCTCTTAAAGATTGATCTCAAACATCAACTCTAATCTCACAATCCGAATACTCTTAAATTATAACAGATACAATGTATATCAAGAATTATAATATTGTCATCTTGAAATGTCGTCTTTGTGATATACTGATATTACATCAAAGATCAGAGGAAAAAGAATAAATTATTTTATCATGCAACTAAAAGGTAAATAGCCACAATAGATAGCGACAGTTTTCTGGTTATTATGCTTTTTGATCTATAATCAATAGACTGCACATTAAAAGACCAGACAGCTTCATTAAGTCTATAGTCTCTTGACAATAATTTTGATCATAATTTCGGATCTTAAGCCCTCGTTCAAGTATTATATTATTAGCATTGTGAGTTTAATAACTATTATAGTTAATAATAATAAATCAAATGATAGTCTGGTCAAATACGAATCATTTCTATTTGAATCGCGTACGACAAAAGTCAGTTAAAGCCAATATAAAATACAGTTTAGTATCAACGAAGCTATTTAAATTTATAAACAACATATTGCATGTAATTTGTAGTAAATCTATCAACATTTTTTTTTTTTTTGCTAACTTTTAAATTTCTTTAAAAACACGTGATTCATGAATAATCACGTATAACGTGTACCTACAAAATACATAGACTATTATGTTATTTTGCAAGAAATTTTCAATTGTCATGAATATTATATCCATTTACACACATTAATAATTAGTTAAAAAATTACTATATGTATAAACTATATTATTTCTGAATGAATAGCATTGTGAATTAAAAGTTCAAACGACGACTGAAAATATTAATTTATTACTAAAAATATATTTCTAAAGTACTCATATTACTTTACTAACTTTAATGATCAATGTATATTATAAATTTAATAATGACCTATATTCAAGTTCATTTTTTTTTTTTTTTTGTGCAATCAGTAAATAATAATTTGGGTAGAACACGATTCCGTACGGTCCTTATCAGCGTACGGAATCGTGTACATTTTAAGACACACGATTCCGTACGTTTTGTACCCAAGAGTTTAGTGCAATGTTGCCAGATTTGTCTATTTGACTTAGGCCGGGGCCACACATAGCGGTTGAGCTGCAGCGGCTGAACCGCCAAAAAATTTCAAAATTTTTGATTTTAAATGCAACCGCCTGATTACATTTTTAAAATTTTAAAATTTTTTTATATTTCATACGAATCGACTTAAAATATTTATTAAGTATTGTATAATTTTATCTTTTTATTATTATATAAATTTTATATTTTAAACGAATTAACTATAATTAATATTAAATAGCGACATATAAAATATTTATCATGTATTATATAATTATTTTTTTTACATTTTTTAAATTTTAAAATTTTTTTTACACGAATTGGCAATATTAAATGGCAACATTGCACAGACAATCGTACGCAATCGTGTTGTTTTTGGGGCCTTTTTGACAATCTATTGTTTGAACAAAATCGTACGGAATCGTGTTCCCAAAAAGGTAAAACGTACGGAATCATGCTTTACCGAATAATTTATCGAATTATCGAATTCTTAAAAAAAAACTGAAAATCGCAAAGGTATTGTTTATAAACAAAAAGTCATTTATACTAGGTATTATTAATAATGAAAAAATGTAGTCTATTCTTTTTTTTTTTTTTATCAACCATTACCTGAAAATAAAGTTGTACTAATTATAGTCCAATATAAATATTATTATTACCACATTATAATGCAAGTCACGTATACCATCGATATTACATTTTATTATTTATTACCTAATACTTTTAAAAATCATTGTCTTAAGCGATATTTTAAAGCTCGTCACTATAAATCATTGACACTTTCTTAACATTTTATTATTATTATTATTTATTACTCATAATATCGCTAACACGTTCTGTTGTGATATAAGATTAATGTAAATAGGTATTCGTGTGCAAATATCAACGGAATTTATCTCGTTCCACATCAAGGGCTGATTATCTGTAATTCGATATAATGCAATTTTAACATTTTCTAATAATATAGGCAATAACACATCTGATGGTTAAGCTATTTTTGTCAGTAATATGAGTACATTATCATTACAAAAATAATCACTAACTACGTTGCAATATACATGTTATGTATACTTCAGTAGAATATACGCCGAATAGTTTAATCCAGGCCTTCATAATAACAATTTCTGAATAAAACGGACTTCTAAATAAGCAAATTTCGATCGAAATGCATATTTAGATTAAAAGCTAACAGCTACCTAGTAGCTACAGGAAGGCAAAGCAATAAGTCAAAATGAAATGGAAATCGTCACGCGATTTCGATTATAATTAGATACCTACGTTAAATAAATTCAAAGAGAATAATAAATCTTAGTCGATGGGTTTAACCAATAACACTGAAAATAAACAAAACTTGTCCAGTTTTAGCATCAAGCTCTGTATGCTTATACATATATTATGTAAAATTTCAGGTATATCACATAAAAAAAAAAAATTGTAATTGTATAATAAAAGTGCTATACATGCTAAAATATATTTAGCGTCACTTTTAACTCTATAATTTTTTACCTGCTGTAAAAATGTTTAGTTTCTATAAAAAAGTCAAATATCCAAAGCACTATCGAAAATTCAGAGAAAGTTTCATTAAGTAAACAAACTCTATTATTAATAAAACTACAGATATTTTTAACTTTCCCAATTTTTCACTTTACCATTATAAAAATATACACTTATTTTTTAGATTACACAATCTATATACTTGATAATTTATACAAATAAAAAAAAAATTGTTTTTCTATATATTTCCAACTGTATATATTTATAATAATTTGATATAATCGCTGTGCAATAAAGAGATGAAATCCGTATACCTACTAAGATAAATATTTAACATAGATAAACCACAGATATCAATAAGTTATTATTAGCTGTGGTTTATTTTAATACAATGTGTTAGTTGAGAAAAAAACATGTTTTAAGATGTAGATTCCAATATCTGATGGCCACATCGACAATTAATTACCATTTTTGTACAAAACAAATTATTGAAATCAGTCACTCGTTTTCCTAGTCACAATTTTATTATTATTAATAATATGATCACCTTTTTTATTTTCATTAGCATTTTAATTTAATTACTTCTTTTATTTCTTAAAACGAAAACAAAGTATGACATTTAGCACTAAGAACCACCCGCAATAATCTTGTAAAAATAACCGATTAGAAAAACACTAAATTTTATCAACAAATGTAATAATAATTCCTTTTATATGATAATTAAATATTATTTAATCGATTTAGTTTACTGATATATTTGGACGAAACATTGGTAACTTTGTGAACCAGAGAGTAATAAATACACTCGTGGCTAGCATATAATACCGTAGAATCTTCTATAGTGTCAATTAAGATACCTACATTATATATAGAAAGATTTTCCAAGCATATCCTAATTATTTTGAAAATGAGTTAATTAAAATCCAAATACATAAAATACCTTTAAGTATAGTGAAGATCATTTATAAAACTACGAGGTAACTACGAGTCTTAAACCATTTAAGTATCAAAATACAACTGATTTTTTATATAGTGATAATCATGCTTTTTTCAATAAGTTTTGAATTAAGATAAATCTAAATTAGAATTTAAACTAGTAGTTTTTAAGTTTAAGGATAATAGATCCAAAATAATGTCATAATAGATTTACAAAATATTATGATGGTTTTAAAATTATGTTAATTACTAATTAATATTAATCTATTTAAGCTGTATAATTTTTAAAAGTTTGATTATAATAAATATCTACTGATAATTTATTATTCAATATATTTTATATAAAATTTTTTTTTATATATTCTTAGGAATCACTATTTTTAGATTCTATATTTCAATAATTCAGGAAGTATTCCATTGTATTTAAACTTTAATATATCAATATTCTCAAATAAATAATCTGATTAGTATTTTATATTAAAATTTATTAATATTCGTTTGGAAAGAAAATAGTTGTTTTCAACACAGAATACTCGTTATAAATTAGAATAATTTAAAACCTAAGTATTCTAAAACGAGTTCCTTTAGTGAACTTAAAAAATTCAAAAATCAGAATTTTAATAAATTCATTATCATAAGAAAAATAAAGAAAGAAGGTATGACATTCATGCTTACTTACTGCCTATATGTTAATGTTTTAAATAATTAATCACTAACATTCGAAAAAAAAAATGGTTTTGAGCCGCCGCTTAACGCTCAAGACCAATAGTATATTGTAAATGAGGTATTCGTCCGTACGGCGTTTTCCCATAACCAGGCACGTGGGACGGGGTTGCGCATAATTCGGTCGGCAGCTCAGATATTGTATATTATGTACAAATGTAATAATACTGTACAGAGTGATTCACGAAGCATGATCACACTCATATTTATTTTTATTATTGAATATTTTTAGACTGTATTGTCAAATACTTAAGATGTTTCTACTGTTTTTTTAACTGAGAAGCCCTCTTTTTATATTAGTAAATGATTTTTTTGAAAATGTTGATGCCCTTAATTAAAAATTCTAACAAGTAATTTTTCAATTGTTGAAATTCTTATACCAAAATTAATTAATAATTCTTAAAAATAGTTTTATACAAATATAAAATTTTGGATATTTTGTTTCATATTTTTTTTTTAATTAAAATTTATGAATAATTATAGTCCCCATATCATCCTAAATTTTAATTCATTATCCTTTAATGCAATTGTATCCTCAGTACACACTGCACACAATTAAAAACCTAACCTCAAAAATTACACGTTCAAAATATGATATTGGTACGTCAAATTACCAAGAAAAATTGTCCGCTAAATAATACACAGTAGAAAATAAGGTACCTACTTATTCGAAAAAAAATGTTTATATCTCTTAAAGACACTCTTTCAGAATTTAAAAATAATATAGGGCTTAAATTATATATTTAAAAATATCAAAAATAAGATTTTGAATGACCACATTGTTGAACAAAAATAAAAAAAAGGTGGCTAACATATTTGATCACTCTGTATACTTAAAAGGTTTATTAAGTATGCACGTCATGTATGTTTATGCGTTCAAGAATAAACGCGTTCATATGTTTTATATTGAGTGTGTCTCACTGTGTCCGCACTTGTGCACATTACTGAATATTATAATATTATTTTACTAATATACTCAACTGGCTCTTGTATCCTCTGGTCGCTAACACATTAAGGTTCCAATGATCATAATATTTTGTATAATGATATATTAACTATATATATATATATTAAACTATATAATATATATATGTATATTAAAAATTCGTCTTTTAATGTACCTTAATATAGATTATGAAATGTTTATGAATTTTCCATTTCAGAAGTTTTTTTTTTTTTTTTTAAGAAAAAAAAAAGAACTACATTTTTAATTTTTTTTTTAAAAATTCAAAATACTGATTCCAATTAATAACATATTATACTAAATGTCTCTAGTGTCCTCGTATATCAAGTTACAAATTTATAAATAATAATACTATAGTAAAATTATATCAGAACCACCTCTTATTTAGTACAAAAACTTTTTTCACAAAAAAAAAAAAAAACTATTTCACCTCATGAAACAGTGAGATTTTGTACATTTGTTATTTTTATTTGAACTATAAAGGCTTCATATATTTCTAGTCATCATTCGATTTAAGAACTTCTATTTTTAAAGTTTTTAAATGTTTAAATAATGCAATTTTGAGTATTTTTAAGACGTTATTTTAAATGATTGGAAAGGTGTAATCTAAATAAAATACGAATTGTCAATTTTTAACCAAAAATCAGTAATACACTTTTACTCGTTATATGAAACTAATTATTAGAGATAAACAATTACTTAGTGGGCTACTTCATCAAAATGCGGTAATATTGTTTTACGTTCACTGTTATATATATATATATGAAGGATATTGATTACCTCGTTGGATACGTAGCTTTATGAACAGTTGAGACAATATTGATCCCCAAAAACGATATTTACAAATCAGAATTTAGATTAACAAAATTTAAAGCAAACTAATTATTTGAAACATTGTTTACTTTACATAGCATATCAAAATATTCAAACAAGTTATATATTTCATAATAATAGTGGGAGGAATGGCGACTGTCCACGGATGCCCTTACTATGCATTGATACGCTTTCTAAAATCATACATCGTAAATGTTTATTTGTAAAAAAAAAAAAAGTAATTTCTAGGGCTTAGACATATCGTGTGTATGTAATATACCTGCGGTGCTGTATACGTATAGACACCCACAAATAACAATAAACATGGCGACCGAGTTTGGTCGTTTATTAGTCGGTCGAAGAACGTCACAATCCGAACTTGCCATCACGAAAGTTCGCGTCACGTCACGTTTGAGAACAATAATAGGAAACTGTATTTGCGAGCTGTCTGAGCACACAAAAAGTATGTAGTTATGTATTTTGGTATAAATACATATTAAATAATATTACCAATACAATATGATACCTATTAGGTGCCCACAAAATGGAATAAAGTAAGTCGTTTTCTGTATAATGCAATCGTTTTGCGTAGATCGAATTGAACCATGATGTAGTTTATCTCAGCATATACGAGTTAGTATAAATGTTTATTTTTCTTTTCACAATTCCGTAAAAATAGTATTCTTAGTATTCAAGTAAACGACTTGAATAGGGGTAATTCACAGTATTCCAAGTAATCTAATAATACAAGTTTGGTAATAGTTTGAAAATCTTCAAATCGATATTTATTTCATTTTTTTTTTTTTTTTTTTTTTTTTTTTAATGAACAAACGATATTATTCTGCAAAAAACTCTATTAATGACGTTATTACATTTCTTTGGATTTTAAAAACTTTTGTTGATGTATTCTTTACAAAAATATCAGAATTCCAAGAATAAACTAATTGCGTATAGCACCTATATAACCATTCTTGATAAATATTTACAATTTGTATTTTAATTTTAAAATTAATTTAGTAATTAAACACGATGTTTATTATAAATTACTGTTGAAAATCCAACATCGTTAAGGAATGTTTCATAGTCAGTAAGAAAATTTAATTTTAAACTACATAGCACACTTACCTAGCTAATAATTATTGTTAGTTATTATTTGTTCTTATTGGTAATTTTCAAAACTAAAATATGCATATTTTTGACTCTTGAATTTAATAATTAATTATATTTGTTTTCATTCAGAATCACGTTTGTGTGTTTTAAAATTAAATAGCTTATATTAATTTAATTTGTAATATAATAAACCATTAATATTTCTTTGGATAAAATTTAATTACATTAACCTCATTAAAATAAAACCGTTTATTTTGTGACTGATGTCGTTGTTTATGATATTATAAATTGTTTACTTGTGGTTCCTGAGTGTTAACCATCACGAGCATCAATCACGTTTTGGAACGTTTCCAATAGTAAATACGAATGCTAAAAAATAAAATTGATATTAAATATACATTCCAATACGTAATAATTATAAACAGTATTATGGTTGGTAAAAAAAAAAAAAATAAAAGCTCATCTGTACCAAAATGAAGTGTCAAGATTACTAATGGAATAATAATATGGCAACGAAACCATGCACTACACGACTACACTATGTTTATTTTTATTTAAATGATAATTTTTATTTTATGAACGGCTTCGGGGCCAAATATTATTCAAATCCTAAACTATGACTTCAAGCTATAACCCACCTCACAGTTTGATTAATACGCGCGCTTCCTTGAAATCCATCTAGACGACTCGAACGGAACTTATCATCAGGTGTCTCAACTTTGAGACTTTCTTTTATGCTATTTTCAGCGATGTTTTTGTTGATAAACTTTTCATAGTATTGAATATTTTGTATGGGTTGTGATTTTAGTTTTAAACAAAGCTTTCATTTACAAAAAAAAAATGAATAATAATAATAACAAAACAATGTATGCATTGGAAGTATGCCGTGCTTAAACTTTAAATGAAAAAAAATGTGTCAACTAATGTTTTGTTTGTTATATATATATATATATATGTATAGATATACATATACATATTTTTTTCATGTATGTATTCTAGTTTCCAACGTAACGCGTTATGTTGTTAATTTTGTTTTGTTAGTTGAGCAGATAATACGGAATAAACTATAGCACTTGTTTATGTGAAAAGGTCTACGGAAAATCATTCTGTTACCTATATATATAATATATTATTTTATACTGTAAATCGCGATATTGTCGGTTAATCAATTGGAATCGTTCACCTATATAATTAATCAAGTCGGCAAGACCGAGAAACTTAATCGTCGAGTATTTAGTGTGTATGAACGGTAAAGCAAATTATCATCGTTATTCCAATCCCAAATGGTTTACGATGATCGCTTAATGACAGGTTTTCCTCTAAAAAATAAATGCCTATTTGCAGATCCACAAACGTACAATAATTATTATATGAAGAAAATTCGAATTTCATCAGTCGTTATTAAAACTTTAAATCAGAGGTTCTCAATTTTTTTTTTTATTTATTTAACTCTAATTTTTAGATTTTCAAAAATCTCACCACCCCTTTATCAATTTAAAAAAAAAAAGTAGCAACAAATTTTAGGTAGGAAATGTTACCTATAATAATATAATATTAAATTAAAATTATATATTTGAATTAGCCTATTGTCTATTTATTATCTAGACATTTTTATATTTAAAAAAATGTTTATGTAAACTCCTTCAAAATTAAAAACTCCCACAATGGGCGGTATAATTTACGTTGCGAATCACTGCTTTTATCGATGTCTGTTACCACGATACATCATTCGGGATTGCGGTAACCTGAAATTGGCAACTACGTGTAGACGACACAGGATTAAACGGGCCATTAGTAGGTACGCTACACTGTCACAGACGATTGAGGTACAACATACTATCGAATTCTATAATCATGATATTATACTGCTAGTGTATATTTCTGAGCTAAAGCTTTTGATGCCATGGCATCCTGATGATTTTTGAGAGCATTAGAATATACCCACATAAATTATTAAAACTTCACCTTTCATATAAGGTTAGGTAATTTAACTTATTTACTGTATTATAATATATTTACCTATGAACCAAAATTATAGTATATTAATTGATAAACTGTTTCTTAGTAATATTTACTTAATGTTATTACTATTTACTATATTATACTATTTAATTATGTTTATCCTTTGAAATTTGAAACGATAGATAATATTAAACGTGGGCAATGGGCATATAATGTTTAACAGAACCTACTATTTTAAGCTAAGTTGTATTTGACCTCCCAGTAAATTGAAAACCTTTAAGGTAGCATAGACACGTAGAAAAACGTAAATTAGCTTTTAAACACCATACATTTTACTTGAATCTATTTATAATTACCACATATAATGTATATACTCATATAAATCTCAATAAAAGTATAATATTGTATAATGTATTATAGAGGAAAATAACAAAAATATTTTTAAATAAATGACATCCCGATGTCTGTATATATTTTATGTTATACCTACGTAATTGTACATCTGGGATTAATTCAATATGTAAACCTACAATTTTGTTTAAAATGTACTGATATATCTACTTGAAAAAAATGTTTACCCTCTCATCCCTCTCTACGTGATCCTTTCAGAATTGTTACAGTATCTAAAAGCTTTAAATCATCAGTAAGCATTTAATTTATCCAAAATAATTGGAATACGTAAAATGTAAAAACACAAAATTACATTATACCTACTCATAAAAACCATAAACGTAGTTTAATTATAGCGAATATTATTATTTATTGCCCGATTGGAGTGGAAGAAAATAACGACTTATTTTAACGACCCTCAAATTAACATATAGATATCGATTTTACTTCTACGTAATATGTAATATAAGTTTGTGTAATATGCACGTGCTTAATCGAAAATGAGTACAATATATATGGAAACAAATTATTAAACTCAATTAATTTTATATTAATGTAAACTCTGTTATAATAATTAGAGTTTTATTTCTTTAAATAGTTTAATTTTTAGAAGATAAAAAATAACATCATTAAAATACTTATAAATTTGTATTTAAAAATAATCTTATAATAGTGAGCTGAGTAAATTTATTGAAAATATATATTTATGTTTAAAATGTGTTGTTTTTAAATTTGGAAAGCAAAGAAAAATAAAATAAATTAAAATAATGTTAGTAAGGTATTATCTCCGTATAATTAACGAATGGAAAAGATTTTTTTACATTCAAACTATGCCATTTAATTTTTGCTATTAATATAAGAGTAAATGGATAAATTATTTAGTTTAAATGTGAGAAAATTTTCAAAGCTTCAATTAGATATTTTTTAATACTTTTATTTATAGTAAAAATATGAGCATTTTTAAAGTTTTCAAATTTTTTACAATTTTAAAGTTAATCAGAATATTAAGTTACCTAAATATCTAACTTAAAAAAGCAAAAAAAAAAAAAAAACACTAAAATTTAAAAAAATCACAAAATACCTATATGAGTTTTTAGATGATATTCTGACCTTTATAAATTATATTTGAGAACAAATAAATTCACAATAATTTATTTAAAATAAGAGTAAAATGAATTATTTTAAATGTAAAATTGTACTAAGTTGTAAATTATTTTGGTGAAAACAAGTCTTCTTAAGAATATTATTGAGCTAGATTTAACGTTCAGATTGTTACTTAAATTAGTTATCAGGTTACGATAATGAAAAAAAAAATTGATTTTTTTCGTACCTATATAAAAATCATGACTTCATATTCCAAATCTTTGATCTACACAAAAGGCACGAGGCAAAAGTTGTAGAACTATTATGATATGTTTGCAGCGCAAAATACACAGCTTATATTTATAAATAATAAATATTTTATTTTTTTTTTACACATACAAGGTGTTATACTTTTATTTCAATTTACGTAAAAATAATATTACATCGTAAACTATACACATATTATATTATATATTATTTAATATCTACTTAAATAAATTTCAAGGATTAATCCACTGTTTGACGTCTTTACGCAAATTATGGCTTGATCACACATTACCCAAGTGAAATACTTAACTTCGATCATTGTTAAGCCTGAAGACGACACCATACTATTCGTATGTAATAATATTGCAATACAGCGGTTTGGTATATGGATTTTCCATATTATACCCATAATTATATGCTAACAGTGCATATAATATAATATATATATATATATATATATTTAATTCTTGTAAAATCAGTTAGTGAATAAAGCACTACCATTTCAACTATCGGGAGGACGTGCGGGGGATGGGGCCCTCTAACCCTTGGCTGCAGCAATGACGCTGTTAATAACGTCCGCATAACAGTGCAATAAATCGCATCTTAATTTAAATGAAACCACAACAAATATTATATTAGTTCGATTCCACGTTATTATAGATAGGTGGATTACTTTTTTTCTCGTGTGCAAAATAAACAACCGGAAATAATATGAAAATACGCAATAAGAGTCAAATATTAAGATTGATTAGATATTAAAAAATTGTAAACGTTACTTTTAAAATACAGATATTTGCCTGAAATATTCTCAAGACAATTCAAATAAAAAATAATAATGAATAATAATAATAATGATAACGATTTTCACATCAACGAATTATTATTGCGTTTAATAATTCTCCGTACGTGAATATAATCATACCATCATTAACGTTATGATCATGAAAATATAAAACGATGAAAAACACCGATTTTTTTTTCATTATTCAAGAATTAAAAATGCCGTGATGGTTGGTTTTTTACTATTTAAACATTTTTTTTTTCTTGAAATTAAAACGATGCTACATTACTCACAAACTATTTGGAGGTAATTTTTTTTTTTTAAATTTGTTCACAGTTTATTCCCATAATTTTATATAGAACTATTAAAAAGTTTCTCAGCATAAACCTAATGTACTTTAACCAACCGACAAAGGGTCAAGTCTGTATGATCTGATCGTACATAATATCCTCTTTATAACATAATATACGGAATTTACACTATCTGCGGCGTTTTGACAGCGTATAAAAAGTACCCATAAGTACGTAAGTTATATAGGTACAAGCAAACCTTTACATTTTGATATAAAGAACATATTTATTTTTATTTTTTTATGTACAACCTTAACCGTTTTACACTGCAGGCAGACGATTAAATTTTTCATAGAAATATTACTATCCATTAAACTACAGTATCTTTATTATACGTTAGTCTTCTATGAAATTATGTTAAAATTATGACCAATTACATTTATATTATTTATATTCATGCGTGAATATGATAATTATAGTTTATTTTCGTATTGACAGAATATTTAATAATATTACTATACTGTATAGGTATTATCGAATAATTTTAATTTTATGATTTCGCATGGTTATTATTTTGTCCAAAAAAACATAAGTTAATTATATAAATAATACATAAAGAAATGCATTGAAAAAACAATTTAATGAATTAAATATTAAAATATTAAAATCAAAATTATTAATTAATATTTTAAATTGAAATTTGATAAAAAATTAAGTTTTTTTTTTTTATATTTTTACTAGGTATCTACACGTTTTATTTTCTTTGATACGCATCAATATTTAATTAAATATTGACTAACACAATAAACAATTTAAAAAAACATATAACTTAATTGATCCAAGTATTAGCTGTATAATATTAAAATATAGTATTTTTCGATAGGTTGAGAAATTTTATGAGCTGAATCGTGGTTTAATGATGTTAAAAGTATAAATTAAGCATACATTTTGATAAAGGTTGAAATCGTTTCAAATCGTTTAAATTTCATAGCATTTCGCGAGTAGGTGTTTAATAACAATAGTAATGTAATAATTAAAGTTGTGAATCTTTAGAGTATATGAATAATAATTTGGGTACGCCAAGAAATAATAAAATCATTAT
Organism: Melanaphis sacchari; assembly: GCF_002803265.2. NCBI lineage: Eukaryota > Metazoa > Arthropoda > Insecta > Hemiptera > Aphididae > Melanaphis > Melanaphis sacchari. The sequence goes on from NW_020270545.1 coordinate 395,124, forward strand.
CTCAAGGGAAGAAGTGGACGACTTAATTTTTCTTAATTTACTATTTATGTCAAGTTTTCTCATGGTCACAGAATTTTTTTCTAAACTGACGTAGATTAGTTTTCTATGTCAAAGTGGGTTGTTATATTCTATATTTTATCAACATTATTATACTGTAAATATAACTATAAATTAGTTTTTGATTCTTTTTAAAAAACTTTTGTATTTTATACTTAATTTATATATAGGTACAAATACCTATGTTGTTTAATATAATGGTGACTGTGCAAATTGTTATTCACTTTTTATTCCAGTAGATATACTTCTATAGTTTCACTGTATTTCATATTTAAATTATTTGAATATAAAAATAAAAAGTTTAATCCCGGCAGTTGTTCTAAGTTGTTTAGTTTTTGAAAATATTTTAAGAATTGTTTACTTATTTTTCGTTTATCTTTCTATATTACAGGTAAAGTTTTTCAAATTCAAAATTCATTTCAAAAAAATGTTTTATCTAATATTATGAATTATAATACATTATATAATATTATTATAATCATATTTAACAACGATGTATGGCTTATAGGTGTATATTTTGGAATTGTATGGTTTTTTTAATGCAATGTATTGTATTTATGAAAAACCAAAACTGTTGTTTAATTTTTATTATAGGTATAAGTATTTAATTCTATTATAATATTTTGACACGTTCAATCTAAAAATATAGAAGTAAAAGCACTTAAGTCATTTAAAGTCAATCTGCAGATTCTATCATTATTAATTACTTAACCCTTTTAAATTTATCTTTGTCGTAATGTAATGAAAAATATATGCAATAAGTGTATATTTATGAATTATCTTTCTTATTTATTATAATAGGAATTATGAGTAAGTAGGTGCATATCGCATTTTAGATTTTCACAAGATATTAACTAGTTTTCATTAACTTACAAATAAGACTATATATATGTATATAAATAGTTTATTAAATTATTATAATTTTTATTTATTCAGTTATTTGTATTTAAAACATTGTATTTATAAAGCAAACACAATATGTTTCTATAAGTACCCATATAACTAGTGAGTTATATACAATATAATAGTAATTGTATTTTGCTTATTTTATAGTTATTATGATAATAAAGTGTAGTCACGACATTAGTCCCAAAATCTCATCAGATGTCTAGCAAACAGTAAAATTTACATTGTTATATAGGTTGCCTATAACTAAAGAATAACGTATTGTTTTTTATAAACAAAAAAAAAGTATCGATTGCGCAGTTTTTTATTGAAAAAATATAACTGGCTTATAATTTATAAAAATATAATATCAAATGATTCTAAGGTTATTTTTAATTTTAAAATTAAAAGAAACATTAAAAAAAAACCCTGTAATAGTCTAATAGTTTAAAAATAAGTGGTATCTATAATTTAATTAATAAGCTCAAAATAAATGAACAACTAACAGAAAAAAGAAAATATTAAAAATGTGAAAATAATAACATTATATTCTACTTATGTAGGTATGTGAAAAATATGAATCCTAAATGTACTTAAAATACTCAAGTAAATGCCGAAAGAAAATTCTTAAAAAAGTCGAAGAAATAAGAATTATAAGCAAAAAAAAAAAAATAAATAAATAAAACAAGGCAAAAAGAAAAAAGAAAAATGTTTTAAAAAAAATTATAGTACCTACTATATAACCTACTTTGAGGTAGGTATTATTTGAATATAATAAAAATCTTTAAAAACTTGGTCTTCTGTATTTCATCACAAAGTTACGAATAACATTTGAAAATAAGTAATGCGCGTAGTTCTTTTACCAAACATAAAATTAATTTAACGTACCTATATGTTTTCATTATATTAAATAAAAGTAAAAACATAAATTATTAATAATACGTATCTATTTTAATAATTTTTATTGCTGATATCAACAATGTTATTTAATGGGTAATATATAAAATTATATTAAACATTTTTTTAAATTTTCAACTGTGATATTTAAATTTTAAAAATAAATGTATTTAATAATAATTATCGTATTTGTTGGTTAGATTAGAAAAACCTACATACTTTTCGTGTTTATATTATTTTTATACAATGCATATAATGTATACTCATAAATATGAAAATTTGTTTATTTTGTTAAATATTAATACAGTAGACGCCGCTTATAAGACTCACGGATATAAGGTTCAGTCGCTTATTAGACTCAAAATCGTCTGGAATGGTCCGGACATATCCAAATACATTAAAAAAAAATCGGTTATAAGACTCAACACTTCGGTTATAAGACTCAAATTTCGTAAAATAAATAGTAGAAAATAAACTTTTTTGGTTATAATTTAGAAATAAATTGGTATTGAAAAATTAAATAATATTCATGTTGATTATTTCTAGTTTCTGTTGGTATCTTATAACGTATAATAATTTTTATCGCAGATAAAAGTTCACATTTATCGCAACGATAATTGTTATTATAGTGTACTGATTATCTGGCGGCTGCACAGTTATCTTAATATGTAATATTTACCTATTATAATTTTAGTTTTTTTTATCGGGATTATTAAATTTATTCAATAATAAAGTATGTAATATGTAATATGTGTTAATGTATTAAAATCAAAGCAAAATATGTAGTAAAATAAAATTTATAAATACGTAATTATTTTTTTTTCCATTTCGCCTATAAGACTCATTCGGTTATAATATTCACTTTGTGCTGGTCCCAAAGTGAGTCTTATAAGCGGCGTCTACTGTATATTGAATTCAACAATTTAACGTTATATTCTATCTAGTAAGTAATTTGTTTAAGCGATAAATAAACTATAATGATTTTAATAATGTGGGATCTCAATTTTGTGGTAAATAATTTGAAATAATTCATTCGCATAAATACATTATATAATAATACAATATACTAATACAACATTAAATAATATAAAAACTATAAATACATATTTATTGCTTACCTGAAGGTTGATACAGAATGTTAAATGCTGGTTACAATCAACCGTAAGGTTGCTTCATTACATGCACCGTGAGAATAGATAATGACCGTAACAATGACAGTAGTAATACAAAATAATCGTAATTTAGCCAAATGTGTTGAAGAGATTAGTGAGCTGCGAAATTAAAATATTTTAGTTACACTTTTAGTTAGAACTTTTTAGGTAACGTACTTGTGTACAGTAAATACATATATGTATATACAATATACATGTACACACAACACACAACACACACTTTTCAAGATGGATTAGATCATGATGAGTAGATTTAAGGATTTACCCGTTGGACAATCGGGAGATCCGTATATTGTATGACCTATCAGGGGGACTCTTTGTTACTTTGTCTGTGGAGCGCAATATTCCGAATTTTCAGTTTTGGATTTGTTCGCGCTGCTTCAGACTATACGCAGATAATATAATCAGAAAAACGAGTTATCAAATGTGAGTTAAGAAAAAAATAACATGTGAAAGCATAATATGGTAATATCGACATGGGAATAATAAAAAGCATCGGCCGAACAAGGCACGTAAATATATTGACATATAGACTATAGTGCCAAACAAAGATAGTATAAAGGTCAACATGAAAATTTGCATGTACATAAGTATATACAGAACGTTTCATTTAATGGATTGGTGAACAAACATTTAAATACAACGAGTTATTAGTTCATAATAAGTATTTAAAATTTTGGGTCAACAGAGTAATGATGAATCAACATTCTGTTGAAAATGCCCTGTATTATTCGTTTTCCCGATCATCTAAACTTTAGATATTTATAAGTTTTAACTAAATAGCTACTACTCGTCCGTGATTTGATTTCTATACACTGAAATTATCGGAAAAATATTTTGTTTTGGAATATAAAATGTAATCTATCCTAAAAAAGTAACAAGCATTAAAAAATATAGTGATTAAATTGTGTAAAATATATAATATATATAATATATTAAACGTATTATCGGCAATGTTTATAGTTAGCCATTATACTGAATTACTAGTAAATAATGTCAATGACTATTCTGCTAAATTAATAACGATATTTCCAAGTCATTTAATAATGTTTATCTGAAACAGGCAACGATTTATATATTACATCCATTTAGTCATTGCTATGAATTTCTACAAATAATGTAAAAGTTCTAACAAATAAAAATAAAAATTCTTACCTATTATTTATTAATATGAAACTAATATATTGGAGCATGTTTGTTTTTAATTTTAATAAAAATAGGAATATTTTGACACTTAAAAATAAATATATAACACTATATTATTATCGACTTAACAATAATATTTTTATCATACAAATGAATTACAAAATACATAATTATATTGCATTTTCATCTCATCACTAATCTACCAATATATTAAATCTGATGCGCACAAAGCAGCAGCCAAAAGAATATAGACAAAGGTAAATCCAAATAGTGATAATTGTATACAATTTAAAATTCTTAACCCAAATTAATGTATAAAATAAAATAATCATTTTGATAATTACCGTACCTGTCTATCATTTTCGTTATCGGTAATATAAGTATTGGTATTAAAAAAATCAGGAAAAACGAAAATACCAAGTCAATAAATACATATATATATATATATATATATATATTTATTTATTTATTTATAACACTGTCTAATTTATTAAATCAATGATTTGAATTATTACGGATATCATTATTCTCTAACATGTGTAGTCTGTAATGATATTGTATAGGTAGTATTATTTTTTGACACTATCTGAATTTACTTCATTGTTACTAACATAATATAATATACATAGATGTAGTTAAACGTGTTCAAAAATTTTTTTTCTTCTCGAATTAATGAGTGTTCTGATTGTTAACTATTTAAAGTAAACACACATAACGTAGAAAATTTCACAAATACGGCAAACATCCAAAACGTTAACCTTTTTAACATGAATACCTGTTAGTCAATAAACACAAAAACTACCAAATTGTAAAAAAAAAAGGTTAAGATCGCTTAAGAATCAACAGCATATTTATTAAAATACTCACTACATTAAATTTGGATAGCCCTGTACAAAAAATAAAATCATTAAATTCTTAAAGCAATATAATTGCAGACCAAGTTTCCAGTCTTAAATAAACTCAATTCTTCCGGTTCATTTTCAGTACTGGCATTTTTCGTGTAAATCGCTTCCACGATATAAATTATAAACGAATAACATCAACAACAACAATTATAAAACACGTGGATCTACGAGCACGACTATATTGTACAGCATAGTTGTGTTATTTTCTTGTACACGACTTCATTGTATATTTCAAAAATTAAATAGTTTCATAATATTGTTATATTGTATTTGAAATAAAATATAATAACCTAACCAAACATGTAAACAATATGTTTATTGTTTATAGAAAATTTAAAAACAACACTAATCGAATTTAAAACGTATGTTAGACAAATTTAATTAAATCAAACAACAATGTGCTTAATGTTAATCATAATTTTTTATTTGTTTTAGAATAAAGTGTAATAAAAAATGCCATTAAAAACAGTTTAATTAAATTATCGGCATACATGCAATTGTTTTTGTCATGAAATTATTTTGTATTAAAAATATGCTACAACACTTTTAGAAACTATATTAAATTATATTTTACACGCAAATTTAATAAAAATGGATTATATGTTTATAATTTATATTTTATTTATAAATACTAAGGTCTAAGTGATAGTTGTTGGAATTAGTAGTAATCAAACACTTTTTAACGTGACACTAATGAAAAATTAATTTTATCATTAGATTTACTACACATTAATTAATTTTGTGCTTCAATCAGGAAGGATTAAGTACATAAATATATTTTAAGAATATGTTCAATATTTCTTATATTCAATTAAAGTTTGTCAATTTTTGATGTGTCAAAAAAAATTACTGTTTAGTAATAACTGACATAAAAGTTTTGAAGTGTACTGATATCAAAATAAATGTCTGTAACTATTGCTTAAAGATAAATTTGTATTATTCAACAATGTAATAACGTAAATTGTCTATTTTAAATCATTGAAAATTGCATATAGTTTTGTAAATAATTTTTAAATCTGTCTTTAAAAATATAGCTATTACTTATAAACTGGTATGATGATCAGCGTATTATTATTATTATCACTATATCTAGTTTAAATTCAACAGAACAATCGATTACAAGTGCATATGTACAACAACACACGTGTAATTTTACATATGATATAATATTATTATGCTAACTTATTATAAATGCATTTTAAAAATAAATAATAATTAGGTACTACTTCTGTCTGTTTACTATAACCAGGTTGATCCATTAAATTTAAGATAATTATTTTTTAGAAAATACTTAAGTTTTAAATTTATTATAATTTATTATAAAACAACATTTTTGAAAAGTAATATTTGTTACAATTTTCATCTTTATAAATTTTTAAAAAAAATATTAAATTTAGGTATTGAAATACTCATGAAACTATTTTGCTTAGGGATAAATAAATATAAATGTTTATTGTCTATAAAAAAAAAGTAAAAAAATAATGATAACAATAAACTAATATTATTAATACATTTTTTTTTTTTTTAGAATAATTAAGTTTTTACCGACTCAAAATTATATAAAACTAGCCGACCCGTCACGGCTTCGCACGTGATTGGTTATTTATTTTGCCTTCGAAATATGATATATTGATATATAGAATTATTTTTTATTCAAATTTTATAGTTTAAAAATATGATCAGCAAGTAAATGCAAAAATTTTTTAATGAAAACATATAGAAATGTTTCTAGCGATATTAAGTATTTGGTATATGTTATTGAAAAACAATTGGAAAATTTTTAAATAGTATCGTCAGAAAATTGGAACAATTAAATACAATACATCCTCCTCATCCCCTCCAGACAAAAAAAAATTAAGAATGAGGTGATGTGATGACATTCAGGAAGGTATTTGAAAGAACTCTGTGTAAAAAATTGGTGAAAACACCAAAATGGGAACATAAAAAAACCTGTTCTTGCAGAACTCGCAGAGAGGCTCAAAAATTAACTTTGTTTTTTAATTTTTCAAGAACTTTATTATTAACTTTTGAATTAGTTAAATCTTACCATTAAATAGTGCGAATAATTGAATTGTACTCGTATAAATAGATAGTTAATATCTCTAAATTAATTTAAATATTTTTAAAATTTGATTCTGTATAATTATAATAACTCTTATAACATAAGTGTTGTAATGGTAACCATGGTTACAAATCAATAATTTTAATAAAAATTATTGGATATGCATAAAAATTCCTATTTTTCTTAATTTATTTTAACTCATAAATTACTCTACTAAAATACTTTTTAAAATCCTTTCTTATTGTATGGTGAAAATATGAAAACCTCTATTTCAAATTTCAAGTTTGTACGTTGCGTAGTTTTTGAGTTGCGACGATCAGTGACTAAGTAATATTTGTATTTTATATGTATAGATAAATGCTTTCAAAAGGTTCATGAGTTTTGAAATAATGAATATCTTACGTTGAATAGACCATGTGTTATATATATGTGTTATAATATTTAGAATGCAATAATATTTTATTCTTTAGGAATCGTCGCTGGTACAGAATAAATAAATATGCAATATGAATATGTACGCATCCGATCATAATAATTAATAATTGTTATACCGTTAGCTATAACTCATGATTCCAATTTGATGAGCATACTTTTGTCTATACATAATTGAATTTAAATTTTTTCCATTTCTACATTTCGTGAGTTCAGAATTATAGAAGATATCATCACAAAATATTTAATGATTCCGGAGAGAAATAATTTTCAACTCAAAACTATTATAATATTATATTCTTTTGTAACAAATGGATTTCATGATTGTAAAGTATGAAAACCAACAAAGGTGTTCTCTTTTGTGTTTGTTTTAAGCAAAATTTAACACAATAAAAACGACAATGTGAAGCATGTCAGTTGAGAGCCAAAGAGTTGTTGTAAAGATAGAACTTTTTGGTTGTGAATATTAATTTTTTTCTTGGTTGGAACATTATTGTCTTGAATTTATTGAATGCATTTTTTCCAAAAAATAAAACCTGAAGCAAAATATAATGTTATTATACGTTTACACGTTTTTAGACAGTTTTGGTTAAGAACTTTTTAGTTTTTAATAACTTTTTGAAGAATGCGCCTAAATAGTTTTTTTTTTTTTGCTTGAAGTGTTGTGCACTGATATCTAAACTATTATATATAACAATGTGGTTTTTAAAAAAATCAAGTAAGCACCTTTTGATACTAATAACAGTGTTTATATTTTTATACTGATTGTTACATTATTTACGAGTATATGCATTGTTTATTTTATCAAGAATATTAAGTTTTTTTACATATGTTCATTGTCACTGAGACTTGTTGATAAGATATTTGATGAGATACGATGACGCGTTTATTAGTGATGTGTATCATTGTTGTTAATACGAAGCATATGTTGTACGTAACGGTTACGGTTTCTTGGAAATATTAAAGATAGAAGGTGAATGTGTATGAAGCGTCTAGTGGAAGTTCTTAGAGGATGTGTTCATGTTGATATTGTTTTTTTTATTGATTTTAATTTGTTAGTGTCATCCGTCAAGAATGTCATTCCATCAATTCCCGAAAAATGTATTAAAATTATTATACGGAATATTTTTGAATAGATAACAAGTGAAGTATATTATATTTTTAATCAGTGGCTTTTAGTGGCTATAAAAACATGTGTTTCGATCACTTATATAAGTCCATAAAAAAAAAAAAATAATACTCATTGTCAAAGAATTGCGAGTGTCCAACAAAATACAAAATGTACAATCTTTAACATTTATGGATTCCGGTACTTGTAACGGACTATGTACATAGGCGTAAATAGGGAGGTCCATTGGCAGGGGTTCAAGCCCTTCAATATTTTCAACAAAAATCCATCACATCAAATAAAAATATTATTTAATACACATATATCTATTATTTACTAAGTAATAAGTTTAAATGTATTCTTCTATTGGATTAAGCAAAGTCATTTAATACTGATAACGTGTAAATATTAATGTCCTTTTTAATATTAATTAACTCTAAACTACTGAATCTTTCTTGGAACATTGTAGAACTCATTTATGTATTCAATCTCCTCATAGTGGAAAATGACCTATCACGAGTAGCGGAATGAATCGCCAAATTGTTGCTATATTAAATAGTATATAATAATTTGGAAAGATTTGTTTGCTATTCAATGAGTATAAGTGATTTTACAGAACTTCCAAATCAACATTAACTTTCAAGACATTTTCGATAACCATCATCGTTTAACTATAACTTGTCTATTTAGAAGTCTTATACTCTTAGAAAAATATTTATATTTCCAATATTTCATAAATAAATTAATTCTATATTTAAAATGTGAAAAAAAAGAATTAATATTGACGATATTGTGTACAGCCAATGAGTAGTCAAAAACTACATTTGATTATTAATACCTATATTAAATTTTAATATGAGAGTAAATATTGGGGGCTTAGATGGAATCAAGGGGGTTAAGCCCCCAAGCCCCGCCCTATTTGCGCCTATAACTATTTAATACAAAAAATTATTATCCTTTCATACAGAATATAATCAATTAAGATATAATATATGATCATACGTAATATATACTAACCAAACCAATTCCTGACACTGCAGATTATTATGTTGTTACTATTTTTTAGATACTTATACATACATAGATAGTATACATAATAGTACAAAAAAGCTAAAATATTTTGAAAGTTATCTCTACAATTTTTAAATTTAATAGGAATTTTTAACCTAATTAAGTATCAATTAGATAACATTCTCAATCAAAAGCTACTTTCAAAATTAAAGATTAAAGAATTTTTCTTCACTTATAATCTAATATAATAAAAAATAAAGTATTTTATTTTAATAAAAATATATTTCTTTAATGTCGTTCAAAATAAAATTGAAAATAAACAGAATAATTTGAGATATATTTAAGTTGAGTCATTAGATTTCGCTACATCTTCAAATAGAATATTGATTATTGCTTATATTAAATTCAAGCCAACTATGTTTTAATTACAATAGAAGTTATAATTTATTGATAGGATTTAAGTGTTTACATTTAACATTTAAACGTTTGTTAACATGATTCATTTTAAACAACCTGGTTGTATAGATGTGCACAATTCTTCTAAAAAACATTTTGACTCTTAATAAACAATAACATGTATGTTGAGAATATTATTACTAAAGAAAAAATATGACTGCACATTCGCCCCATAAAAACATTATAAATTAGTAAGCATTTTATGCAAAGCTCTATTGAAAGCCGTTTTTCGCGAAACAATTTTGTTAATGAAGAAACTCAAAATCTAATAATACATTACAAAGGAGTGTAAGAAACAATCAAATAACGATAAATAATCACACAAATTCAAAAGGGTTTCATACTTTTGTCTTAGGTTTAAATAAAATATTTTGCGCGGTTTGATATTGATGACATTTAATCCATTGAACGATAAACCGAATTTTTCGCAAGCAGTGAAATATTGATGTGTTGTTTGTATTTTATAACCCAACTATAAGTAAACAATACTTTAATATAAATTTCATAATAATTTAAAAACTTAATGGATAAGGGCTTCAAGTGGAATTTTCACACCCTTATCCAATTTACTTGGTAACAAGAATTTAATAATACAAACTTTATCAACTGTATATCTTTGAAAATAGAGGTTTAACTAAATTAATATCTTGTTTTAATATGCCATCGGTGGAACACAAATTATTTTTCACAAAATGCCACCACTCGAACCTTCGATTGTTATTATAGTAACACTTCGTTTTTGTGTTTTTGTTGTACTACGCATCACAATAATAAATTACATTTTGTAATTTTTGTGAGTTGAATGATATCTTTTTTAACGTGCTTATAACATGATTACAATGTTGAGAAAATTATGGTGTGGCAATTTGGTTTATTCGGATCTGTAGTGTAAAATATTATATAAGTGTGAAAGATTTAGAATTATCAAAAAAAAATATTTCATACCAACTATAAAAGCACTAAACAATTTGGGGCGTTGAATTATGATTGTCATAGAATTTTTTTCCCCAATTCAGATCACAGATCAATTATATTCAAAGTATAAAAACTAATACTATTAACAGCGGTTATACTACAATTTTTTTAAATATTTATTTAAAAAATTTGTAATATATAGCGCTTAAAATACCTCCTAAATACCTACTATACGTACAAAGTAAAGTATTATTCTATTGAAAAATAATAAAATGTCATCTAGTTCAGAAATTATTTATTTTAATTAAAAATGTGTTTATCACATTTTAAAAACATCAATACAATAACTCATTGTATTATAATTAAAATAAAGTTAAAATACTTGAACATTTAAATAATGAAAACTATATATATGAACGGTTTTACTTCAATGCAAAACAATAGGTACATTACCACTCAACAGTTAACATTCAACACTGAAGACGATTACAAAATATAATTCACGAATTTACGATTGTCAAAAACATATAATGCTCCACTATTCTCTAACAAATAAGTAAACTAAAATAAAGTATATGTATTATTCGACATAATATGTGGCAAATGTAATCATTGAAAATATAAATGGAAGCGTACAATAAATTTCATCATTTAATTTATCCATAAATAAATATATGTTACGGTAAATGATGTTAAATGGAAATTAACGTTATTCACCGGTTATTAACGTTATTTACCAAATATACAGGTAATTATCGTTATAAACTGGATAATCACGTTAATGACCAAATACACAGGTAATTGATGTTATAAATCAGATAAGCGCATGAATCTCAAATACTACAATTTGAAAAATTATGTAAGTACCCAGATATTTTTAAAAATAGAATAAATGCATTATTATTTTTTATTTATTTTTACAAGTTTTACTCCCATGACATTTAATATAACATAATTTTTCAGCCCAAGGTAAGCACAATGCTTATTATTATTACAACTAGTCTTGCAATGACAACGCTGGTACCTTCGAGGGCTCGCAACCGAATTATTACTAGCTACTTCCCTCAGTGTCAACTGTCTACCATCTGCTAATTTTATCACATTGTCCATGTCTAATAGATTTTATTTGCAAACAGCTATTTTTGGCATGTGAAATAATATTTTTAGAAAACTATATTCCGTATTTATAAAATAATAAAACAAATTTTAATTTTAATAGTATATTTTTTCATTAAGAATTAACTTACAGAGTTTGTATAAATCATGTTCAACTTGAGTGACAACTGATAGTATATTTTGCATAGAACCACGAGCTCTATCAACGTTTGGTATAAATACACATACAGTTAAGCCTATTTCAAGCTAAGGAAACTTTTCTTTAGAAAATTTCATCATTTCCTCTCCTTGTTTTTCTAAATTTTTTTTTGAATTTTTACATGCAATACAAATATTTTCTTGACAATCATCAAAAAAATATTTAAAATAATTTTCAAATATTTATATTTTAGTTTTATTTTTGTTATATTTAAAATTCGGAAATTTATCGTTAAATAATTAAAAAATATTTAAGTACCAAGTTCCGAATTTTTTTCTGCGATTTCTATGATTTAATTTCCGATTTTGTCTTCTTTGATGATTGGTTCTTTGGTTATTTTTTTAAATCTTCCGCAATAACCTCTTTTATTTTATAATCAGATCAAAATTTCCCAAATCATACGGTTATTAACGTTATTCACTAGAAAATAACGATAATTCCCACATTCGTAGGTAAATAACGTTAATAACCGGCGAATAACGTTAATTTCTGATATAACATCATTTACCGTAACATATATACAAATATAAAGCTATTATACAGAGTGATTCGATAATTATTTGTATCAAAATTTATTCAAGCTCTGATTTTTGAAACTTTTAAATATACTTTAAGGCTATATTTAAAAATACTCAGGTTTCAAATAACATTTGAAGAAGGTTTATTTTACTTATCTTTTTCAAATGAGAATCATTCTCTTTTTCCAATAAATTGTTTATCAGGTGATATTTTTTTTTTAAATATTTATGTATCAAAATTAAAAATTAATCAAGAAAATGTTTTATTTATTTAACTTAGAATAGTATTATTGAAGAATAAAAAGTCAACGATAGTCGATTAGAACATAAAATAATACAAGGGTTAGATTAGGTGATGGTTTGAACATTTAATAATTATTTAATATTATCTGTCAATGTTTTATAATCTATAACAATTTTTCAGATATAATAAATACTATAGATTCAATATTGAGTAAATTAAAAATTTTTATAAAACCATTTTTGACAATTATTTTTATTTAGATAATATACTAAATTTAAAAAAATATATTATTTAATAATTTACGGTAAAATAGTTGGCACTTATTTGAAAATAACATGTTTGTATCGTCACAGGACACTCCTCAAATTAAATAATAAAATAAAAATCTAAATAATTAGTTTACGGTCATTTATCATACTTAAAACATTCTATAAATCATAATTGAATAAATCATTATTATATTTTTTGTAATCGGAATTAGTTTAATATATGGTGAAAAACTCTGTATACGCATAATCGTTATATGTATAGTAAACGTAAAATAATACGGTATTTTTATTTATTAAGGATTACAAATGAAAACAAATTTAAAATATACGGAAAAAGAAAAAAAATTATTTAATGAATAGTATAAGCATTCATGAGTAAAAAAAAAAAAAAATCTATTTAAAATAGAGTTCGAGTTTTTACAAAATAAAATCGTTGAAAAAAAAAAAAAACATTAATTGAAAACTTTTTACAAATTCTTTACAACATTGACTTGTGCGTGCATATTATTAATATATACAGTTTCTCATTTCGATAGGTAGCACGACGGATCAGCCGACCACGTACACCACTCCACTCGGTACAACAACGCCGTCAGCGTAAATAACAATAATAAGCATCGTATCACATTATTATTATCATTATTACACACATATTTACATGTCGCGCACTATTTTTATAATATTATTACATTATTTTTTACTCGACTTATCTGCGTACAATGTTGTGCATTTCTGTTGTGTTTCGCATGCGATACGGTCACACGCGGCGAATGCGTCTCTCTCATGAGTCAACACACGGCACACATTACATAGCGCCAGCCCTGTAGATATGAATAATATGATAATATTAGCCAGCTATTATCGTGGTCGTCGCGGGTGTAATAACCGTATGAGTATGAATAATGTCGTTATAATAATTATTATTGTTGTTCAGCGGCAGCGTGTGCGTCTGTCACACGTGAAATAATTCTAATTTCGTGGCACGTTTCCCGTCGCAAACGTCGAAGTATTCGAAAATGAATGACAAAAAAAAACGCGCGGTAATCCGCCAACGATTTTTTTTTTCGAGCATTGCCGACACGTTTTTTTTTTTCTTCCTCTGATATCGACGTGTTTTCGCGCCGGGCAAATGCGTAGTTTTGAGCGTCTCGCTCAACTGCCGTGCTAATCGTTATCATAACAATAATAGCGCACTGTTGGCAGTGTTTTTGCGCCCGCGAACAGGCATTTTTTAGACTTGTTACGAGGTTAGATTATACAATGTTTTTACTTTTACTTTTCTTAAAATATCGGCACTTGAAATTTATCAAAAAGATTTTTCGTTTTTGAACATCGTGGCTTTTACAATATCAATAATCTAATCGAATTTAATCCTACGTAGCACATTATTAAATATATCAATCACCATTTTATATTGAATTATAATAATTACGCTTAATCGAGACGTACTTCTAAACAACTCCGTTTTATTTTGATTTTAAATCCATACAAATATAGTATGACAGATCTTTAATTTTTGAGTTACAAACGTACCTGCATTTTTATAACTGAGTTTTCTTAAGACTGTAACTAACATAACCATTATAAATCTCATAATATTTTATCAAAATTGAAATATTTTCAGAATATTTAAAAATATTGTTTAAATTCAATAAAAATAAAAATTATATTAATAATTTACATCAAAATAATAGATTTATAACTTAACAATAACCAACATATATATAATTATGTCCATTGATATTTTTTAATAATATAGTACGTAATAACTAATATTTTGTTTTATTAGCCCATTTCACAGTCGTGCGTATTCAACACGTATGGCACATAGTTAGAAATCAAAATTAATATCGTTAAAATGTACGCGATATTTAAAATAATAACTATTTCTATAATCTACTTAAAAATCGGAATAAAGTTAAATTGATAATGTGCAAAGGCATATAAACCATAAAATAATAAAATGAATATATCATTTTAAATATAGATCAGAAAAAACTGATTAGATAAACGTAATTGAAAAAATTAATTTCCATTTTTAGCCCTGATCAAGTTGCATTATTTTTTTAATTCACATGTACAAGACCACGCGTAAACAATTTATTACTATACATAAGTATTTTTGATCAATTTAAACTTAATATGCTTACAGATACAGACTCAGTATATTTTCCTATCAAAAGAAAAAAGATTATCTTTGACGGGGTCTTCAATTTTTTTATCTTAGGTTCACGCAAGCACGTATTCTAATGTCCCGATAAAAGATTTCTTTAAAGACAAATTAAGGGTTACACCTCCACTTACGATTTCCCAACACTTCCCGACCCAGCAAGCAAATACGGCGCTGACAGGCTGATTTACGATATTTATTTTTCGCGCGTGTACTCAAAGCGAAATATAATATTTCACTCGAAATAATATTACACAAAAACGTAAATTGATACAGTTTTGACGCAAACAGGAGCACTCTGATTAATCAATTACCTACCTACGGCTGAGTTGCTGGTTTCGTTATTTTTTGCCGGTTCCTCCTAACGAATGACTATCATATTTCTACCGTAAACACCGGCACCCCAACCACCCATGACTACACTGTTTTTATTTGCATTTTGTTTTGAGCTAAACAATTTTAATAAATTTTCCATCTTTCAAAACTTGAACAGTAGAATGTTATTGGCTGACCAGCCGTCTGGCAGAATTTTAATTTGAAAACAATTTTGTTAATAGGAATTCGTCGTCGACAGCATATGAATAAAACAATAAATGTTTGTTTTTTTTTATGTTTTTGAACTTAAGCTCTACTGAATGTATACATATTTAAAGTATTCAGTCAGTCACGTAGTCTAGTTCTACTGTTTATTTGTTTTTAAGCCCATGTTATATTGATATTGGTAATATATTTATTATATAATTATGTGCCTACATAATGTATATTTATTTTTTTTCTCGTATATTAGTTGAACGTTAGGAATTTAAATAGTTCAAAAATCAATGTGTATTAAATATATTATAATATAGCATTAAAAATAAATTAGTTTATTTAACTTTAACAACACTAATATCTTTGTTTTTATTCATTTTTTTCTGATTTATTTTATTGTTTAATTTTTGTTGAACTACAAGACGTTTTGAGCAGTACTATATTAAACAATTTTATGAAAACAACTTAAGCAGAATATTTGCAGACAATTTTTACATTATAATATTTAATATATTGTTATTGAAGTATTTTTATATCATATATTTTATCATGTACGTATTACGCATAATAATTTTCTCCGCTATTCTTTTTAGCAATATGAAAGATATATTAACAAATAAATTATCATCAAATATTTTCACAGACACGCTATTTTGAATATTTAAATATTATTAATAGTAAGTAATATAAATTTTTTATTTATTTCAAAACTATAACTATATTTTTGGTGTTATTAACAACATTAACTTGAAGTGTATAATGTAATATATTATTATAAATCAATTAGGATGGCCTGCAGTAATAAGTTTTCAATTTTATTTTGTTATTGAATGACAATATAAAGTATTAATAATAACAAAATATTTATTCTTTAATTTGTGATTTTTTGAATGGATACTACGGCCGTAACATTTTTTTTTTTTTAATTACGATCATTGCTATAATCGTTAGGTATAACGCAGATATTTATTAAAAGAACTAGCAACAAAAAAAAAAAAATAACGCATTAATATTTTACCCCTTAAATTTTACCTAAATAGGTACTTATCACACCTAAATATAAAAATATTTCACAATTATCAGTTATAATATTTATATATTTAATATTATATGTATATTATTATTTTTAAAAACTTTATGAATGGTAATTAATTTTTAATTAGAACCAGGAGTTAACTTTTTTTTTACAATATTACATTCAATAAGTCTCATATCGTATCTCACGAAAGAGGATTTTATTTTCCCTAGTATATATTATATTTAAAATACAAAAACGAAAAAAATCGTTTTTAAGCAAAATACAAATAAGTTGAATAATATTACTTATTATTGATTTATATTAACAATAACAACATTCCTTACACGTGAACGTTACAATTTATTTATATATTACAGAAAATATATTCTAGGCAAAATGAAAATATTCATTGATGCTGGTAAAATCTCTGATTATTTCAAAAATATATTAAAATATCAAGTCTTTCTCATGAAAAATAAATTAAAAATTACATAATTTACGGTACAAATTAATTTGCGTTCACAAGTCACTTCTTTAATCGTGTAATTTAGGTCTATATTCTAAAATTTTCAAATCTTTAATACATTTATATTAAACACAAATTTGTTAATAACAATTTTAATTGCTCATTGAATAATAATATTGTTCTATAATATATAAGAACAAGATATATTTAGTTGTTAAAAATTTCAGTTCTTCATAATATAGCTCATTAATATAAACGATATTCAAAATTATTAAAGTTGTTACTGAAGGCAAATTTCGAAACGTCTGAAATAATTAATTTATAACTAACCTAAAATAAGTAATATTTAAATTTAAAAAAAAAATTGTTCTCTATAATCATTATAATATTCACAATAATAAAACAGCTCAAACTCCTTCACAAACCATGATTGCTCAATTATTCATAGTTCTAAATCATTATAGTCACAAACTATTGAAATTCATAAATAATAATATAACAGCCCTATCAATATATTAAGCGAAACAAATATAACATAATAATTTTACCGTTGTTTATTGAATTCGATTGGTTATAATCTGTTTTCGAAGTTTTGTACGATTTGTCCCATAATTTATTATGTTATACTCCCAAACGAGAAAACATAACAACAAAATCCTGAATCCGCATTTTATCTTCTCGTCATATTATGTAAGTATTTTTGTCCTTGTATAAAACATATATATTTTACAATTGTATAACGTGTTATAAAGTGATCTATTTAAGTGTTTACAGTCCAAAATTACTATATTATAATGTTTTGCCTTTTCAAAAACATTTGGTTTACATGCAATAATTTGATGACAATGTGAAACAAATTTTGAAAAAATTATATTCCGAATCAGGATATTTCAATGACTTTTATACATACAATTTAACTAAGAAAAAGTAATTAATTAATTATATCTTATATGTAATATATTGTAGTTGCATCTATGCATCATGTTATATAAAATTAATATTTTAAAAATAATAAATATATAGGTACTTAAATGGATCACTGTGCATCCTTATTAACTTATGTAAGACTATAACATCGTATTGTTTTTACCGAAAGTAAATGTTTTTGTTTTAAATATCTTACCCAACTATTGATAACTTATTTTTTTATTTGCAATTACATTACGCGTTCTTATATCGCTTACTTTTGCAAATTAATTATTTTACATCTTACCTTAATAAAGACTGGAGTGGCTCATAGGACTCCACGTCGGTCACGAGAAATTTTCTCACAGCTTTTTATTATCTTAGACTTCTTAGAGTATATATCATATGCACAGTAGTAACAAGACATTAAACATATATTTACGAAATTCAAAATGTACGGACATACTAATTAAAGCTTAAAAGTTCTTAATTTATTAACCAAAAGCATACTGAACTTTCAGACTAATTTAATGTATTACAGTAAAATCTATTCACTCTACCAATTTGCAAAATATAAATAACCTTAATCAAGTTCATTTTTAATTAATGAATTAAAATTCACTTCCAAATAATTTTTCTGATTTTTTTTACACTTAAATGGCTATACTGCTACGAGAAAGTTTCTTTTAACTTAAAACCATCGTAGTAATTTTGTAATTTTAATGGTAGTCTGTGAATACCGACATCGAATTAGATTCATTTGTAATAATGACTGTTGAATATTGTTTTATTAATGTAATTTCATGTCATTATTTTTAACACACATAGGTTGCTATATGTATACACATATAATACTGTTACGATTATTGCAACGACAATCATGAAGATAACAATACAAAATATAGACCGAATGAATAATATTATACTCTTAAGTGCATTTATCGTTTGTTCTAAAAAGAAAAAAAAATGCATTCGTACAGTGTGCACGCTTTTATTGCCACAGAAGCCGCTTTGAGCCACTATTATTACCGTAACAATCAACTGCCACTGTAAAGCCGTAAAGGTAATACACATTTATTTCAAACGTATTTCTATTTTTATATAATATAATAATATATATAATATGCGATAAAAGGGGTAAAACTACCAGGGTTACAATACGCAAGAACATTTTTCAATTTATTTTTATACTTTCATTTCTTTTAATCATTCATTGTAATTTTATTACGTTAATATATTTAGATACTTGTTGGTTGCCAAAATAAATCATTAAGTTATTTATAAAAATTTACTGTTATCTTCGATTTTATGTAACCTGAACGTAGAGAACGATATTTATATGTCATTATCTTATTAACCAACATTTTTCGTCTAAAATTTTATCTAGTCAAACTATAAAAAAAAGTTGGGCTCAATTACACGTATTATTGAACAAGATTCAGACAGACATCATAATACAATTACAGATCTGATACCGAACGCTCAATAATAATCGTTATCACGGTAAATATGAATAAGCACATGGTCTTCATATTTTCTGTGCATCAATGAATGTTTACTGAATATATCATATATATAATTTATCAACAGTAATATCTAACCAAATTATAATGCTATGACCGTGTAGTGAGATAATGTACAAAATATAATTTTATTGTGTTGAAATTCAGTGCTCACATAGTATATTTGTGCAATGTACACAGGCGAACAATCCTTATTTAAGTAATTAAAGTATTAATTAATTTAAGTAATTTAATTACATACGTATCTGTTTAGTATTCACACAGTAAAATACAAGTTAGTTATTTCGTACTCCGATAAAGTTCAATAGATAATCTTATTTTGATGACATTTTTTCTTTTGTTATATTAATTGAATCATACACTATTAGACAAAAATCAAGTTGATCTTTTTATTTAATAAATGTATGTAAACAGATTTGAAAAATTGAATTTTCCACTAGCAACCCCCATAGTTGACAACTGGAAAAATAGTGTAAACGACAAAATCGCTAAACTAGTTTTTAATTACATTTGATCTAAGCTGATTGACGTTATTTCAAAAATCGAACTAACTACGTTATAAACTATTTTTCTTCGTTTAACTCAGTTTAACTGAATAAAAAATATTCATCAACTTTTAGTAAAGTCTCGGGGGAAAATGCACGCTCTTCGCGCACGACAACCGATCGCATTACCGCAGAATAGCTACAGACCAGTGCAAACCCCGCAATAGTGTCCTGGGCATAAAGTAATAATTATAATTATATTTGAACACACGTGACACCAACGATACGAATAATTCTAGAATAACGTTTGCCACGCAGGACGACTATGTATATTATTACTATTAATCCGTTTCGATCGTTTCGGTTCATTGTTTTATTACAGTTTTTAAGACACGTATCACCTATGTGTATTTTATATCATGAATATTTGTGCAATATTATTGTATAAGGATATCGTTTAGAATTCTGTCAGAGTTGTTGGAACTCATTCGCGATTTCAGAACAAAGTCAATTTATGTCTACGAATCGCGCGAGATCCATCATTGTCACTGCCGCATAATAAACGCTTTTAGAAATGGACCCTTCGTTTTTCATCCACACAGTCGTGGTATTCAAATTCGGCTAAATTCTCTATCATCCTCTGCAGCTAAACTAAATGGACATAAAATAATGTCCTAAAACAAACATGCGTACTCACGCACACAAACACATACACTATTCAAACTCATATATATTTTAACTGAAAATGTTTTTTGAAATATATATACAATGTACAGTATACGTAATATGAACTTCAGACATCTCAAATTAAGGAGATCGTTCTTATTTTGAAATCTACATTCCTATAATTTATTGTTTAATGGTCCCATTTTTGTCCATTATTCACAAAAATTGAAATTACTAATTTTTTTTTTTTTTTTTGCTATAAACCAATAATATTAAATTATCTAATGAATATACCACAAATTTGGATTTTAAGATACTGTAGAATCGGTTAAAATATTATAAATCAATTATATTTTTACGATCAAAATTATTTTTTTTGTTCTGTGTAACAAGTACTGATCAATTTATTTTAATTTTTAAACTGGTTTAGTATCGCTTTCATCAATAAAAAAATGTATTCAAAGTTAAGTTTAAGTATATTAAACTATACTATTAAAGAGTACTTATAGATTTTTGTAAAATGTCTTTTGATGTCAAAAAAAAAATATCAGTAACCTCTGATGATATTATATGGTTTTAGTTGTACGATTGACACTAACGCAGAATTTAGTTCTCAGTATCTATTTTAATGGCTTCTGTAAGAAAACCTAAGTTATTCTGTGTGAGCTGTACTCATTGTGATGTTTTATAAGTATAGTATTGTTTCAATGATGGTTTTAATAATATTAAAACACATAAATAGGAACTACTCAGTATTCTTTATTCTGATAACTTTTTAAAATATTGTAATGAAATTATATCATGAAAATAAAATGTCAGTCGTTCTTCTCCTAAAAGTTAAATTTACATAGAATATGTTTTATAAAACATATTTTTATTCATGTATATAAAGTGCGGCGATCTCTACAAAGTAAAAAGGTATACTCGTATTCTCTACATAATTGATGAATAGTTATATTTTTACGTTATTTAAAATAAGACTCAGTTTTCCGTTATATTTTAGTGTTTGTTTTTTAAATTAGATATTTTAAACGGATTTTTTACATTACTGAGTATAAAAATTGCTTTTAACTTTTTTTTTTTTTCGTTTAATTGGCTTAATTTAACATTTTATTTGATTACCTTAAAAAAAAATATATATATATATATATATATAGTATTTTATGAATAAATATAATGTCGAATGTAACGGGATGTTTTATTTGAATTCTCAAATGATTTTTACCCTTTGATGTAATTAATTTAAAACCGAGTACTTTCTTTTGTAGCATTAATACAAAAGGTCGAGCCACAATAATAATAATAATAATAATAATAATAATAATAATAATAATAATAATAATGGAAGTGAATCCTGTGATATCATTATTTATACGACTCTCGCATGCGAATTGAACGTTTCATTATTATCGCACTCCTGTGTATGCACAAGGTGGACGTACATTGTACATAATATTACGTAGACATATTATATAATAATATATATAGTGTACGTTAAAATCTATAAATCTACTTTATAAAGCCCAAACTATTTTTATTTTTTTTTTCCCCTTTTGACCGTTTCGAGATTAACTCCGTCACACATAATTCAAAAAAAAAAAAAAAAATTAAATAAAGTAGACAAAAGTTCTACAAGATGTGCCTGTTTTTTTCTCGTGAATTCGTTTTCGTTTAGTTCTCGCGTATCATAATAAAAAATAAAAAATAAAAAAAAATAATCATAATATATGGATATAATGTACAATACGTACGCTCACAGTTTATGGAAACTGCGGTCGCCAAGGAATTTTCATTTCACCCGGTACCCTATTACAACATATATAATAATATATCATGGTGTATAAGCCGTGGTCGCACGACAAGCCTTTTTATAATACAACATATAATGCGATTCAGTATAATGTCTAAAATTTCACCAAACTGCATGTATTGTCGCCTTTTCTGTCGCTTCGCTGCCACCGTATATTATTGTTATTTTACTATTTTCAGTTTCATATTATTATTATTAGGTGGTACCGATTACATTATACATACCGCCGCGAAAAATAATCTTTACCGACTGACAGCCAAATTCGGTACGCACAATGACGGTTATTTAATAATATAATAATATTTGACGTCGTTTTGGAATTATTTACATTTCGTCGCAGCTAGTTCGATCATCATGCGCGTGTGATGAGCAAAAAAGTCTTAAATCATCTATTGGCCTAATTATTCTCGCTTAATTTTTCGTTGCATTCAAAAATTTCATCCAATACTCAAAAATAAAGTCTACGACTAGAATAAGAAGCTTTGAAAACTGGTTGAGGCGAGGAGGTCAGGTGTTTAGAGGAAAAATAAAATATCTGTAATATAATCGCCTGTGTATGACATAAAAACAAAAATTTATATTAAAATATCGCATATGATTCAGAGGTCAGAGGAAAATACAAAATAAAGCTCAGAATAAAAATACATAAATGTGATTATAAATAAAAAAAAGCTGCCCCAAAGGTTGTAAGTCGTAAGAAAACAAAAAAAAAAAAAATACAAGAACAGTATAATATATAATACAGGTACTTATTTTTGCTGAATAAAAATATGCAAAACTCTTTGCATTTAGTTTACATACTTATATTTTTTATGAAAATTGGGTTGACCGTACCCGGAGATACATGAATATTATATATATATAACTTACTTACTATTAATTCACAATGTTTTGACCGAAAGAAAATCAATATCCACAACACATTTCAGAATCACTTCATTTTGACGAAAGCACTATCTGAATCCGGCATTCGATCATCAAGTGATATTATAGAGCAATTATTTTTCTTCGGTTTTATAGACTATTAATATTCGTGTTTTTGTTTTCACACAATATAAGTATCCAGCTTGTGAAGCTTTTCCGTATTTTCTACAAACGTTCAGAAAATTATTTTCAGAAAATTTTAAATTCGTTTTTAAAATGTTCTAACTTATTTTTTTACATTGGGAATAAATTTTAACTATTTTAAAACGAAAAATATAAATTTGGAGCAAGGCATTCAAATATCAAATAAAAATAATGTGTTTTAATAATATTTTAATAACTACTTTATCAATAATTATTATTAATCATGACGTATACATGAATAAAAAAGTGTTCAACTGTTTATTACGCTAAACCATAAGCAATAGGAATGCATATCTGAGACTTCAATTTTATAAAATAATTCGATGAACTGCTTCAATCAAATCCAAAGGAAATAATGATTTATAGAAAACATTTTTTACCGTGGGAAATAAAGTTTAGTATTTATTACCTAATACCTATAAATAATAAAAACAAATAATAAATACATTGTTTTGTTTAAAATATCTCTCAAAAAAATTGGCAATTATTATTTGAAAAAGATTTTAAAATATTACAAGAGAATTCACCACTTGCAATTAATATCTGCTCGCTTCTATGTGTAAAATAATTTATAACTTACACCAGTTAATAAAGGAACACGTTCTTCCCAATTATATAAAATTATTATCATAAGTCCATTTTCAAAGGGATTAATTTGATACTTAAAATTAATAATTTAATAAATTAATCAACAACTTAATGTTAATCAAAAGTAAATTGTATTTATTAATGTCTGAAATTATATAGGAATAACAATAGCTACTTTGTCACGGAACTTTTGTATAAACTGGTTATTGATAATTTTGAAACAACTTTCTTTCTAAAATTTTCAGTTGATTGAAATATTTAACGTTTTCGTATATATTTAAACACAAAAATATTTGCTATTTTTTATGATCCACATCATATTTTAATATTATGAAATCATATTTATAACCTGGAAATGGTGAGTATTTTTTAATTAATTATTAAATATCATACACCTCTGCTATAATATTCAAATATTGTATGCCAAAGGGATTCTTATTGGACAGTTAGCCCCAACGACTTACACACGTAGGTTGATTAATAATAAATATAAAATAATAAAATGGAAGAAAAACACGCAAACTTATAAGCTATATAAATTGCCAAAGACACCACCGTAATATTTAAAGCAATATATATAAATAAAATAATAAATATTAATAATAATAATACTAATAATACTAAGGGTGGACGTCTCCACGCTAATACTATGACGTGAAAATAAAAATAAAATAACACAATGGTATATAATAAAATAGTTACGCCGAATCAGCAATATCACAATGAAATAATACGATAATCATAATAATAATGATAATAATAATCGATCGATACGACCGTGATAGCACCGTTATCACGGAGATGCCTCGCGACGGAGTTCGATGAACTGCTACGCGACGTCAAAGGTAAACCACCACAGGTTATCGTCGACGAATGCGACACGGCAACCTAACCTAACTACACACCGGCCCACCACCGATCACATGGTATGAGTATATCTGTAAAGCTTCGTGAATGCCCGATCCACAAAAAATAACGGCTACACAAACGAAATATAACAACACGCGGAACACTTCCGTGCACCAATCCGGATGCAAAGTTTCGTGACGCGACACGAACACGAGGTGAACGGAGAGTCGATTGCACGCAATAAGACGGGCCGCAAACTTGCCGGAAGAGCGGCAGAGCAACGGCTCGACACCAAAAATCTACCTGCCGGACGGAACACTGACCACAAATCCGACCTGTCGCACACGAACAAAATTCACAGCGACGATCGCGCACGGGTCGTGTGGGTCCGGTAAAAAAGACGGCCGTTAGCACTTAGCAGCACCAAAGGCTACGACCCCGACGCTCACGCGGTGACGGAAACGAACGTACTGAAAATGTCTATAATTATAATATGACGGTCGAGCGCGGTGTCGATAAAGCCGTAGTCATAGATAAGAGGGTCGCCGAAAAGTTCATTGTACTAGCGATTACGCGGACCGGTTCGGGACAGTAGAAGGCGGCGGCGTGAACAAATATATTTAATAATATGACAAGTTCGATGCCAAATTATTCGAAACGCTTTAAAAATATAATAAATAAAATGGCTTTCTTGACACTGTATAAAATGTGTGATTTTATTTTAGCCATGATGAACTATAAACATTGTACATTATTTTATAGCCAAACAAATGTTAAAACTAAAATATTGTTTTGTTGCATAATATCACAGTAGCTGATATTAATTAAGAAATACAGTCCATTACGTTTGATTCCATAGGAAATGAACAGAAATAAAAATTTCTTAAAAATATAATTAGGTACTTCCAAAAAAAGACTTAGAACGTATAATAAGATGGTTTTAATTCGTTAAAAAAAATCCTATACAAATTGATCTTACTTTACTTAGAATAGTTGTAAAAATAATAATATTTTTTATTAACTTAAAAATAAACTTACAATATCACGTATTAATCGACAAAAAAAAAAAAAAAAATTAAAAGAATTTTAATATTTCATTACGGTATCATCGTGACTCAGCGGCATCAAAAATAACTTGTTAATATTTCAATTTTCACGGAACACTTTGATAAATAATCATTTTAAGAAAAATCCATAACACTCAGATAGAACAATTATCCAGTTATTTTTCGATAGTTTCTTCTTACAGTTTCAATGAAGATGTCCGAAAACCAAAAACTAACTACTCAATAGTACCAAAAATATAAATTTTACTACAGAGAAATGGATAGATGAATCGAAATAATCAAATATTCTGATCGACAAATTATTCATAGAAAAAAATAAGCATTAATATAAAACCACTTAAGTTCAGAATATAAAAATATATAAATATTATCATTATTAAGTAAATACGTTTAATAGTTATAATCATAAGTGGTTTTTTTTTTTTTTTTTTTTTTGTCAAAATTCGTTGCGTGATAATTGTAATATTATACAAAATAATATATTTATATGTAAATATATGTATAAATATATATTAGTATATTAGTCCTATTAGGTTGGTTTTTATATGAGCGATTTGGTTGTAATATTATTATATGTTAACTTTATGAGTTTACAAATGGATAAACTAACATGAATGTTTAAGTATTGATTTTTCTTATAAATAACTACTGCGTGAATAAAAATTTAAAGAAAATAATGCTAATTGGTATATCAAATAATTATTTTTAATGGAAACATTTTTCAAACATCAAGAAATTTTAATTTTATTTATTGTTATAACTTTTTTACGGGATTCGAACGTAAAAATGGTAAGGATTTAAAATTAAGATTCTTATTTATGAAAAAATACAATAGCGTTACTAAAACCTTCAACAGCCGGTAACAAAAACGGATTTTTCGTATAAAAATACAAAATTAATTTTAACTCGTAATTTTATTGGTTGCTAAAAAAAAAGGTATTGAAATAATATTAACTAATTGTATTGTTACAATATTACACGTTTTAGATTTTTATTCATTATAGCTATATAGTTGAAAACTTACAGACTTTTTTTAAACATGATTTTGTTATAAAGTGAATATTTTAAGAAATGTACGTCATAGTTGGAAAAATATAAATTTAGTTGGACATTTTGAATTTATTATCTTAATTATGTATTTATTTACTTGAGTACATTATATTCAAAAACAATAACAAACCAACTGTATATGCGACAGTAAAAAACAATGAATAATTAATACTAAGAATGATGATGATTAGTATTATTATTGTTATAATATAATACCTAATTTTTTTCCTAAGCTATGACGAATTAATATTCATACCACATTGGCTTAATGAATATAATTCTATGTTTAACCTAGGTCATTGAGATTTTTTTTTAAATTATAAACTTATTTCACCATTTATGAGATAATTAATCTCGTAAATTTCTGTATATATATATATAAATGGTGATTTTGATAATTTTATTTGTATTTATATTTTTAATTATAAACAATAATAATGATAGTTCTTATTTTATGAATATCGTGTAAGTTTATTAAATGTCGATTTAGTTGATTTATTTTACGTTTGAAAAAATCTCCTTTAACGGTTATAAGTATTAAAACACAATTTAATAGACAGTATGGTAAGTTGAAAAATGCTAATCAAATATCACGTAAAGTAAAATAAGACGAAAAACTTGTAGATAAAGAGAAATTAGTATATATAATCCCCAAATAGCTAACTCGAAAACATGTACCAAAAATATTGTAAATAATTTAATCAAGACATAATTAAGTTATATAATGTGCAAACTGTATATCTTAAAGATAATTTAAGAGTTATGGTCCGTATTTTATATTTTAAAACATAAAAATTAACATTATTTCATTAAAAAAAATTATTCAATTAAGCTTTTGTAAAATAGAAAATTAACCAAGTTTACTCAAAGACGGTCAATGTTTTCTTAAAATCGAGTAAATTTATTTTTATTTCTTTATTGTACTTTTTTTTTTTTTAGTTCAAGTGAAAACTCGAAAAAAACTTTTCTAAAGTACAATCCATGTTCAATTTCATTTTCTATATATTATATATAAATATATGATGTCGTGAAACCACTGAACTACTTTTGCTGGATACTCCAGCTGTTTCTTTCCGAATACAAAAACACACTGAAAATTATATTTTTAATTTACGACGACGTTATATTTTTCTTTATGACCCCAAGAAACGTCTCTTACCACTTACTTGAACGAAATAATTATTATAAAAAAAAAAAAATAATAGTAATAATAATAATAAACACCAATCGTCTTTGCGACAGATTGAGTTCTGGCATGAAGACGATTATAATGCATTAAATTAACACGTCATCGTGTTCGAGTGCTTATGCATGAAACTTACAAGGCGTGGAAAATATTATTATATGCTATGCGCGTCACGAATAAAAATATTTAATGCGTCACATAAAATTCACACAGTGGCTGTGAGGCAGTATATTGTAATATCAATCATTATCAATGTTCTGCCCATGAAATATGTTTATATTGCAACTCAAACGGTAGGTATTATTCAACAAGGCGGTCCGGTTAAATTGTACTCGCGTATATAATTATATTATGTACACGTGTAGAATACAACCCACGCTAACTTAGAACTCTCCAAACCGACGATGGCGATGACGTACGAACGATTCTGATCGAGGCGCTGATTGCCCGGGGGAGTGCCACCAGCATTTCATGGCGATTTCCTCCCATACATAAATAATGACATACCGACGCGTTAAGCATCCAACGAAATAGTTTATATATTATTACGCACGGGGGAACTTTTTCTGTTCATAAAAATTGTAATCGTAATATTTTATTTTTATATTGAAACGATCATACTCAAAAGGTAGAGTAACTGCCAAAAATCCGAATAGTACGATAAATAGTAATTGCGACGCATATTGGACATAACTTATAAAGTAAATAACGCCTTGCGATCTACGCACATAAAAAAAAATTCGTGTTCAAATTTTGTCTAATCATATATTTAGACAGATAGATTCTTGTCTTGTTATGGATTTTACAGTTCTATAAATAGAGTATAAACAGAAGTGAGAAATTATTATTTCACTATTCACTGTGAGAATAGCACAGTTATCCGTATAATTGCGGTCTCATTAAACATTTTTCACGGTCAAATGAGTTAAAATCTCTTCAACCAACATTAAAGTATCATGTATTCCTTAAAGAATAAAATATGTAATATTTATATTTTGTTTTCACAAACATGGGTCATTTTATTTTTTTATCTTCAGTGTGTGTTTAGAGGTAATATTTCGTTTGTTTATATAGGTATATTTATATATATATATTTCTACTGACCCGCATTAAGGTGTAGTTTGTGTAGATTACAACTTATAGAATTATGATTGGTCATGGATTTATGAGTACCAGCCACGATATATTTTTTCTGCTATAAAATACAAATTATATATTTATTTTTTATTATTTTTTCTGATAGATTAGGCTACATATGAGTCTAATATATGTAGTTGTCGTACTGTAATTTAATTTAAATTTTTTAAAAGTGTCAGATCTCAGTACGACACATACCTCACTGTACAGTCAACACGTACAGTTTTAAATGTATTTAAAATAAAACAAACTCTATTATGTAATCGCGTTTTATTTTGATTGTTTTACTTTCTGATTATATATGTCCAATAAGTTAAAAAAACTATTATTTGAATTGAATAATAACGGGTTTTTGTATATCTGTTAAAAAATA
This sequence comes from Melanaphis sacchari, assembly GCF_002803265.2. Lineage (NCBI taxonomy): Eukaryota > Metazoa > Arthropoda > Insecta > Hemiptera > Aphididae > Melanaphis > Melanaphis sacchari. The sequence continues at coordinate 425,409 of NW_020270545.1, forward strand.
CAAAAAGTTGTTCAATAAACTTATAAATATATATATAAAATATTTTCACAAAGTAGGGTTACCAAATTTTTCACAGCCTACGGGCACTGTAAATCTTAATCCAAGTATGTATATTTTTATATATAATAGTATGCCCTCATAATATGGATTTTGGATCATATAATAAGACGTGTTATGTAATACATTAATGGTTTTATTAAAATAGACCATGAAAATAAAATCTCAGGAATGACGACAGAGTTAAGTATTCATTTATATATCACACCAGAGGGGCTAATATTTTCAACTCCCAACAACATTGGCTTAAAAAAAATGTTCAAGAAAAATTAATTTAATTGTATGTAAGAACCAAACAATAAATATGGATTTCCAGAATACGTGTTCTTATTTTAAAAGACAATTTACATTACCAGTATTCATGTTTTTTTTAACGGTTTACATAATATGTGTTTTTTTTTTTACAAAATTTGTTTTCCAATGATCAAATTGGTGTTTATTTTGCGCTAAACAAAGCTTAAGTGCTAAGGGTAGAAACAAAAATTGTTTTATTTTCTTTATTTATTCACAAATCACATCTGCCAAGAGTAAATAAATATAATTTCAATTCTGGTTTTATTTATTATTTATTTTGGCTTGTTTATCATACCTACATTATATTACACAATCATATTATGCAATTTTTTTTTTGTTTTCTATACAGTAAATGTATGTTTGTATTTTCCCGTTACGTTGTTGAACGTAAAATTCGGTTCAGTTGTTCCATCGTGTCAGTGTAGAGTTATTTTATAATGAGCTTATCGCATAATCACAGGTCTCTATAAAATATTGAATGCGTTGTTGTTAATAGAACTTTTATCCGTGATACTCATTTCTATGCTGTAATATTTGAATGGGATGCCTGCTAGAACTTCGGCTGACGTAAAACGTCTCATTTAAAATTCGGTGAAACTTTCCTTTATATTGTGTGGAATCGGCAACAGTGTGGTGCGCTATATCGTCTATGGTCTACGTATATACCTATCGCCACATAGCGCTTTTATCGTCACTGTATCAACTGTCTTTCAAGCGACTACAGTTGATCAATTCAAAGTTAATTATTTTTGGCCATAGCTAACAATCTCAAAGTTGTTACATATAACAATTTCCAAGAATTTTCAATTTTTAATTAATACTTCTACAGTATTTTTTTCTAGTAAAAATACCAACAAAAGTACACAACCTAACTTCCGATTTAGACCTATTAAAATACTTGAATAAATCCTAAAGTATCTTAAATTTACCAATAACTATTTTAATTTAAAGTTAAAGGACATCACAACACTAAAAATAAGTTTACTTAGATTTAAAGCATGTCTTTATCTAAGAAATATGGTGTGGGTCTCACATTTAAACACTAATTATTCAATGAGATATATGCGTTTGAAAATATGCATGTGACGTCATTCATGTGAAGCAAAACAGTGGCGTATGTTTTACGTGCTAAAGTGTCTAGATTAACACAAGGATTTCAATCGTTATATATAATATTTTTAATTTTTTTTTTTTATGCAACTTTTAGTGGTTTTTAGTGTTTATGGCATTGGTGTGATTATAATTTAGATATACTTTTTAGTTTTTTTTATAAAAGATAAAACTATTATAGTTAATTTCGTAAAATTTGATTGTTATACAAATAAACGACACGAATCGCAAACTCAATAATTTTACTAAATTATAATTTATAATATGTACGCAACAACAAGATATATTCAATTTTAAATTACACCATCGTCTTAAGCACATAAATATATTCAGGATTATAAAAAAAAAATCTGAAATACTATTTTAAAATATTAAAACCATTGTGTAAATCAAAATACTTTTACACGTAAAACATAGTTGGCTGCTCACTCGTCGGCTCTATGACGTCACACTGCAATTCATCAATTCTCATCATCTCGATGAATAATCATTTTTTAACTTTAGATTTTTACCAAAATTTTTTTCATTGTGTTGACTACAAAAATACACCAATGAACTTAAAATTAAAAAAAAAAAAAACAGTATTGTTATGTCTTTTAATACCGTTTCCGTACAGTTATGTTTTGCAGCGTGTACGTTCCATACTTTCATTTTATACTAAGTAAGGTATTTACACATAGAATACATAAAATTTGGTTATAACGAGACATTACGTGAATAAACTATAATTTTGGTTTGATAAATTATGAATTTATAACATATTTTAAGGGTTTCACTATTATAATTAGTTGTATATTAACTTCACGTGTAAATATTTATTTTACGATGTCAAAATCTATAATACGCAATGTTATAAATATTATTTTGAATGATTATTGTATTTATTGCTATAATAATTTTAATTAAAAATCAGTAATTTATATAATTTGTTTTACATTTACAATAAAAGTAACGTTAGTTAAAGAGTATTTTTTGTTTATTAAGCATTGTTATCGTGTAAATTACCATGATAGCGACTTGTGTAATAGTTTTAAAATTATTTTGGTCACAATTTATTACAATACAAAAATAGCTTTTGTTTATTCAATTTGTAACGTGTTTTTTGTGAAGTTATGCATATTTGATTACATTCTGCACTAAAAAAAATGATAATAACTTGTTGAATATTAAAAATATTTCATGCTCGAAATACCAAAAAAATGGACCCTACGTCAGAATGTAGCTATATTGCCTATTCTAAACGCCGTTTTATCATAATTTTATTTATGAATTACGTTGAACATTTTTTCCTACCATAGAAAATACCATAAATAATAGTCTAATAGCTGTATAAATTTGTTGATAAAACTTATATTTTTTGATTAAATTAAAGTTATAATACAACCAAAATATTGATAAAACTTTGTACTCAACACAGTTTAAAAAATGATTTTTTTAGAGTAATTAAAATAAATATTTAATATAAACATAAACAATTTTAACTATGTACTACTAAAAAATACAATATAGGGTCTTTACACAATGACATTCAACGTAATAGTACTAATGTATCGTCAATATTAATCTATAGAACCAAAGTAAATTTACCTTAATAACTAAAATATAGTAGCTATATGTATTTATATAGACTAGTATGCAATTTTGTAGTAATAATGTATATATACTTATGTCTAATATTGAATAATATAAACTAGAAACAGAGTTTGTTCAAAGGTAAACCTATTCAATGAACTCAAGTTTTCATAAAATAAATATTATTTTCTTATAGAATGGAACATTCTGAAATTTAGTTTGATCTCTGAATAGTGTATAGGTACTTAACAACCTACACATTAATAAAATGTGTGGTATAAATGAATATTTAATAAGCTAACAAATTTTAAAGTAATAGTACGTTTTATTTTTTGAATTGTATCTAAAAAAGAAAAAGTTATTGTTTAATTTTTCTGCGAAAAGAACTATTTTTGAAATGATACCTGGAGTTGAATTAAGTAAAATTTTCTTACTGACATTAATTTCTTAAGTTTTTCTAAGAAAAATAATGGAATATATATAAATGAAAAAAAAAAACAGCAAAATACAAAACGTTTAAAAACAATAAGTAATGTGTCACGAAAACAAAGAGCTGAAATGTCTATTGCACTAAAAAATAAAGAAGTATATTTTTTTTTATATTTAAGAGGCTCTGGAAAAATGTGTTTTTTTTAGACGTTAGATAATGTAAATGAAAAACATAATAGTGTTTAAACAATTTTTAGCAACTTTTTTTAAAAAAAAATAAGATTTATCCAGTCTAATTTTTTCTCAATAATTTAGTCAATTAATATTATTATTATTATAACAATATTATTTATTATTTTATATTTAAAAGCAATCAATACATATTAAAATTTAACAAATTATTTATATACATGAAATGTTATATTGACATATTGTGTATGTACAATAAAAGCTTTCTTTATTACATTTAAATATTTTTAAAATATGTTTTATCATTAAATGTATAGACCATATTATCAACATTTAAGTAAATTTATAGGTTTTTTTTTCAATGAGACTCCACTAACTGCAGGAGTATAACTATAAATAGATATAGTTGTATAACAGTATATTTCTATGAAGTTAAATTCTTCTGGAGGATATTTCGTCTAAATCTTCCAGTAGTATATTACTGTATAATATTACGTATTATAGCAAAATATTGTTATACGGTCCAGAGTAACATGGAAAAAAATAACAACATGAAAAATTCTTCTCAATGCGAATAGCTGATCATAATAATATTATACATATAACCTAGTTTCTAATCTCAAAAGGATCGTCGCACGTACATTTTAATATACGCGTACGCGTGTATATTATATTAATCTCGGACCGTATATACCGACATACATATTATAATATACCCTACACAACTCACATCTTAACAATCACGAACAGCCATGAGCCAACCCGTACACCTACTTATACAACGACGGGTCGCGTTTTCTCGTATATTATTATATAAAATAACATCGCACCTTTTGTCGTATAGCCACCCTCCAACGAAACCATCATATGTGTGTGTGTGTGTGTCACGATGATGTAGAATAATAGCAGTAGAGGTTGTTGTTGCGTAGTAGCTGGTAGTTGTTGCTGTAGGTAGTTACTAGTTTTAGCAGTAGTTGTGTATTATAGTCGTCCGCCTAAATGATGAATCGTCAAAACGCTTATGCGCCCCGCCCTTCCATCACGTAGTTTCTAGTGTATAAATATTTTGCTAACCTAACATCAAAGTAGACACGGCGCACACACGATTGCAGCAATGGCAGAAATAAAAGACTGGAATCGGAGATTGGCTCTCCTCGTCGTGATATTATATAACTATAGTGTAATAACAAACTGTTGACGACAAAGTACTTTCAACAAAATAATAAAATAGAGATGACGATAATGATTGGTGAAGTGAATTTTTCGTAAAAAAAATTGAATACCTAACTGAACGATTATACATATAAATTTATACTATAAATTGATTTGTCCATGGAGTTTCGTAATCATTTTTTAAAGTCTATGTGATTGTTTCAAATTTACAAATAATCTCAATAACTCTTCCATTAAAATTGTTTATAAGATATATGAATAATAATTCATTTTTTGATATGCATATTTAAATAAGAACAATAATTATAAATTAAAATTAAAATTGATCAGTTTGACTTTATTACAGCATAAATAACATAAAATTATGGTATCTCTATTTATGTTTGTAAACTTGTAACTATATACATAGTAAAGATATGAATCAGACTATAATTATCAACTAGTATTTTACTGATGAAATGATATTTAAGAGATAATAGAACGCTGACTATCAATAATGGTACAAAAATAAATTACATAGTGATTACCGAATTATAGTACTCAATAATCACAATTCTTATAATATATCATTTATTATTATTATTATTATTATTTATTTTTTTTTTTAATTCCCATTTTGTATTAACAATAATCCTAATCTAATGATAGTAAATACAAAAAACGTGCACATAAATTGAATGGTCACTTTATTTTCATAACGATAAAAAATATATACTAGTTAAATAATTGTACACCGTAAATAAAGTACGAGGCTAGCATCACTAATAATAATATTAATAATATCATGTACGTGTGTTCGAATAATTGGATCTTTTTCAGCCAACTAATAAAGTTTTTTTTTTTTTATTCATTCGCACATGTTTCTTAATATAAACTATGCAAAAAGAGCAAACATTAAACTAATCTTTAAACGAATAAGTGAAACCGATTATAAACAAAATATTTGCAAAAAAATAGTAATAATACATTTCTTTGGATGCTTTATAATAATATGCCGTTTGCTGGTCATTTTCATTCTTCATCCTGTCGCCTTAATAAGTTAGGTATACTATTGAATTAAAATGTTTTAAACGGCGGCGACATCGGAGAGGCGAACGCCTGACGTTCAAAACATTATTATCCATCACAATAATTTCGACGAGTCGTTAACATTTAATGGGTACAAATTTACGTAATCGCTGTCGTAGTCATCATTGTCGTCCAATTTCGGTTAAATATTTGACACCAATTTATACCATAACATCTACCTACGTAGCTAACTTTTAAGCTATATGTATATGGACACGTTATTAACGGTTTATTTTCTTACGAGGCAAATGAAATTAAATGTGTTCCTGCATTCGTTTTTTTTTTTTTTTTTTATCATCGAACACAAACAATCCATTGTTTTTTCGCTGTTAAATTTATAAATATTTATGACGCGTGATATTTAGAACTATTATCCCTTAAACGTTAATCTGAAAAAAACACAACACAGTGTTATTACGATTTATGGTTATAAATTATTATTATTATTATTATTATTTATATAATTTTCACTTACACACGGAAATATCGATTTTTAATTGTTGTTTTAACTATCAATAATATTGAGATAGCTTCTATACGCAAAATATATTATTTTCTAAAATATCAAAAAATCGTATCGCATGGCTATATATTTTCAAAACATTATTTTCCATGCTCAATATTATTGCCATCGGTGTAACACCAAACATACTAAAATACACAAACTTAGAATTAGTAATTATTGTCTGTTATTAAATTTTATCACCAAATATAAAAACATAGTTTTTGCAACTCTAATTTTGTTTTTGATATTAAAACATTGATGATACAACGCATTTTGTAACAAAAGTGTAGAAAAGTTTTTACACTGATCGTTAAATTCGAAAAAAATAATAATAATGAAAATAATACTTTTATAATAAAGCCTTCAGTTTACAAACTTGATTAGTTCTTTTCTTAAAAGATTTTGTCCTGTTTATAATAATATTATGTTTGTGTAAATTATTTTCGTATGATGTATTTACTATTATCATTGTACTCAAGTATGTGAGAGCATGTGTTTATGTTTATTTTATAAACGAAATTCGAAAAACAAATGGCGAAAAAAGACTTAAGTAATTTCAACGTTCGTACGATGTTTTTCTGTACAGTGAATAGTGTCAAACATTTAATCGACGATGGTGGTGGCAACCCGACGACAATGTCTTACGACACAGGCAAAACACCCACCGGCGGCCGTGTCATGTCCTATTGTTCGCTCGTTCGGTCCGAGTAATATTATGGAATTGTATACAACAATAATAATAACAACAATATAATGCCAAAAATCTCTTTCCTAGCACGCGTTTCTGACGTACGCACACACAAACACACGAAAAAAATGATAAATGGGATGACGCTAATATACCATTTATATTATATGTATTATTATTTCGGCCGCATTTAACGTATTTTGTGCTTGCACACGCTTACTGATAATGAATACGAAAAACTGCATATTTCAAGTCGGCGAGCCACCGATAAACGACGACGACTTCGATGAAAACTATTTAAGTAGGTACCTAGTATATAAATGTATAATATACGATAATGTAGCAAGAAGACTTCGTCGTCGTCATCGTTCAGCACGCGCAACCGTTTTTGAAATGAATATTCAATAATATTATTATAACATGACAACAAATGTCGAAAACCATAATAGGCCCACGGGCATCTACAGATCGGTGGGCGGTATTTTTTTTTACTTTTTTTTTTTGTCCGTTTAAACGAAAAATCACAGTTTGTCATCCGAACACACGCTCGCCACAAACATTGTACAAAATATACAAAATACACGCATCCACATCATATTATATTATTTATACCGACACCACCGCAAAGGACCAGTATAATAATAATAATAGTACGCACGCACGTACGCGCCGTTTTGTGTGTGTATATTTATGTATATATATATATATATATATATATACGTTTCATTATTCTGCTTCGACTTTTTATTATTATTATTTTTATATATATTTTTTTTTTTTTTGTCAGCCACTATTTATCACGTCTGACACGTCGTCGTTTTTATTCGTTAGTCATTTATTCCCGAGCGACGCGCACAGTCAAACCGTTTTGGTGTGTATCGTAGGTGCGTGCGTGCGTACGCGTTACACTTTTTGTGCTTTTTGAGTATACGCATGTTAACGGGGCCAAAACGTGTGTGAAATGACTCGAGCCGCCGACAAATCACCGAACGATTTATTCGAATAATAACCAGGACACGCAACGCGGATACGGAAGTATATTATTTATATTATACAAAAAAAATAACCTAACCTAACCATAAATACACCACGCGAGAAATATCGTTCGTATCACATACTTTACAATATATACATATACATATATACATATTTATATTTTATTGCACAGACACTTGTGCGGAAATCAAAAATAGCGCTTAGGTATCTATATACGTATAAATATCCTATGTGCGAACATCGATGCATCGGAGTTCTTCGTTTCAATATTTCTAAGTTCCGTTCGAGTCGTTTTCACTCGCCACACAATTCCCGGTAATTTATTATAAAGTACGTACACCGTGTGTGAGATTCAAGACGTTATTATGATAAAATATACGTAATATCATGTTAAGGGTAAATCCCGGTATTGCATAAATAAGTCTACATTGTGCCGATAAAATCGACCTAAAATATTTTTCTGAAGATCTATTATAGTAAAAAGTAGTTTGGCAACCTCTTCCGATTGAATACATTACCCATCAAAAAGTAATTTTAAACAATGAGTAATGATTTATATTTTTAGCTGATCAGAATATTTAAGATAAAAGAACGTCGTACCCATACATTGTGTTGTTTATGTGTGTTATGTATATTTTTATTTTAAAATTAGTAATAACACAAGTACTTAAATTAATTATTTTAAAATTTATATGATTTGTTTTAAAACAAAAAATTAAAGATAAAATACTGCTCAAGCGCAGCTTATACTTTCCAATATGAATTCGATCATAAGTAACATAATAAATTATAGTTGGAATCTAAAACACAGATTTTCTATGTTATGCGTGTATTTAACAAATACAACACATCCAAATACAGATTTCGTATAATATGAAGATTTGGATAAATAGTGTATTAATCATATTATTAATACATTTTATTTTCATTTTTTAAAGATTTTTTAACTTTGATAAATGTTAACAACTCGTAATATGAATTTGAAATTATATGTTATACTTTATTATAATAATATATAAGTACAAAGAAAATAAAATTTCACTTGTTAAATTATAAACCAATGACATCTATTTAGTATTATTTATTACATGATAATCATTGTAGGTATATTAGAAACCTCATGACTTTATATACAATTTTTAAATCGTATTTTTGCAAACAGATAATTCATTTAATACTGCATGATAGCAGAACATATTTTTTATTTTTTGTTAAATTGTAATACAGTATTTTGTTGTTTAATTATTCCTACTTGTTTTTTTTTTAAACTTTTAATATAACACGTTATAATTTTGTAAAAAATTCTTGAGGTTTTTACATCCAATAAAATAAAATAAGATAGAAATAACAAAATATATATGTTTAACTGAAAATTATAATTTTTATGTACATGAAATTGTTAAAAACATTTGATTGCCTTCCTCAATGTTAAAATATAAAAATATTATTACCTAACTTGCCTATACCTAATACGAATTATTAATATTACCATTACTTAGACGATTAGAGTTGGTTATTATCGAATAGAAAAACTATGTGTATCTGCTGCAGTTGTAGACTTGAAAACCATAGGCTAATATTACTATGCATACTTTTCAAACAAAACTAATTAGATAGGTACACTGTTAGTTTATTTTATCAGTATTAGTAAATGAGCTAACAATAAACATATCTATTCGTGTAATCAAAAATTATTTAAGATAAACAACACTGTTTTACAAGAATCAGAGAATCAAGACTTTAACTTTTTGTTTTTATTGTATCAGTGGCTGGCCCGCCAGACTCCGAGGATCCGTTTGACGGAAATAGAGATGATCCGGTATTTATGGATACAAACGAAGGCACTAGTAGCACACAGGACTCAGATCAAAATTCGAGTAAGTACTATGAGATTTGTTAAGCTTATGAATTGAGAAAAATGTAAAAATGATTAATTTGAAAAAACCAATTAACAACTATGAAAATTTAGCACGTATATAATATAACATAAGACATAGAAAAGCAATAGTCTATGTTGATATTAAAAGCTTTATCGATTTAACTAAAACTAATTTTGTATTGTATTCCTTAATAATTATATAGTTATTAAAACAACCTTGAATATTTACAAATCATTAATAATTTATACTACCTATAATTATATATATATCTAATTTCAAATCGTTTCTGTGAAAAAAAATAAAATATTTTTTATTAAACTACTGATATTTAATAAATAAAAAATAATTTGTTATACTCTTCATTTAAATATTTTTAAATATTATTCATTCTAACAGACATAGTTTTGTTTAATTTTTGGTCATTAATAATATATATTATTATAACATAAGTACTACCATATCCAGTAAATACTTATTTCGATACTTAACTTTTAAATTGTGCCATTACTTTTGTTAAATAGAATAAATTAAACCCCCTGAAAATCTATAACAAAACTTCAAAATTAAATTGCAATCGCTAAATACACCTAATACTTATAAAGGACTCGATATTATGTTTTTAATAGAATATACTAAGTTTGCTTAAATAATTTGATATACAATTTTATGATTGTAAATTTTAACTATTAATAATTTGGACTTATCATAATTTTGACTTACATAAATCTTAACGTTACATAATAATTATTACTGATAATAATAGTATGAGTATGGAATCTTTTAACTTATGTATCCTTTATTTTCGAATGAACAATATTGATATGTTTGATAAACTCTCAATTAGAATAAAAAATAATAATAATAATAATAATAAATAATTTAATAATTTGTGTACCTAAAATACAATATAGATTTGTGTAAACTTTCATTAAAATATATTTAGAACACTTCATACATTTAATTTATCGCTGTACTTAATAGTATATTCAATAAATGAAATGAAATAAGAATATATTTTATAAATCTTTTAAGGAAATTTATTTTTCTAAAAAAAAAAAAAAAACAAATTATAGTACAGATGGAATATTAAAATATCATTAAATAACTATCAAAACGAAACAAAAACGATCGCTGTCACCGTAATTGACATTTTATTATTGCACGATTCGTTGGAACTAACTTTATTATTTTTCGTATTTATAAACTATAAACTTCCTTCTTTGAAAGTCAAATATTTTAGTTTCGTAGAATTAAAAAAATATAACAATTGTATTATCAATCAGCGATCTTATCTTGATTGAATATATAGTTTATACGTAGTAAAATAAGACGTTGAAAGTTCAATAACTAGGAAAAGTGGTATACAATTTTAATAAAAACTATTTCTCGAGACATGAATTTCCATACATAATGTTTATTCATGCAATCGTATATTTTTTTCAATAAATCAATTGAAATATTTCATGACAGTTTATTTTTTATGAACTGGATCTTTTTGTTTTATTTGAAAATATTAATTATAAACAATTCTAGTGAAAATATTTTATGGAAAAATCATAAAAATTTAAAATTTAAAACTTATTATTGCCAGACAAAATATCGCTAATAACTTAAAATTATTAAACATTATATTTAAAATCAAATCATTTATTTTATTTTAATTTACTAGATAATTAACGCAATATAAATTTTACAAATTCTTATTTATATTATCAATATAACTGGTGATAGAAATACATTACAAATTATTACATGAGATAATGGTCATTTAAAAAAAGGTAAACGACGTCTTAAAAATGTTCAGCTTTATTTTTTAATTAAATTATTTTGAAACACTATTAATTTAGATCCTTTCTGCACGGCTATGAGCAATATAATAGTTGACCAAGGTACGAACAATTATACATTATTTTAAATTATCGAAATTATCTTAGCGTATTAATATTATTACCTAATAAACACGCATTAAGCTTACAAATATCAGGCGAATGATTCATAAATATGCAATAAATAAAATATTATTATTTACTATTATCCAGAGAAAAAAATAAATGTCAATACACTTTTTACTGGAGTTTTATTCTTACAACGAATAATAAAATATATACTTACTAGTCACTACAGTTGTCTGTGTTTAGGACTTAATGTTTTGCGGTTTTATAGTTATAAGTTATAAACATTTAAAATTATGTTTAAAAAAATATTTTATGGTCTCTCTAATGTGTATACACATGAGCATACTAACTAATAGCGTACAAAGTAACAATAAAATATCAAATAAACTGTAAAATGGAACTTTGAATTTAAATATATTTATAATATGTTCGTATTATCGACATATCAATGCAGTTTAACGATAACAATACACGCCATAACAAACCTTAAGTTATTTGAACACTGAAACACTACAGTGGAAAAAATTTCGCGTTAACAGTAAAATTTCAAATATTTAACATTTCTTTCGATACCTTTTGCTATTGTCGACAAGCGTGTATTTGCACTTCGTATATGTCAAGTTTTTAAAAATCTGGAGACGTACAGTATTTGAAATAATGCGAAAAACATGAGATCTTGATCGGTGACAACAGATAATACGTTTCCGTGTCTGGGAAGCTCGGCCCCAACAAGATATCGAATACACTGCAAAATGTCGAACGAGACATATTGCAGGCGTCTATTAATTGGGAGATAACAGTTTAAATACAGAGTGAGTCACCCTACACACTTGTTCATCCTAATTCCTCTATAAATGAGCGTTTATTTAAACGCATTTGTTTCTGGAACTTTTAAGTGTTCTTGGAAAGAATAAAATATATTTCAATATTCTACATCATTTACATAGCTTTTGCTATGAAGATACATAATTCTTGATTTAAAGTGACAACTTTTAATTTTACCTAACCTGTTAATGAAATTATTTTTATTTTTTTTTTTTGAAAATTAGTATGAAAGACAATAGTGACTGTCCTTAATTTAAAATATAAACAGACATAATATTAAGTAAATTTTCGATTTAGACATAAAAAAAAATCATCTGCTTAAATGGATTATACTCAGTTGTTTTTAAACAGAACTGTTTAGGGCGTTTAGGCAAATTATGTTGGCGACTTTAATGATTTTCAGTGTGCGACAACTGACAAGTAAATCAACAGTAGAATAAATGGGTCAAATTCAAACATTTTATATCCAGTATATGTGAATAGTTTTTTTTTTTAAATTATTCGTTGCCAATTCGAATGTAGTATAATATATTAAAGTCACTATTTTTAAAAACACAAAGCGATATTTTTATTAAAAAAAGTTATATTTTCTGAAAAACTGTAAGATTAAAGTTTAAAATTTTAATTATCTTAAAGAAACTATTTACGTAATAATAAAAATACACAATTTATTTTTTTATGTTAATTTAAATTTTTTTGAAAAAAAACAAATTCATTAAAAAATTTTAAGACTAGAACACAGCATAGTAAAAGTTTTTTTAATCAAAATTCATTTTTTAACATTTTCAATTTGTTTAATCAAAAATCTATAGTTTTAGCAATCAATTATAGACATAAATATTATCTTTTTAAACGATGACAATTTACAGTAAAAATCAGTGGTTTACTATTGTAAAATAAAAAAATTTATATTGTCACTAGATTAATGCTTTTCGAGTGGCATGAAAAAATTTGAGTTTTATAAAATATGGTCTTTAAGTTGGTTTAGTTAAAAGTAAAAATTAAAGGTTAAATAAATGAAATTATAAGACGTGAAAATGAGGATGAGCATTGATCATGTTTGGCGGATCTCCCTGTATACACGTCGAGTGAACTTCGAAAGTATATAATGTATATTACAAAACTTTGAGGGACATCGTTCGAATTACTCACGCATCCCACCACCATTTGCCTATCGTATTCTCACATAGAGTTTGTGTCGACATTGTCGATTGGTCAAACCGATTCGTTTCAACAGTCATGGTTTAATATAGTGTACTCATCCGAGCGTGCACATTAATGCGCATTTAGAGCGAAAAGCAACATGCGAATAAGTATATGTATATCCATATTATACTTAATATTTATTACATTTAAATATTTAATATATTTACCACTAACCAAAACATCCTTGCCAGGATAGTCACGTGGTTTTTGTTTTCATACTTTGTTTATCGCTGACAACGCGAAGTATAGTGCAATTATATATGAAAGTAATATGCTAATCTGGTCATTTTCTAAAATTGAAGTAAATAAAATCTTAATGTATAATTATACAGAAAAACTTCTCTATAATAGAATTACTTAGGACCAATAAGTATATTTTTGTTATAGAAAAGTCAATTTCATTACTGTATTTGAGCATTTTGAAATGAGACTATTGTCATTTTACATAATAAGAAAGATTCCGTTCTATAGAGGCACCTTTATAGTGTGTTTTTATTGTATATGGTAGAGAATTAAATGAACAATGAATAAATATAAGTTTTTAATTTATAATACACATGCCTTAACGATATTTTGCACTGAAAATGTATTTATAGTCTAACCGTATTGATATAATACACTAATTTGAAAAAAATATTTATTTTATTTTCCTAATAGTCATACTGGTCAACAGTTATTGTCTTGAAAATATTAAATTTATCTTCGTTAGTTTTTTTCTCTGTTTCATTTTATCTAATATGTTACTACTCTTACTCCGAATTCATAGGTTAATATATTCAAAAAAATCTGATAACTCTTACAATTCAATAAAAAACACTTTAATATCAAAAAACGTTAATAAAAGTGAAAGTGGAAAAGCAGACAAGCAAGCAACTAATCTGTTGTTTAGTATATATCATGTGCTGCGCCCGTTGCTATTAAAATCACTATTAGGGAAATTTAAATTCAATGATACATCATTATATGTTACGAAAAAAAATTCTGAGCGAACAGTTAACCTATACATCTGCACAGTAATATTCATGATATTTTTTTTTGATTGTTGACTACATTTTATATTTAAACCATTAAAAAATGTAATGTAGATTTACAATAATTTTATTTTAATTCTTGAAAAGAAAACTTATAAGAAACATTGTATTATATTTTTAAACTTTCGATAAAAAAAAAAATAATGAATTTTTATCAACATTTTAAATTTACTCAATTTTAAAAAGAATAATTGTAAATATCTATCTCTATACCTACGTTTTAATTTTTGTAAGAAATACTTGTGAGGAATCTTTTATTGAAATTTCAAGTTTTTTTATTCACAATCGAAAACTGCATGATACATAAATCTCATAAAAATTAAAAAAAGAAGAATTTTAAATGCATATAATTAGTTTAAAATGAGCCAAAATATTTAAACTTATTTGATTCCAAATGTTATTTCTAAGTATCTTACTTAGAAAGTAAATTTACTCGTTTTAAAATTATGAATCTGTGTTATCAAAAACTAGTTTTTCATAAAATTTCTTATTTATTTTTTTGTAATTTTGGTATAAGATTTTTTCCCAATTATTTTGAAAAGTACCATGAAATGTTCACTTTTGACTTTCCAATGGTACGACTACACCCAATTTTCTACAAAAAAATTCTCTATAAATTTATAATTGAATCATTTTTAGTATATAAAAAATATTTTTTTCAAATACAAAAAAATATAAATAAAAATATATCTTATAATAATTTTAATCATTTAATACCTAAAATAAAATAAATTATAATTTAAACGAATAATACATTTTAATTTGGGTAATACCAAATATTGACATTGAGTACCTATATTATATAACAGATATATATTATCGTTAGATAAGAAAATTAATGTGTAACTACTAACTACCTACTTTGAAAGTTTGAAATTCCATAAGTTAAATTGAATAACAAGAAAATCAAATTTTAATTTTACTAAATATATGTAAACGATGTTTATTACATTGCTTTTTGATATGCAGTATAAGTTCCTAGAATATTAGCCGATTAGATTTGTGTATATGATGTAAAATCTTATATCAAAGAAAACTAGTTGAAAATTTCAAAATTCATTGTTGCCAAAGTATTAAACCAATTACAATTTCATAAAATCCAATTAATATAATTATAGCACAGTATTAAATTATAATTTAATCATTTGCTTATGTTAGATACAAATGAAAGACAATAACTGATTGTAGTATACTAATGCAAGTGACAGGTAATAATCGCATATTATAATAAACAAAACCCGTATTGTTATAATAATCGCAATGAGTAGTTCTAAAACGAATAGTGTATTCACGTGTGAGAGAGTTGTAGAATTTAATACTTATACTCGAATTTAGGATAAAAATAAATAAAATCTTACACTTAAGGACTTTCCAAAAAAAAAAAAAAAAAAACAGTCTATTGATTTTAAAGTAGCACTGATTTTTACAAACAACATATTATTATACCTAGTACATACAATTAAAATTATAACAAAACAACTCAAATCTCTAGAACTTGATAAAATTATGTACTGATTTTATTAAGTTTTACTTTTATAATTTTATTTTATATCAACAATTATAGGCATGAATATACTTAAAGATAGTTTGATACGATTTGGTATGAATAAATTAGGTATTGATCAAAATAATAATTTTAATCAAATAGATGTGTATCACATGAGTATTAGCTTTATTAGATATTTAAATAGATTGGATTATTGAATTCACTTATAATAAAAATATAATATAAAAATTTTTTATATATCTGAGTACAATAAAATTTTAGATACTTGGAGCATTTTATCTTAGAACAAACTAAAATAATTTATATTTATATTTATATTAGATCCGTCATTCTGAGTGTTCTTAAACCCATTTGAGTGTAGTTATTTTCCTTAAAATTTCAAAATAAAGTAAAAAAAAATTCCTTTTAGGAAATATTTTTTCCTAAATAACTGACAAATAAGTAAAACAACATTCAGAGTTTTTATTATTAATTTCAAAGATAAGTCAAATGTATTGCTTATTGAATATTACAATCAAAACATCAGAAACTTTAAACATAATTAACTAAATGTGTGTATGATCAAACGATTTATATACCAGCTCATTTAATGTATAGCAACTAATGAACGATCATTTAGTTAACTAAAATAGTTAACAATAATTATCAAGACTTTACAACATATGTTGTTTGTTTGTAAAATATGATGTTTCTAAATTGTAATATAACTATTATGATAAAATGTATAGAGTAAATTATCTCATTCAAAAAATGTTATGACTAAAAGAAGAAAATATTTTTATAAAAATTGTATGAACTGTTTTATATGTAATTACTTTTTTGTTTGGAGATAAATTATTTTTTTTTTTCTAATAATTTACTGAAAAAAACTATTTTTAATAATTATTATTCAGGGCATGCAATACCTATTTTCTTTTAATTTTAACTTCAGAATAAATTGTATTAAATTATTAACTTATAACTTTATATAATTTTTAGATTATAAAAAATTTGTCCTTTAACATTGGTGTCATCAATTTCACCTACGCAAAGACTCCTTTGCTCCTCTTGGATGAATGATTATTCAGTTTTGCTATAAATAAAGCAAATGCAGTATAAATTAAAAATAGAAACTTTAAGTTTAGATGGTATTTTGTATTTTATTCATACCGTCTTTTAATCCTATAAGTTATATTATTAAACTAATCAATTAATAATAAACTTATTATATTTTCATAAACTTTTGTATGAATTCATAAATTTAAGTAATTATTTTACATGAAATCAATCATTATTAACTTTAAGAGAATATCACGTGTATTTTATCCATCATACAAATATATAACATGGCATACCAAATTATCGTACAGCAATTTCAACATTAAGTTGTTTGTTTAAATATAAAATTGAATTAACTGTATTTCAAACTTAATGGTAAGAAAATTATCTATATTTATTCAATATTGGTTTTCCAATGTTTTGATTTTAAAGTAAGATACATGCATTTTCAAATATTACTATTTAAAAATACTTAAAAAATCCTTCTTTAAAGTTAAAATATTAATAAAGTTTAACGCCAAAAGTAGATTATTTGCGTATCTTTAAATTTAATGGTTAGTCAAAAAATAAAACAAAAAACACGATATTAAAACTATGGAACTCAAAAATATTGTACTAGTTCATTATTATTCGAATGCTTTGTGGTGTCTAAATCAACGTTTTTGAACCAATATTTAATTTTAATTTTTAAGCAAGTAACCTTTCTCATGTAGCAATTTGAACTGTTCTATTAAACTTAAAACACAATAAATAAGTTGGATGTACAAGCCCATATTCATTTAGAAATCGTATTTTGTAAACACAACTATTTTATTAAACTTAAATTAATATTATATTTCTTATATTTAGGGCAACATCGCTGTCATTTTATAATTCGATATTCTTCATTCCATATTTAAAAAATATTGACTGAAAAATGTTTCATGATAACATAAATATTACACAAATTGGCTTTGATTACAATTATTATTAAGTTAATAAATAATAACTACGTGTTCTTATTTAAACAATTAACTGAAAAACTGTATGCCCTAATATCAAATGTATTCTAAATTGTATTAATACAATTTTTTCTATAAATAATTACTCTTAAAATAATAGCTAAATATGTAAATTTCAAAATATTTATAAAATTATGGATTGTAAAACCTAGCACTTGAAATTTTAATATAAATTTTCTTTTAAATTTTAACAAAATTAGATATTCAAACGAAATTAAAAACATTGTTCTTTGAACACTTGTAGTTATTTTCTTGTAATTATTAAATTATTATGTTACTTTGATATATTTGAAACATTCAACTATTACTTTTATTATAATTTTTAACATGTAATAAAGTTTTACTGTAATTATCGTACAACTCATATTAATATAAAAATAAATAAATAACAACTTACTTCATAAATATATAAATATCCCAATATTTTTCAAAATTTGATACTATAGGTAAATGTAGGTTAACGAACTGTTTTTACTCAGAACAGTTTTGAGTATTAATTTAAAATCAGATATGTCCGTCATAGGGACTTTTGACTAACGATGAGAAACATTTTAAATCTTCTATACGGCTGAGCAATTTCCCTGTTTTCTTAATATATTACTAAGGAAAAAACCTCATAATATAAGTATATTTATAAATTTATAGGACAAGGTGCATTGACAATTGTACGCCGAAGCAGCCAGAAGAAAAGTACTTATTCGGACGAATATAGTATGGCTTTGTCCAGAGAAAATGAATCGATGTTAGACGAAGTAGATCTCAGCCTTGACGGAATGCCATCATTTGATTCGTCAGAAGCAGTCGATAAAGCAGCACTCAGGTAATTATCAATCGAGAATTATTAATTTATCTAATTGTTACATTTCATCACGTTATTAAATATCTCGTTAAAATAATATTTTGTACGAACAAAGTAATACATTGTTGAGCTAGAAGACACAATGTCGTAGTAAATTGAGCATCATAACTTTGATTGTATAAAATTAAAATTATAAAAACATATTTCCATTTGATAAATTTTGCAACTTTAAAGAGTTTCAATTTTTACTATCAGTTCATTATGTATTGACTGGCGTTGCTTCTCATATAAGATATAAGAAACTATTGTTCTGTTTGTATTTCAAAATCTCAAACCACATACTTGTATATTAAGCTCTCAATATTATCTGTAATTATCGTCACGTAAGATTATGTAATCTATAAAATAATTATGGCTTAAAGGCTTACAAAAATAATTAAATAATTTAAGTACTCATAAATTTAATAACGGATAAATCGGTTTTAACTTTTTAAGATATTGTTAAGTACTTTATTTGTAATTTTTAGATTGTATGATTACATTTTTACAAGCATACAAAACATAGTACCATGAATTATTATTAACACTTGTGCTGTTGAATCGTGTATAGTATAGTGTTCTATAAAAGTGTGTGCAGTGTTTAAATATAATATTAAATTAAAATTTAAGAGCAATATTTAAAAATTAAATAAAGTATATGGAAAAAAATTTAATTAGTACATAATATTTCATTACAACTAGGTATTATAAATAAGAATTTAATTAATTAATTTACAATTTTAGATTACGTTTACTAAGCAGAGCGATCTACATGTATAGTCGGGTGATATTACCATAATGCTAAAATATATAACTAAAGTACAATAATATAATATATAAACTCTTATTTTCTCAAATTTATTTTTTACGTGATTTTAAGTCATACTTAACAATTGTTTAGAAAATATTGTTAAATAAAATCATTCAAAAAAGTATGAAACTTAAAAAATTTTAATAATAAAAACTTGTCACTAACAAATTTGCATTTTTTATGTCCTTAAATTATGTAAGACAAAATATTTCCAAAAATATTAATACTATATTAAAAAAAAAAAAAATAATGTTCATCTTTGAAATAACCAATTTGTATACATTTTGCTCTTAATAGGGTCTTTAACTATAAATACAATATTTGAATTATTTTTTACAGCAATCGACGAATCAAATTACTTATTATTATTATTTTATTATGACATGTTCACAATGATATGGTAATTATTTTTATTCAAAAGCAACAAATACATTTTCGTATAAAATAATAGATATAATTTCTTGTTACTATAATAAAAAATAAATTAATTGTTAATACTTTCATACTTAAGAATTTTTTTTAATATCATAAAACTTATTTACTTATTTGATAACTATGATGTCAAGTCCTCTCTCTAAGTGTATTTTAAAGAACGAAATTTTACTTAAACTATGTTATATGACTTAATTTGTAAAACATATTTCAAGTGGTCAAATATTTAAGTGTTCTGTTATTCTATTAAATACCATGTTATGTACTTGACATGACATTGACATATTTGTAGTCTTAAAGATATTGTTAAGTATTCTCTTTTTCTGAATTTCTGAATTTCGATAGTATTTTGATTAAATTACGCGTTTAATATATATATATATATATATATGTGTGAAACAAAACAAATATATTTATTCAATATTATTCACAATTATTATTATTCATTAATCATTATATTTTTTATGTTACCAAAATCTGTAAAACTTTCTGACCATCGCTAATATCCATTAACGTGAGATCTAACTGAAGGTAAACGAGGAAAAAGACCTTTTCATTCCCTTATCTAACATTAGACAACACAAAGAATACTTCAAACTAGTAACTACCCATTACTTAGAGTCCATGGATAAAATCTAACTTTAGTTCTAGTCAAAATATTACTAAGAATGGAGAGATATTTTTGAATATACGAGTACTATACAAGTTTTTCTTTGCTATTAAAATGTATATTTCTCAACACTGTATAATAATGTTCAATCAATAATTTATTTACCTAACTATAAGAATTATATTTTAAAATATTATAAAATATTGTATAATATTAATTGTGAAAAACATTTTTTTATTAACCTATACTATTGAACTAAAAAATATGAAATATCTTAAAATAAATAAACTAAAATTAGTTTTAAATCTTTTTTTTAAACCACTTTAACCTTACATTAGTCATATTACTGTATTTCTTTTTTTTACATTTAATTTAAATACAATTGTATGTTTAATTTTAGATTGCGTTGTCTGTTGCGCCACTTGAGAAAAGGAGAAATATCTGCCGAAGTATTACACAAAAATTTATTTTTCGCTGCTAAAGTATTGGAATCAGCATTTATGGACGAGGAACAAATGTAAGAATTTAGTATTATATAATTTACATGTTTATTAATTTATAACATGCCGAAAAAATTAACTATTATTTTAATCTGCATGGGAATGTTTGTGTGTACCAATAAAACGTGAAAAAATGTGATAATCAAATCGATGGTAAGCTCAATATAAGTTATGCACCATCATAGATTATCAGATCATTTTTTACTATAAAAATTAATTAAGTCTCATTGAATATTCATATAAACTATTTTTATCATTTTTCATTTTCATTTTTTTTTTTTTTTTTTTTATGTTCATCAAGCTACTGATGGTTAGACAATTGTACGACGTACCATATTAAAATTTTATGCACGTCGTTCGTGATATTTAACCATTGCTACATATCAAAACCACATTAAATAAATCAAATATTTTTATGATCCAATAATAAAACACATAAAACGTATCATAGACTAAACGAAGTATTGTGCATGGTAAAATAACAAAAAGTTATAATGTACCTATTTATCTTGAAAATTTTTTAAGCTTAACGCTATTTTTGAGCAATATTGAATCATGTAAGCATGCAAATATGTTAAAATATTAATTCAAAATACAATTAATAAAATACAAAATAATATTTTAAGAAAAATAAAAATACACTTTTATCAAATTAAGCTTTAATTTTATGAACATATTCCAATAAATTATTTTCTAAATTTTACTCGGTTAAATTATGTTTATCCATAAAATATATTTGTTACTGATCATACCAATGTACTATAAAAATTTTCCATTAACACTTCTCCACAAATAATAATTATCATCTAACTTACAAAACTAATATTTAGCTATATCAACTAGTATTTACAATGAAAACTTATTAAAAATGTGGTTTTGATAAGTAAGCAACAGATTTCTATTTACGTGAATGCCACTTTTATGGACTGATGTTGTGGTGAATCTATGCTTTGTTTTTTCTGCATGTTCTATTTTTATTTAGCTCAGTTACTAATTAACTGATCATCAGGAGCAATTTCAATTTTCAATATGATATACGATAGAGTTTTTTTTTTTTTTTTTAATATAATATGCACAAACAATGTATATAAAATGTTATTATAATAATATTTTATCTTGAATACTTATATGAAATTCAAACTGGGTGCCAGTTAACTATTTTAAAAAAATTAAATTAAGTCATCCTAATTAAACTTAACTAAGTTAAGTTAGAGTTATTTTAAAATATAAATGAAATTTAATTACAAAGTTAAACATTTTTAGGGAAACATTTACCCAGTCCAATTAAAAGTTTCTAGTAAGTTTTTTTTAATTATTCACACTGATATTTTAAACTAACTGTAAAATAGTTGAGTTTTTTTTTATACCTTTACAATAAGCAGTGAGATGTCGGTATTTTTAATCATCTATAATGACCGCTAACACTAAAAAACCACTCTACTTGAGTAATTGGCATTATTATAATATCATATTTTAAAAATATATATAAGTGATTACCGTTCTGTAGAACGGCAGGTATTGAGTAGATCACTATAATGGATGTGCTAAATTTTAATTCAATTTGATATACATATAATTGTATGCGTAAAAGGATTCTGAACGAAGATTTGTTAGCTTATACCACGAACTTTATTTCATGAAATTTATTTTTTTTATTTTGCTATTAAGAAAAGTAATTTATTTAGCTATTAATAAGTAGGTTAAATTTATTTTTGCCAAAAATATTGCATTTGAAAATATCATTGTGCTTATAAAATATATTAGTACACATGAAAGTTTTATGTCTCCTTGAATAATATTTTTAACTATAACAAAATAGATAATAAATCAACATAATTTAAATATTATGTTATTTCGTTCAAATTTAAACTTAAAATGTTAAAAAAAATATACATATTAATTTTTTTTTTTTTTTTTGACTTAATAAAACAATTTTTCATTAACTTTCATAATAATAAAAATGAAAAATGAAAAATTTCTAAGTCTATAAATAACTCAAAAAAAGTTTTTAAAATTTTTTTTATAATGTATACAAAATGAGCATATTAAAATTTACTGAAAATTTCAATTATCTACTGCTTAATTATTTATTTTTATAATTTTTTTAGTTGTTTTACTTGTTTAAATAACAGCATACACAAAAATTAAAATTCGAACATGTAATTTACGAGTTAAAAGTAAGTATTAAAGTTAAGTAAGCAGAGTAATAGACCAGCTACCTTTTTACTCTGATCATATTAACTTTAAATACTTACAACTCATTAACTACGTGTCTAATTTTTATGTATTAAAATACTCCAAAAATATTCTGCTTCAGAATATTAAATTTAAAATACATATTGTCATTCAAAAAAGTAAAAAAACTTAAAAATATAATTTTTTCTTGAATAATATTGTTTTAGTTCAACTAAAAATTATGTAAAAAAAATTTTATCAAAAACAGTAATTATATATTTTTGAAATAATGAGTGTAGTTTATATAAAAAAAAAATTTTACCTATTCATAAACAATAAAACACTTCATTATTGAATCAATGCATTAATTATTCTACATAGAACTTAAAATGCTTTATCTTCCTTTTTTAATTACAATAAAATAAATTTTAGAATTAACTCAATTATAGAAAAATAATATAGTTAAAATCAGTTATAACGAAAAATAATTAAGATGTTAACTGAGTTATTTTTAAAGAAGTATTATCTTAACTACTTAAGTTAAAATTCGTTGAATATATTAACTGATAACTTTAAACTATTTAACTAGTAACTGCCCAGTTTTAATGACAGTTGTTTACGATTACGATTCTGTTCGCTCAACAATATTATGCCCTATATTCAGCACGCACGACATGCGTGTAGCAATATTACATACCCAGTTCGCCGTATTCATCTCGAAACATAAACATTGATTAGGTATATTAAATGTTCAATTATTGCTCAATCTAAACGAGACGTTTCCTCATACGATTTTCAAACAACAGCTAAATAATGTATTAACAATAAAACTAAAATATTATCGTTGACTTATTTTCTTATTTCAAAAACTGTAATACTATTTATTGAAAGGGAATAATTTTTATTTTTATACCGAAGATCTATTTAACAACCTCACTGTTTCCTTCACTTAGTGCAATTATTATCATTGTATTGAATTTCAAATTTACGATTACATAAATAATAAATTCATCACTTATGAAATATAATTTTGTTGCTGTTTAAACATTGTTTTGTTGTAATATACTGCAAACTTTGCGACAAAAAATGCTTTTATCAGCAAAATACATTACGTTTCAATAATATTATAAATAATTCACAACTGTTTCTTCTTTTTTTTTTTAATTTGAATATGCAAGGTAATTAATTTCTACGGATTAAAAATAAGTAAGAACTTTCCATGAAATGCTCGGAAGCTTGATCTAAATGAGTCTTTTCTCTTCCTTTTCTTTTTTCGCACCACAATGTTATTCAGTTGAATGTCTAAGTGATTTTTTACTCAAATTCATATCACTTAAAATCCGTTTAACTTATTAAAAAAAAATACTTAGACTATTAAGTTAATTGATTATTATAAACAATAGTTTTCATTTAAAAATAAAGGCAAGTTATTTGTTTTAATAATAAAATATATTTAAATTGCCTTGTGAAATTTGTACTCATTTTATTCTGTGTACTATACAATATTTTCTTTTTATGTGACTGAATTGATTTAAATTATACATTTCAGTATTCAACGAAAATTTTTATAAATAAGATTTATATACGAATATATTCATACATACATACATCGTGACTTTTGTAAGTATATTATTTTGTCTTGGATATAATATTCCTCAAAAATCTCTATTCTCTGTATTTCAGATCCTTCCTGATATTGACATTTGGGTTTTAATCTGATCTATACACTAAATAAAACGGCTGTCTCTATTCCTATTTTCTTCAATTTTTCAATATAATTCATCCTTTTTCAATACCAGTTCTTCTCATAATTTTGTCAAAGAATAAAATTTAAGTATTTGGCTGTTATTTATGATCTATAGATAATTTTGAGGCTTATATTCTAAGCTCCTGTATTATAGAAACATTTATTCTTTGGTCTGTCCATGAAATTCGTAAAAATTTTCTATATGTGGCAATTTATAATACTTCTATTACGTCATTACAATTAATTTAGATTCCATGATTCAGAGCCATATTACATATTATGTATTAGGCACAACTTTGTTCTTTTCCTGATATCATCATATCCATATTTTTACAAGTTTGATTGTCGTACTTTTACCCATATCTACTCTTCGTTTGATTTCCTCTTTCGAACACCCCCTATATTTGATAAAAATGTGCCTATAGATATATTATATTGTCTTTACAATTTATATCGAGTGTAAAATCAAACAAAAAATACAACGTTTTTGACCTATCAATAGCCATTATTGAGCATTTTGATCTATTAAGTTTCAAGGTCTACCTCGTTGAAAAATTTTTCTACTTGTTCTATAAAATTAGTCCTTTTTTTTTACTAAAAACACCGTATCATTGGCGTATCTTAGATTTGAAATTGTCTTAACACCAATGAACACTCTTCTACTTCATTCTTGCGTAACTTGTCTCGTTTTTCATTCCCCAAATTTATTAAAAAATAATAGTAATACTATGCAGCTCTGTCATACGCTTTGTCCTATTTGAAAACATGATCTTGGTTATTGACATATATAATTTTAAATTTTAATTATTACTATAATGTGCTTGGGAACTCCCATTTCTTTTAGAATGAGCCTCAAAGAATTCCATTAAATAGTATCAAAGGTATATTCATAATATTTTTCATTAACTGTCGGATATTAATTATGAAAGTTGATTTCTCGTTCCTCTTACCGATCGTGATTTTTCTCGAGAAATTTGTGAAAACAGATATGGTTTTAACTTTTCTTGTATCTTATTCAGCATGCTCTTACTTATATGGGAATCATAGCTATAGTACGATAGATATTGAAATTTTCTTTGTTGCTCTTTTTATGGATAGTGATGTTTATTGATTCATACTATTTCTTTGTCCATTCACCTGTGATTCATATCTTGGAAAAAATAATATGAATTATATTATCATCTCCCTTTTCTGCAGTTGTTCAAATAATTTCAGCTACAATAGAATCTCAACCAGCAACTTTATGGTTGTATAATCTTTTAAGAACATCTCACTTTCACTGCGTATTAAAGGTGGTTCAGATTCGTCTCTTATATATACTCGTATTTGATTCATCGTATTCGTATTATTAGAGACTATACTTTTCTTGCAATACTGCGACCATCTTTTAGTTACTTCCTACTTTGTTGATAGTATTGAGCCATTTTCGTCTTTAATAGGTAGATATCTGGGTTTAAAACTTCAAAAAAAACTGCTACTTTTTTTAAAAAGAAACCTAAGATCTTAATTATTTCATGTTGTTAATTTCTTTGCATATTGAGTTTATAAGTTGATCTTTTTTTCGTAAAACTTGGTTTATCATTCGGCATAGATTTTTGTATTCTGTTAATAAACAATTTTCTCTGATATCTTTTATTTTTGTTTGTTTTCGTTTTTTAATTATTTCCCATTTATAATGTGAGATCTATAGATTTCTCGGTACATCAATACAAAATGTCTGTTTAAAAAATGTTAGAACTACGTTCTTAAATAATTACCACAGTTTTTCTACATTTTTTTATTTTGTTTTCTTCAAGCATCATAATACCTTGTATTGCTAGATTAACTTTTAGTTTATATTTATCGAGTGCTGCTTCTGTGGAACAAATTTCTGCAACTAGATAATTACGATCGTTACCATAGTCTATGCCAGAATCAAGTTTAATGTCTTTAATATAGGATTTATATCTGTTCCTTACCAGTACATAGTTAATTTGATTTCTTTATTGACCACCTTGACACTGCACGTGTCTGATACTGTCGTCGAATATGATATTTAATATTTGTGTCTGTAATAAATGGTTATTTTCTATACAGAAGTCTAGAATTCAATCTCTTCACTCATTTCTTACACCTATCCCATATTTTCCTATTACAAATCTCAAATGACCCTCGTTGATAGTGATGACTATTTTTGTACGTATTAAGGTACATCAGTCACAAACAGTAGTTCTTTAGTTATAAAATAGTTTTAACTACTTTGGTTTACTGTTTGTAAAAGTAATAAATGTTTTCTTCAAACGATGTAGATGTTGGAACGTAGACTTAGATAATATTGATATTTACTGGCGTAGCTTGGAATTTTTCAGACATTATTCTATCACTAAAAGTATTATAGCCTAGGACTATGTTTGTTATATCCTTGTTTACAATTATGGTTACGCCATTTATGGAGTCATTTTCATTACTTAAAAACAACAAAGTGACCATAGGTAGTGTATTCTAGGTTGACATATTTCATAAGTTATTGGCAAATAATTTAAATAAGTATCTAATCTTTACACTAGAGCAAACCCAAATTTCTCGAAATAAAAACGATATTTAAATATATTTTCAATCAATACTCAATATTTATTTTTTATACGTTAATTTTTTGTGTAATATAATACAATATCATTATATTTGAATGATATCTAGGTAAGTTACAATAAATAATTCTAATTTAAAAATATAATCATTAGATGAGATTATATTAAATTTTAATTGTATAGTATTTAAATTAATCTAATACTATGGTTTTATTATATTGTATAACAAACATAATTTTAATTTTTTTTTTAATTATGTCAACTTGTTTTAAATGTTGAAGTAACGATCGTAAAGCGTTTATGTGTACTATTTTTTAATCGCTTACTAAAGCTAAAAGTTATAATGGTTTGATGAGTAATTGCAATGATGTACATTACAATAACGATTACATTTATTTTTGTTGACAATTTTACGGATCTATAAAAGCAATCTCATTACATTTATTTTTATCCATTTGTTTTTATGATCTTTTCTATGTTTCTGAATATTGTTTCCGTTTCTAAATAGCCTGAAAAAAATTCCAAAATTTTCACTCATTATATTAATCACTATCATCATTGTTTGTTTCGGCTCTCAACTTTATTTTTTATGACGACGTCTTATAATTATAGCCAAGTATAACTATTTGTCATTGTCAACAATTAATAAAAAAAATTATTTTATTTAGTCCCTAATATTGCAGGCTGTCAAATAATTTTTCAAAAATATTTTACTGAACTCAAATGAGGTTTTTCTACGATTGTTTATACTTTACAAAACAACCAAATAATAAATTATTTTACTCTAATATTGAAATCAACAATTAATTGTTAACAATTACAGAAATGTTGAACTAACGTTTCAATAACAAATCTTTTATTTTCAAATGCAATTGAGACTATAAATATAATATTAAATAATACCTATATATTTCAGTGTGTTGTTTAGTATCTACTAATGAATATAATAGACTATTACTAAGCCTTATATTAAGTAGTTGTCACACGAGTGGTCTGTCTGAAAAAACTCAATTAGATTGAAGTCCCCAGTGCGTGTAAATTTTGTGAACTCGTAGATTTTTTGACATTATTACACTTTCGTACACTTAACTAAAATATGTTGATTTTCTATGATACTTACACATTTAAAAATTTTTAACGGCCCATAATTTGATAATTTTTTAAATCATGAACTATCTTTATTTGATGTTTTTCTTTTTTTTTACTTTCTGAGCAGAAAAAAGATACTGTATATTAGCAAATTATCTTACCTAATATTCTATATGATAACGAATTTTTATGGCATAAGATTGTTTAGTATGGAACTTATTTAATATAATATAATTAATAAACATCAGCATCGGTCGATTAATATTTATTACAAATCAATTTAATTTTAAGAAATTATTGAAATATTATTTAAATTGAATACAAGAATAGAAATTAAATGTATAATCTTTTCAATTTATCGACTTTATCGGTGTAAAAAATCAATAAATTACATTCAAACCGATAAAAATGGAATGATGTGAAATTTTACACTCGTGCGGATAATAATGAATAGAAAATAAAAATAAAGTATAATAATAATATTATTATAATACTAAATATACAGCACTTTATAATTATTACTTAAAATAAAATTTATTTTAATATTTTAAAGCATAAAAATGGTGCATGGAACTATTAAATTTATATTTAAATATTATCATTTAATTCTTTTGTTTATATTTAATACCAAAACATTCACTGTTGAAAAAATTACTTAGTTTATAACAATTAATGCTAAATTGTAAGAATTTAATTTAATATAATTCAAATAAAAAAAAATTAAAATATACAAATAAAACAAAGATTAAACGCATAAATATAATACTTATCTTTGAGTAATTAAAATATTACATAACTAAAATAATTATTTTTTTAGAAATGTTTAAAATAAAAAATTATAGCTGGCGTTAAACGATTGATTTCGACATTCTACTTGAAAACAAAATGTTTACTAATCATAATTGAAATCGCTCTTCAAAATAAAATAAAAAAAATTAAATATATAGTTCTGAATAAAATATAATAATATCATGAATGTACTATTTTTGTGTGTTTGTTGTTTTTGTTTATTATCGTAACCATCAGTAATTGCGATTTGAAAAATAGTCAAGAGGAAATGGAGGAAATTTCGAAAGCACCAGTACCATCAACTTCATCGGCCACTGCAACTACTTCACCAGTTATCCGACAAAAACGACTCCGTGCACCCATATGGGCAAGGTTGTTAAACATTATATTAATATAGTCATTATTTACCTTAAAAAATGTGTGTGGCTTTAGCTAGATGTACCTATTCCATACGCGCATGTGTTAATCGGCATTTTCTAAATGCTGATATGTTTTAATTCGTCAGCATTACTTTGATTTCCGCATGCGATTTATTTAGTAGCCTTAAATAGTCAGAAATATTTTGTTAATGGACCTATATAATATTTTTTTATATTATTTGTTTATAAGATATTTATTTACCAATACATACCCAAGCCACATTGAAAGAAGGTTATCATGATTTTTTATTATTGGTTCTAAGCATAGGTATTATCAGAATAATAAGTAAATTTCATGATACATTTAAACTTTAAAGTTATTGAGTATACCTACCAATAATTATTTAAATAATGATAATAAGACATAGTATTATGTGTAGGTGAGATACAGTTTTTAATTATTAAAATAATTTTGTCACTTCATATACTGTTGTTACTTATTTTAAACGATATAGTTCTTCACTTATAACGATGAGTTTATCAAATGGTATAATTTTCTTGGCAAAATTATTTTGACTACAATCTAAAATTAAAATATTCTTCTTTTTTTTCTTTCAGCAGAATTGTATAAATACTTTATTGAAACGTATGAACTTTAGAGTATGAATGCAATAATTATTTTGAATCTATTTTAAAAATGATATAAATAATAATTTTTTTTTAAAAGACTTCGGGTTCTATAATTTAGTATCATGTATTGCAGACATTTTCATGAAATTTGAATCGTGCGTGTTTAAATAAAATCAACAATTTAAATACAGTGTTAAAATGGTTTTTCCTTGTTTAAATATATTTTATTATATATATATATAATTTAAATAGGTGACAGGTATAAATAAAATAATGTTAACAAAATCATATTTTTTAATTTATTTCATTAAGTTTGATTTCGAAAAAAAATTTATTTTTTTCAATAACAATATAAATAAGCAACTAAAAATAGATGCATAATATTTTCATTTTCCATTATATTACCAAAGAAAACATAAACGAAAGTAGCAAAAATAACCTATACACCATTAGCTTCCATGTGAAATAAAATACATACATACATTGAGATGTATACGTTTACATTATACACATTAATCAGTTGAAAGTTTGTAATTAACTAATCATCTCAAAAATATCCCATACAAGTAATCCGATCGCCATACATTAAACATTATTTTTATGAAACATAATAATTGTTAGCGTCAGTTTTTGTTTTAATCCCAAATGAATAACACTTGTGTGGTATTTAATCTGCCGATAGCGAGTGGCAACTTACAAGACTTAACATTTTAGTTGGTAATATAACTATCTCATACTTTCATTATATTAGTATTTCGTACAAGTTAATAAAAAAAATAAGAATAATTTATTATGAGTAGTTCCAACGTAACCGCCTTAAATATATCATTCTGCACATTATTGTAGTCTAAATAACTTATCAAACTAATAAAACATAAACACTCAAACTACAAAATAAATAATAGGTTCACTAAAAGAACACACCAATTTAAGACTACTTTCACATGTCTTATTTTAAAAAATGAATATAACTGATTTTATATATTTGATCTATGGCATTAAACAAACAATATCATCATAATTGTTTACACATTATATTTGCAGAATTATAGAAATATTCAAAATATACACCAAGTCCTTTTAATAAATAACGTATTTAAAAATTTTACCTGATAAATTAAATTAAAAAAAAAAATAGTTTCACCTCCTTCCATCTATCAGCCATAAATAATCAAACACTACTCTTGGCTATACACATACATTGTATAACAAAAATATTTTAAAACCTATATAAAAACGTTAACTTAATTCGTCACTAATAATAATTAAGCTAAAGTTAAATAATTTCAATTTGATAAGTTCTTATACCTTCTAACAATTAACAAGCTAATAATTAAAATATATTGAAATCTATTTGAATCGATTACCATTTTGTTTGATTTTCTTCCTCAACTACTGTAGCTATATTTCTCTTTCGAAAATATACACAATACCGCTTTTATTTTCGAGAATATCAATATCTCAATCTCCTTAATATACTGACACGGGACATAACAACAGCAATTCACAATCAATAATCAATTAATACATAGTGCAAGACAAAAATCACAGAAATATAAAAATTAATAATAAACCATTTAATGTCAACTACCCCTAAATAAATCTGTACCGTCTTCATATAAATCTACCGTCGTGTTCATACATTATTCAAGTATAGATAAAAAAAAAAAATAATAGTCATACTTATACTTAAACAGTATTCTGAAGATAGTTTATTTTAAATATTTTTAAATACTTAATCATATACACAAAGTATTTAAAACTATATTTTTAAATAATAATACAATAATATGTTTAAAGCATTTATTATTCCTTTAAATAAATACTAAATTATTATTTTATTAATTTTCGTTATTTTAATAATAGATATAATAAACTAACTGCATATGTCAACACTTAAAAATAGATACTAATAATAATATCAGGATTTTTTTAAAGAGAAATCGTTTTTAAAAAGTTCAATGTAGGCAATATTCTAAAAGTATACGTGCATGTCATGAAAATGTGTGCGTAGTGATGATTAGGTATACGAGTATTACTGTAATAGGAAAGCGAACCAGTAAATCCACCCTCATGCACGTGTCGATAACGGGCAACATGAATATTAAATATTTTGTTATTTTCTACTTAAAAAAAAAAAAAGTATCAATATTTTGCCCAACTGAATTAACTTTAACCTAGTTTTAAAACTAAAAACTAAAAAAGTTCTGTAAACATTTGAATTCATCATGAAGTTTACTTTAAATAAACTTTTTTACATGTTTAAATTAATCATATTGGTCCAATGTTATAAACATAAGAGAGTACTTAATATTCAAAATATGAAAAAATATTTTTTCAGAGTTTTAGAGTTTAATTTCAAAAAAAAAAAAGGGAAAAATAATCAATTTCATAACTAATCGAAATAGATTTTTTGAAGTTTTTTTTAAAATACTGGAATAATCGGTACAATCGGAGTAAGATTAATCTATTTCAACAGAAAACACAACCAAAACTAGTTATAGTTTTTGTGTTGATTGTAACTTTAATATTATATATCATGATTAAGGCTTTATAACTTTAATAATTGAATATTAAAACATGAATTAATATGAATAATTAATTTTATGAAACATAATACTTATAATAAAATAACAATCATACCTTAATTTATATGATGATAAAAATTCACACTTTTAAACATGCTTGAATAAAAAAATTAAATTTTTACCTAGTATGGTTATATTTAAATTATTACCGAAATAAAAATGAACTAAATACTACTTTAAATAATTAATCTGTTAAACGGGGGCAAAAAAATATTTTGGAAATACTATTTTGGTAATTTATTCAAATTGTAATTCCAAACAATTTTAAATAGAATTTTTCCCATGTATGGTGATATCTGATACTCTATAAAAAAAATTAACAAAAGCAGCTTAAAACAAAAATTTGCTCTGGATAATATTATTCGAGTCAAACTCGTGATAAACTCAATTAACTACTTCCATTTATTGTATCAATATACTCATGGAATATAAGATTCACATAGGTAATTGAAATACATTCTCAAACACTACAAATAAAAAATATAACAATCATAAATTTCGCAAGAATATCAATAATTATAGTTTAGTTTCTAAAGATTGGTAGTTTGATGCTTAAGTCCAACTCCAAAACAGCATAAAAATTCACATAACTCCAATTTCATTTTTTGAATTTACAATTTTCACAAATTTACAATTAATTTTCATGAACATTTTTCAAAAACACTCAAGAACAAATTTTTGTATAACCTAACCTAACCTAACCTAAAATGTATAGCTAACTAATTTATTTTTAGTGTTTTGTTTCAAGTGTAATTTAAATGTGTGGATCCCAAAAATTAAAACAGTAATTTAATATAAACATTCTGTTAATAAATTTCCTTAACAATACAAAATAAAAGTAATACTAAAAAAAAATATTATTATCTAAAACTACAATAAAACAATTTGGCTTGAAATTTTTTTTAAACCAGATAATAGTGGTGTTTAAATTAAATATGGCACTACTACATGTTTACACCTTTAATAGGTTGTCCTAGATTATTACTCATGCATAAATAATGTTAGGTTTTTTTGTGTGCAAATAATCAATATTCAAATAAAACTTCGATACATAACAATTTTAAGTGCATACAGTATTGGAAAAAATCTATAAAAATTTAATGCTAGTGATAATTTTTTACTTAAAAAAATTTCATTTTTAAAAATAATAATTTATACGTTTATAATTATATCCAAATCCAACTGTTTTAATCATAAAATTTATTTTTTTATCTATCTAGCTCATATAAATATGCTCTATTTCTAAACACCACAAAATTACTAAAAACACTACTACTAATATCCATATTAATTAATATCCGAAAACAAAAATTTTATATCATAAGATCTAAAAAATATATTCACAATTTACGTTGATATACATGGTTCTCGTGTAATTTTGCATTAAACATAATATCCTCACAACACACATTTACCAAGTTTATTACAAGAGGATACAACGACGTGTTCGACAATTAGAAAAAAAACCATCCGTACTTAATAATTTTCTTTCGGACACTTTGTTCCCCCCTCCTGATGATGCCATTAGACATTCGAACATATAATTAAGCTGTCAGAATATAAAATATGATGAGCTGCAACCAACGCAACAAGTGTAGACAAAAGTGTATTTGACATAAAATCTTTATACGCACAATATACACGAAATATATTTATACATTCAATACATTTTGAACTATACAATTAAAAAAACGAAAATGTCGGCTCTACTGTATAAGCAGGTGTCGAGTGTACCCTCTAGTCATTTGATAATTTTATTATAAAGGGTATGAACAATTATTAAAAATAAATGATAAATTATTATATTCGACAAACTATTCTGAGTAGAGACGATTTGTCTACTCAATCTCTATTTCTAAGGTTAGGTATTCTCTAATATATTTGTATTACTATTTAAGTAACACGATAAGTTGAACTAATTTTTGAAAAAAACATATCGCTTAATATTATTTCATAAAATATATATTACTAAGAATTTTATATCTCCCTCCACCAGATGTTCAAAGTTTCAAACTAGATCCAATTTCTAGCTTTCTAGCTTTAATACCAGGCTTTACCTTCAATATTGTGGATTTCGGTATTTTTTTTTTTTATACTTATGCTATAAAAACAAACAAATAAATAAAACACAGATCGCTATAAATTAACACATTCATTGCTCCGTTCAGAATATAAAATAACCATCGGAGAAGTAGTTCCAATCTTCGACATTGTTTGTAACAATAATTATTTAGAATAAAATGAAAACATTAATATTTTCGATGAATCGTTGAATCATACGTAATATTATAAATTTATGATAGTTCATATACTCAATACCCGTCTAAAAATTTAAATGTCATTAAACAAGGCAACATACGAATCACATCTCAGATATAAAAATTGCTATAAATGGTGTACAAATTTCGTCCTATATTAATTTATCCTATCTGCTATACTAATTGCGTACTGTAATCTAACTAATTATAAGTATTATGATTATTATTTATCGGAAAGTACTTTGAAATTTATGAAATAAAATGTATACGTTTCGTGTTAGATTATGTGTCGTTAGCCGTTGTGCACTTTTCTGTTTTTAATTTGAGTGGTGTTACGGGTAGTGAACAAAATAAGATATTTTGTATAATTGATGTTTGAAACAATATTTTTAGTGTATATAATTATTATGAAACAATGAAAAACAATATTTTTGATTTTGATACCTCTGATACCTATATAATTACGAAATAATATTTTTAACGTACCTTAAGTATGTACTTTATATGTACATTCAATATTAATATTGACAGTTCTGAGTCTATATTACATGGTCAAAGAAGTAATATATACTTTATGTCAAATGCAATTAGAATAATCATTTAATTTTTTTTTTTTTTTAACGTAATTAGTTTTAAATATTATCTAAACGCAATTTGTATGAAAACGAGATTTTGAAATGAAATTTGTTTTCTGAGTAAAAACCAACGTACCAAAACAAGTAATTTCATACCTACAAATATAATTATTTTGCATGTTTTATAATCTGTAAATTTACTCTGATATAAAAATATATTTTACGACACAAAATTATTTATACTGTCAGTAAATATTTCAATATTGTATATATATTTATTAAACCAAGACAATACTTACATGCGAATGAGACTTATTAATTCTAAAAATCATAATTTTAATAAATACATAATTAAAAGAAAATTTAAGAGTGAGTTATCAGCATGCTAGTACATCACCCAGTACATGAAGTCTACAAACGAGAAACGAGTAGAATAATTTATCATTGTATAAAACATAAGTAACGTTCATCGTTCTTTTTGTTTGTATTATTCCATTTTCGTTTTAAACATTTACTTTTGGTATAGCCAAAAGTTCATGAGGTGAATATGTGTCTTAGGGATATAATTTTACCTCCTCAGTTTTCATCCATTTTTCACAAATAACGACATCACGAACTTACGAAAAAACTGTGTACCAAATGTTTTTCTTTCAACTCAAGGAAAATTTAAAATGTTTATGTTGAAAAAGGTTTTGGCTCTTACTTTTTATGTTAGTGTATAAATACAAATTTCATATATCTTACATATAACACTCGGATAAAAGATTCAATGTTAAGTTTTTACAATAATATATTAAATGATATTGAACATTAGATAAATACATAACTGTAAAACATAAATAATTATAAAGAATAAAATTAATTTTTCAATCTTTCAATTATAGTTTTTATAGAGTGCGCAAATAAAGTAAAAATAATGGAATGGTTTAAAACCAAATTAGCAAAACCAATATGATAATGGTTACATAAAAAAATATACATAAAAATTTAATAATATATAAAATTGACCACCGCGTTTTCTTATTTTATTTTTTTTTATTTTTACCTTAACACCATTATTTTCAATTAATTTTTCTATCAAATCTGTTTTCCGCAGAATACTGACATATGGATAATCATTATTATAATATAGACAAAACGTCATTTTATTTTCATGTTATTTAAGATAACGAATCCGTAAGACTTATTTTTCTAAAAAAACAATTTGTTAAGTTTCCAATTTTAATTATATTCACAAAGACATAGAACTTATTATGAATAAAATAAATAAAAGTTAATAATTAAAATTTATTTTTTTTTAAGAGTCATGAAGATTCCAAAATAGTTAGATACTTACTATATTATTATTTTAATAGGTATCTTTATTGTTTAACTAATTCAACAAACAAACAAAATTAAATTTTTAGTAATTTTATGATAAAATAACGATAAAATATATAAATCTTATTATTCTAAAGATTTAAATACAGATACCATTATTTTTGTTTATTATGATTAATTAGAGATTTTTTTTTGATAATAGTCTATGGTAATTTTTTGCGAAAACTAATCCGATATAAATAATTAAAATGTAAAGTTCAATAGTTTAAGTTTATAGTACATGTAAAATGTACCTTATTAATGAGTAGGTCACTAGGTACTTTAATAAATGCATTCATTTTGAATAAGAAAAACGAATTTGAGCAAAGACCGTCTGTCTATATTCCCAAGGATATTTTATCATATATTTATATTTATAAGTAATGGTACTGTAGATAGAATTCATTTTTATCAAAATCAAATTACAAATATTCGATAATAATATTACTAAATAGCTGTTATGATATTTTTAAGTCTTTTTCGACGTTTGTAGAACTGTATAAATAAATTTTCGATTTAAATAGCTTAAAAATATAAAAACAATTTATTTGTAGTACCGATATGGAACTATGCTTAATCAAATTTTAAAATAAGATTCTTTAAAAAAAGGTAATTTTTACTTAGTGCTTGGTCGCAAAAACTTACTTTATTGTTGCTATTGTAGTGTTCTATTTTTTAAAAAAAAACTTTTAATAAATAGGGTCCATTGAATTTATTTTTCCTCACTGGTTAGTTTTTTTTTTTTTTTTTACTTAAGTTATGAAATAATTTACTTTATATAAAACTTTTACTAGGTAAGTTAAAATGATAATCTCTATTTGATCAGACATTATGGTATCAACTAACAAATCATTAGATTTGTTTCTTTTCTTGGTTTATCGCTAAATTTATTTTTTAAATAATTTCTCAACATTTTATAGTGATAAATTATTTCATAAAATTGTAAATTATTAACGGATTAATTTCAGAAAAAATAAAGTAAGTGATTTAATTAAAAACAGACTCAATTTACCTAATCTTAAACAACGACTTAATAAATAACATATTCAATCGTTTCCCGTTGGTAAAAAATTTCAATGAGTAACCAAATTGAATATACTTCGTAATTATTATAATTTATAATACTATACCTACGATAAGATTTTAAGAACTATTTACAAATACAAAAAAAAAAAATAATAAACACGGTGGTTATTATAATATTAAACATTGACTATCTATAAATCAGTCGTGCAATCTCATCTTGTCTACATTATTATTGCACAATTTCCTTAAAGCCGGTCGGCCATCGTCCGTGTTATCGACGATTTGAGATCATTTTAGAATTCAATGGAATCGATATTATCCACAACCATTGCTACAAAAAATTTTAAAAAATAGGTCGTGAACAAGTCGTGTGTCATCACGAAGACGATTTCGAAATTACACATTTTAAAAATATACTCGACTGAGTCTGGGCTCGATCTTGAGTTATATGAGCTGACCACATTTTCTGTTTATACCACCCGTACTATATGTCTGAGCATTGCAAACTACGTGACCAATGAGAAGTTTCATAACGCCGCATTAGTTTTCCAGCCGATTTTCCAACCTAAGCAGTCTAGTCCGTGTCTGGAAGGCGATAATATCCCACAATATAATATGAATTATGAACCACATAGATTGGCGATGTCGTAGTCGTAGGATGTGTATACGGTAGTTTTGCGATTCAGCGGGAAGAAAACGACTAGGCACAATTTCAACTGAAAGTTTGCATCTTCTTTCCGAAAGTCTTGATATTTGATACAAAACAATCACAACAATTGTTCACGTCATTTTCTAGAAATATCGCTGTCCCGGCATTCCAAATTTGACATTTTTCTGACGCAAAAATTAATTTCAGAAGGTCAATTTGTGCAATATTGTTGATAATATCGAAGGTCCTAACGTCAAACCGTCCAAAACTGTACTCGAATAATATGCAAGCACCTATCGTATTACAACGTGCATTGTCCGCCACTTAGACTTCATACGGAGCGCGTGCGTCAAAAGCGTTACGTTTAATTTGTGGCGCCAAACAAGTAAATAAAAATCCGTCGATCTATAGATACGACACGCGGTGAATAAACAAATTATAATAAACGATCGACACGCAATAGAGTTGTAAATATCGAATTTCTCACGCAAACCCGACCGTAAACAATAAATAATATTTTGCTCAGCATTATAATTCACGTCGCTCGTATCATAATAATATTAGGGTATACCGACGCACCCGTTATAACAGTATAAAGCCTGCGTAACCAAATTCCTAAAATCGTTGGATTTAACTCGTTCTACTTGCGGCGACGACGAAGACGACTACAGTGATTGAGATTATCTCAATATGATGATGATGATGATGATGGTGATGATAATGATAATAATTATCAACTACTTGTTTTCCGACTTACCGGGAAAGCCGGGAGCGCGTAACTCATATGCATTGCCGCCCGCCATCGAACGTATTATCTTTGAGTATAGAATATAGATTGTACGTATATTTATTGTTATTATTATACTAAACCGATCCGACAGCCGGTAAAACCGTTTTTGGCTGGTGGCATTAACTATCTATATAATGTGTCTGTGTCTGTGTGTGTGACCGCCCGATATAATGTCGCAGTGCGACGACCCGGTCAGTGGCACGAACGGTCGTTAATTCACTAATTCCGGATTAGCGTCTCCGCGGAAACGGATTTCGTGTGCAATTATTTTAACCCAACTGTCGCACAGGCCCCCCTAATGGGGAGGACTGCCCTTTAACAGACTTTTGAATTATCACGTATGCTAGAGCTTCCATTTTAAATTTTTATCAATAGGCACAACAAATCACGACCGAATCTGTACGATTTTGATGATACGAATAAAATTCCAACACTGTATTAAATTTATCGATAATCTATTAATTACTCAGTGACGTAAAAAATTGTTTTTGATATGTAAAAACAAATAATTGCAGTGATATTACTGTTCAAAATAATTAATCGTTTTTTAACAATACTTCCCCCTATAATTTGAAGCTTTTAGATATTTAGTCTGTATCTGATATATTGTTATATTTCGTAGTGTCCAACAAATGTATCATCATGACAATCAAACGTCCCAATAATTTCAACTTTTGATAAAAATAGTATTTGTTGGGCCATTGCTTTGTACTTTCGTCTACAACAGGTCTTTGAATTCGTCAAACTTTTAACAAATTTATTTGACCGGTTCGTGGATTATGTTTCGTACTCTTAAATTCTTAAATTAATTGGTTTCATAGCGGTCAGAAAAGCGAATAAAAAATTATCAATTATTTTGGAAATGTTATTGATCTGGAAAAAGTCACACCGTCCGCGTGAATCATAATAAAAACATTATTTGATATAATACATTATAATACTTGGTATTTTATATTTTTTTTAAACGTATTTTATTGGGACTGTAAGACAAAACCCCCTCGAGTGTTATATGCGTGACCTATATACCTATATTATATAAACCTATAATACTCAAGCATCCCTTCCCCCCTCCCGATCACAAACAATAAGTAAAAATAAAGCACAAGTCGTTGCTGCGGATCGCATAACATAACAACTTCATGATAGTTGTTGTTTCATTCCACGCATTTTTAATAGCTCACAGGAAATCTGAACTCGATTAAATAATATTACACCTAATAATAATGTAACCGTGTTCGGGGAATATTATATAGTTACGATAGGCCATCGGATTGTAATAATGATAATATCGTCTGAAGTAACACTATATAATATCCGCTTGCCACAATTGTTCGTTACGTGCTCAATTTCCAGTACAATTGCCCAGGGACGAGACTCTCGCTAGTTCTGTGTGGTCGAAATAAATGCTTTTTCGATGACCTATTTATCACTCGAATACGTTTGTCTAGAATCATCAGTCATCAACCACTCTTCAACGATGATATTTTCTCCTTGTTATATTATTATATTTTTACTCGCCGCGTTCTATTTTACTTGGTTATACCCAGGTATCTATATTACGTTCACGAATATAATTTATAGTTAAGTACCTGCGGACATGCTGACTACTAATGGCCGTCAGTATAATATCAATACGTTCGTGTTATATTCTCGACTTCCTGTAATACTCTTGACATTTTAAACATAAACTCTGATGTTACCACGATAATTAGACTTCATAAAACAAACTGAAATGTACTATACAATTTTCAAATATTAATTCAAATTTAAATTCTTATTTGTGTTTGCCATACTAGTTAGAAGTTGTATATACTCAAATTTAACGTTTATACCAAAATAAAATATATGGCTCTTAATCAACTCATTTGGAATCACAATTGTTTTATTTTATTTTAATAATATATACATTATACTCCTTGTAAATGGGATTAAAGATACCTACTATTAGAGGCATATCTAGTTATTTTTTCTTGGCGGAGCGAGGATACTAAAAAAAAAATTTATGTATGAAACGAAAAACTAGTTTTAATCAACTCATTACTGTTATTTTATCAAAAAAAGTAACAGGTTATTAAAAAAAAGTTTACAATATGTAGATAATAATATAATAAATAGTAATTTTAAATATAGAACTAACCTATAAACTAATGTTAATTTTTCTTCTTGATATTTCGCTAGCTCATCGATGATATAGTCAATTTTTACGTATATTTATTTAAGTTCAACCATTTAAACAGTAAACTACTATAGTAGGTATATAGTATGATTTTCAATTAAAATATGAGTACACCAATAACAGTTTGAGACTAATGCGGAATTTACGTATTATTAATATTTGTTAATTATCGCTAACACCCGCTTCTTCAATGTAATAACTTAAATGCCATGAATAAAAATGTTAAGATAATTTCTAATTCACAACTTGCAAGTTATATAAACACAATATTATATATTTCAGAAACATAAACTTTCAACAAAATAACACATAGCTACTCAAATAAACATAAAATAATAATAATAATAATAATAATATGTGCAACCCTTAATATCATTTCCTCATAAAAATAATATAACCAAAATATTACGAGACGATACTTTAGACATGAATAAATTATGAATTAATTTAAAAACTCTACATAATTTTGAAATTAAAACAATATTACTTTCTTAAATACGAAGGTCTTTGAATTTTTATCTCAAAGCATCGCAGTCATCTCACCCTTAGACCAAATACCCAATAATCAGATCATATCGTAAACTTCGTGACTAATAGCAATGGCAAAAACAATTTTAATGGTTTGACATGTGTTACTACAAAAATATTATGATTATTATTATTATCATAATTCCTGAGCGGAAGTGTATGGCTTGACTTCGGTAAAGTCTCAACGAGTGGCCATAGTTTATTATGATAATATAACATAATTAGACTTTTATATAGAACAACAACCACACAACTGAAAAAAATATCAATGACATTATCTGAGACCAAAAACCTACATATAGTAATCAATTACCACCGATTGCAATTAAAACGGATCCTCAGAGACGCAAAATATAGATGGGTATATCACTCTTCCATTACCCCTGTAATATCAATGTTATTATTATCACAATCATCGGAATTATCATTATTATATCGGTGTTTGTGATGTTGTTTGAGTCACTTAGTTATTAATCATAACTTTAGAATTCGTAACGATACAGTTTAGGTGGGTCTATCTATACATACATAGCATAATATAAGTTCAAGACAAATGGGAAGGGCGATAAAACAAATTAGTCTTTATGTTTTCATCAATGAAATCGCAATGAGGAATACATGAATGGAAAATTGTTCCGGCTATAGCAATAATTTTATTCGAGATGCTTAACAAAAATGTCGAGACATCCACATTCGACAAGCGAGGTCTACTACGTAATAAATTTAAATATCCGATCGAAAATTACTTTTACGAGCTTAATATTTTTTACAGTTGAACACATTGTTGTCATTAAAACAAATGGTCAAAACGTTTTTTATTCGTAAAATTAGACGTTACGAATAAAAAATGTGAACGTATTAACATATTAAATACAAACTTAAATTACCATTTAATAATATACGAATGTGATAATTGTATGGCATGTACGTGCAGGTTTGCTGTCTACAACAAGTACCTACACATAAAATACTGAAGGGTTCTCGAGATAAATCTATTAAGTCATTTTAAACATTTTCTCATTTGATTTACACAATAAAAATAATAAAAACTATAA
The DNA here is from genome assembly GCF_002803265.2 of Melanaphis sacchari. NCBI lineage: Eukaryota > Metazoa > Arthropoda > Insecta > Hemiptera > Aphididae > Melanaphis > Melanaphis sacchari. The sequence goes on from NW_020270545.1 coordinate 469,424, forward strand.
TAATAAGAATATAACGTGATTGTTTTATAATCCCAAGGACAAGTCACACTTTTGACAAACTTAAAAATATAAATTACTCGGCAACTTGAAGTTCGAGGGGAATTATACTACCTATTAAAACACTTAAAAATTATGACAAGAATTATAGATTCACGATAAACCTTTAATAACATAAATTATCACATTGTAATTCCTTATTGCATTGTATGATAATGCTATTTACATTTATTTAACAAATTTTGTCTAGACACAAGTTGAGCTGATTTTAAACGTAAATATAAAGCACTCGTTTAGCCTCATAATACCTGATAACAATTTATTAGTAATCACAATGATAAGATTTCTGTAACTTTGTAGAATTAAATAAATACTATTTAGAATATTGTTATTTCAGTTGTACTTTATTAAGATAAAGAATTAATGATGTTATTTTAAATTTAACTTAACTACTTAACCCATCTTGTTGTAAGTGTTTGTTTAAGATACTCGTAAATTATACGCACAGAGATGTTTTGTTACTGGTTTTTTCATAAACTTCAATCAGCATTGTACCTATTCGATGTGCCCAGAGTATATCGAATTGAAAATTTAAATTTTTACCTTAAATAATACTACGTTATTACTAATATTACTATTAAGTATGAAGTATAATAAAAAACAATATAATTTGAAAGAACTTTGATCATTAACTTATTTACTTTGATATCTGAATGTATGACTTTAATATCTATTTTTCAATTTTGGAAATTAAATGAAATCATAATTTTTCACTACCTATTATAAACTTCTGCTTTACAGCGAATCGATCAATTTAATTTTAGTATTTTCAACATAATTCTATGGCCGGTAAAATAAAATATATATTTAAAGGTTTTTATAAATTTAAATTTTTTTTTTGTATTTATATATTTTTATACAATTTACATTATACAAATATTTCATTGGAGAACTCAAATATATTTTGAAAATAAATATTAATTGATTAATACATTTATAAAATAAAAAGTTTATGTTGTTTTAAGCTCTTTGTGAAACGAAAAGTTTTTTGTTTTACGACGGAGTTAATTTTTAATTATCTACTAATGCTTTAAAAAGTATTAAATGTGTTAAAATACTTAAGGTCAGACAATCAATTGAAGAATTTTTTATAGGTCTGTGTTAAAATTGAAAATTCCAACAATTCTACAAGAAAAACCCTAAAAATAATAATAAAATTAGCTTACCGCAAAGATAGATTAATTTGATTACTTTTGAAAATTTTAACATAATTATGAAAATAAATTTCTTGAACATTTAAATTTTGATACTGAATTTATTCTATAAATGTTTTCATGGTTATATATTGTATAGTTCTATACAATATATTCCTGTAAGTATAATATATACCTAGGTACTTATATAAAATATAAAAGCAGTTTATTAAATTTGAAAAATATTATTTCATTTTAGATTGTGTACTAAATTAAGAATTTATTGGAGAATTTATTGGTCGTGCAATATTTTTTTCCTTTTATATATAAATATAATCACTTTTTGGAAAAAAAGTAACTCTCCAAAAGTCTTTTATAACCCCCTAGATTGATTGGAAACATTCTTCTATTGTGGGTCATTTTTATAATTTAATTTCCCTGCGGTTTCAAGAAAATCAAGAAAATCGAGAAATATGATAAGCCTAACAAAAAACTTGAGTCTAAAACCTGAGGAAAAAAACTATAAGTATTATTTTAAAATTACTTAACTACCCCCCATGACTTAGAATGTTCATTGGATAAATAATTTAGTATTGTACAAACGTCTTCAGTATATTTCGGCTATTTTTATAACATTTCGTATTATTTAGTTTTGCACTAAACGACTTGAAACCGTATGTTCAGCTTAGATTCGTTTTAAAAATACAATAATCAATAACACGTAACTGTAATGCAACTCTAGATAGTAACGAGTTGATTTGATTCATAAAGCCTCCAGCGTGTACCTACTGAATTCATAATGTATTGGTCCTAAATAAATTAGTTATGTTTTTTTTTTTCATTTCATAATATTGAATTATTAGTTTTCAACTTTCATAATTTTAACTATGTATTTGCACATTTAATAATTAATTAGCCGTGTATGCAAATATTTAGTCATTATTATTGATAATCCTAAATCCAACTTATCAAGTCCTCGGTTCATATCACATACTTATATACATTGTGGTTGATATACCCATTAATTGCATCTCGGACCCCTGGGTTTAATCCATAATAATTATAGCCCCAAATATCCACATAACAGTATACATTTATCAAGTTTACCCGTGTACATAATATATCTTAATTTATTATTTTGTAATAAAAATTTAAGATATGATCACTTAAATATTCATAAATTTTTTGAGCTTTTGTTTTAGTAAGTGTAAACTTTTTTTTTTAAGAAACGTATTTTTTTCTTTTAAATTTGGTTATTAGTGAATAATCAATGTGTGTAATTTAACAGTAATTATCTATACATACACGCGTACAGCAGTGTGAATAAGCCTGACCACAAATTTGAATATTAGCCATACATGTCCGACGGACATTGTCGGTACTACACAACTCTTTTTTCTAAACAAAAAAGTCATCTATTTCACTGAAATACATTTTTACAACATATCTGTTAAAACTAAAAATACAATACAATTTTACCATTTCTAAACAATGTTATTTACCGAACTATGCGTATACAATAATGTTGAAACTTGAAAGGAACAATCCTATTCGTGTTTAAATTATGCTTCCAATTTAGTTTACTCGTTTAATAGTATCGAGATTCGATTCGTTTGATGCTGGGATAGGTTAGGTATTACTTAATAAATCGCCATCGCTAGAATTTGAAATTCACTAAATTAAGTGATTATTTTGTTGTTTGATGTATTTTGCTCGTTATTATTTCCTCAGTCGATCGTGTTTTTCTTTACTTATAACGTATTTATATTGGTCTTACTATGCAGTTGTTATACTCAAAGATAAGATTATCAAAATTCATGAAATTTGTTAAAAAAATATTTTAATTAATTTCTTTGATTAAAAAAAAAATAAATATAATTCTTTTATTTCAATTTTGGCGTTCTTATGCATACAAAAATAATTTATTTTACACTATTTATTTTTAAATCTATTTTCATAAACGTGACTTTTTCCAAAAAACTAAGTAGGCCAATAATGTTTACTTTTGTATAATTTAATAAAAATATATATCTAATAATATTTGGTAGAACTAAAAACTATTTGAATTTAAATGATTTAATATTTATTGCTAAAAGCTAATATTTAAACCAGTTAAATTTGGTATTATCTGGCTATATTAATGTTATCTTTAGAAAAAAAAAACTATAAGAAAAAAGTTATTGAATTAAAGTAATTCGAATAACCAAAGGTTTAATTTTTTATTTATTTTATTTATGTTTTATCAAAATATCAATAGGAAAATACCATACATTCACAAATTTAAATGGAGGAAACTTAAACATTCAAACATTTCTATTTTTACATCTCAACCATCGATTATTAGGGTCAATAAATCTTTGAATCTCTGATAGAGTAACTTACAATGAATACCAATATATGCAAATGACTTATGGAGTAATTCCTTAGTTAAATGATACTTTTATTTTAATAATGATTATCAAAACATAGGAATAAATTAAATAACAATATCAAAACATAAACAGTAGTCAATAGTAATGCGAATAGATATCAAATCCTTTTTAATTACTAAATAATAAATCAAAAATTATTGAAAATAAATGATATATTAATATATGGTCAAATATCATAAAATAATTCTACTCATAACTACTTAAAAACAACTTTCCTAGAATAACCATCTAATGTGTGTTGTTTGATGCTTATTATTTCCACTAAAATTTATTTGATTTTTCTATTGAACTAATTGATGTGAATGAGTAGCTACTATAAACGTATCAATATAATGATTACTCAAAGGTACAATAGATAGTTAATTTAAGATAACAATTTCGTACTCTTAGTGGACATTTTGAACTCGCTTCAAGTAATCCTTACAACTGTAAACCCACAAGCCGTAATTAATTAATGAGGAAAGGGGCTGTAATTAAGTGCTCAATCCATTTTAATCTACTTAGAACCGGTAATCTGTTCTCTAATATATATTACAATTTTTATTTTTCTTCAACCATTTCTGAAAATCTTCTTGGTAATTAATAATTTAGTATATTAATATAATATATTTATGTCGCTCTATATTGTTGTAAGTATTTAATTTTCTTCAATTTTTGTAGATAAATTTCATTCAATTTTACTAAAACGTTTAACCTTTACTTTATATTTGTTTATATGGTTCAGTAAGTATTTAAATAGTTTTTATAAAATATATTTTATATATACGCTATTGTTCAGAATTTCAGAATAAAATATTAAATGATACTCAAAATTTTACAACTGAACGCAGCGACTTATTATTGTGTGTAATGTTATCCACGATACTTTTCAAAATCAATGATGATAAAAAATTTACATATAGATTTCTCGAATTGACACTATTTTTTTGTAAATCAGTAATAAATAATTAAAAATATATTTGTATAATCATACACTATATCTATGTATTACCGTAATAATTATTAAAATTTAGTTATAAACTAACCTGATTAAATCAAATTAAAAATTCAAATAAGAAAGTAATTTTCAAGACATATATTTTATGTTTATTAATACGAAATAAAAATATTGATATATGTAAATGCTTACTTTTGCATTTAAATAAACTAAAATAAAATAAAAACTTTAGCAAAATATAACATTTCATTTCCTGCAACGTAGCAATCCAACCGATAGTGACTTTTGTGATTTTGAGTAACATTATAGGTATTTAACAAAGAGTTGTATTATATAATTCATTAGTAACCTTGGCATTTAAATTTAATGATATCAAAACAGTTTTTTTTAACTTAAATGATTAACTAATTTTACTTAAATCTAACATTTTTCTAAGCTCCGGCCAGGTGGTGAGCTGCTTTATTTTTTGCATGGCTTTAATCAAAATAATTTTTTATAATAACCTACTTGAATGGCCATATTTTTAGATAGTTTCAAACGTAATTTATTGTGTTAGACCAAGAATAATTAATGCGGTCAACACTAAAATTATTTAGTAACGTTAAGACACAACAATCGCTGACCATTTGTAGCCACTTTTTCGCCCTTGGACAATAATAAACTTGCTATAGTGTTCATCGATAATGAAATATTAATATTATAAACCTATTCGGAACAATTAGTGTGAAACCAAAGTTAACATACAAATATGCTCACATCAACATAACTAATATCGAACTAGCAAACGAAATTAAACACGATGTGTCATATATGTGTACACTGTACAGCTATTTTAAGGATTAGGCGTAAGCGGCTTTTCATTCGTTGGAGAAATGTTTTTTAAACGAACGCCACACACTCACAAAACCGTTTTTCACGAAATACAACCACTCATAAGTACTATACTGTTAAGTATTTTTACTCGCAAAAAAAATTATCATACATTTATCAAAACATAAAAATAATAATATAAAAGTGGATAATTTCAAATGTATTCAAAGATAACATAAAAATAACAAAGATATTTTGAAAATTATATCACATCTAGAAAATGTGAATACATATACTTCCAATTATTTTAAAAATTCTGTGAGTTTTTACTTTTCATCTTCCAAAGTACTAACTAGATCCTATTTTCAATTAAAATCTCAATGCTAACATAAAAATTTAACAATTACCATCATTAATTTATATATATATATATATTAATTTAATAAATTACGAATTACAAATCCAAATTCCGTTTGTTTAATAAAAATTAAACAATAAATATAACACAATTATAATTGATGATACATATCATTAGAAAATTAAATGTTTAATCTTTAAAATTACTTTTGTTTTTATTAGTTAGAATTTTTCAATAAACATAAATCATTTATTTCAACAGCATTTATTTTTAACTATCTATTGGCCTTTTATAATATATGAAATAAAAAAGTGAATTTTTATATGTACCGCTCTGCTATATAATAAGTGGAGAATGGATCACTATATAAATGAATATTTTTTTAATTTAAATTCAATTCTACCATTGTATACGAAAAACGATTCTGAATACGGAGACGGTCTATATCGAACTATATCACTAAGTACGTATGTGTATATTTCATTTTAATGATTTTCGAAATTGCTATTAGTAATACAATAGGTTGAATGATTTTTTTCTGAATTAGATTAATTTTTACTATTAGTTAACTATATTAATATTAAACTTTTTTAACGTAACCCAACTCTGTTAAAAAAAAAAAAAAAAAAAAAAAAACTATAACTTAAACTGCTTTTTAATAATCCCTCTCAACGTTGAAGATTTAACACACTATATGGCACAAAACATAATAATATTGTCTTTTGTATTGTATATAAATTGGTTTCTTAATTAGGGACTGTGAGTATATGCTGAGTAGTTTTTTTTCACCCAAAACTGTTTTATATAATTCATATATTATAATTTCGTAGTTACATAATAACTATGATGACAATTATATTCATGACTGACACAATACCATTTGTAAGCTACTTTGATTAAGTATTCTAATATATTTAAGATTAAAAATGCAATTTTTTTTCATTTCAATAACATATTTAAAATACGTAATTACCAGTTAAAAATTAATAGTGATATCACCTTTTTAATTAACCTATAATACAACAGCTCAGGACCATGTTCCCATAGAGCCGAATTTTTAATTAGTTTTTGTGTATTCGATATCCAAATAAGTAGTAAAAACTGAATAGATGACGTATCCGAACTAAACACGGCCAATGTATTAGTGACACAATGTAACCACGTGTTGTTAATAAACGGTAAATAATATTATTTTTCGTTATTAACATTGCTCTCAGAGTGTAATTAATTCATCAAGAATAATGTCGTAACGTAAACCGATTAGAGTGAAAAGTTTAAACGTTTTCTCCACTACAGGAATAATTCTGTCATACCATCATATATAGCATTTAATAATGATGTAATGTTATTATCATCATCATCGTCATTTTAATCTAGTCCATGACGTCAATATTTAAGACTTGACGAGATTATCTTTTGTACCTTGTTGTAGCCTTTATGAATTTCATGCTCGTCTTTAATATTCTAAATTTATGGAATTATACTTTAAATTATGATATTTTATTACACTACATCTATAATTTTTAATCTGAAATAAATAAAAACACCAAACTTTTATTTATTTATAATTATCTTGGATTGAATTAAGTTGTGATAAATAAGATTTTTCTTACTAAAATATACATTAAAGAACATATATAATTGCCACCTACTGAAAAATTGTTTTTGTTTTTAATATTTAATTTGTATTTACTATTTTTAGTTGATATTTAAGTAGCTTAAAAACATTAATATGTATACACCTATATGTAAATAATTTGTATATTTTTATTTAATAGATAAATTTCTTCTGATTAAAACTAATTTGAAAAAAAATGATTATTATATTAAACCTCATCATTACTACATAAATCGATTATCGTAATCAGAGTAAGCATACATTGAAACTATTAACTATTAATAAATTATTATTTCAATTGAACCCAGGTGGAAATTGAATCATATGTTTGAATGTTTGTATAAATAAAATATGTTTACAACGATACAAATACACAAAAACAGATATTTCATCAAAGCGACTTTCTAGTCCTTTTATTTGTTATAATTTGTATTTTAATAGTATTTTATTATTATTATTATTATTATTATTATTATTATTTTATTTATTTTGTATTGATCTTTTTTAAGCCCGGTAAATAAAGACATTATCTATGAGAAGATACAGTAGGATTTTTTGAGTTTTTTTGTGTAAAGTTTGTATGAATTGTATGTACGATTGTGGAACACGTATGTGTATGTGTGTGCGCCATGGATTTGTCGCTAAGAACCCGAGTGGTCACACATCCAAAAGCTAGCGCGCTAGCCGATGCTTGACCCTAGAACACATTAGTGACCTAAGCCAACCACCATGTCACACCAGGCCATTATTATTATTATATTTAAACTAAAACTCAATTTTATGTTTTATATTAATAATATTTTTATAATTAAATTAAATTCAGTTTAGTCATTTTTAATCAACATTTTATTTTTTTAAATTAATTATGCCCGAGATCACGTTCAAGATTATCCAATTATGAATTCTGAGTAAATTAAAATGGACCCATTAATTGACGATGTCCCAGTTAGAGTTATTTTTATCATAAATCTATTAATTTTAAAACAAATATTTAACCAACTTGTACAATAGGTAATTTGAGTTAACATGAAACTCACATTGTTATAATACGTACAACTAAGAATACAACAAATTTTAACTATTAGTTTATATTGTTCATACTAGCTACTAATTTGCTAAGCTATTTTTTCATTGATATTTATACATTTAATTTAATTAAAAAAAAACAAATTTGTAAATATTTGTATTAATTAATTTGATTCGTATAAATCATTGCATTCTCGACCTAACCATATATTTAATATTGTGAGTGTTTTCGTTCTTAAATCTGCAACAGAAAAATCTTCCAAATTATGCCACTCTAAAAGAGCTGAAACTTGGTATGTATGTACAATTGTACTCCGGTGTCAATTTGATATTAAAATAACGCGGATCCGTATTCTGTGTTCAGACCAAGACTCATATTTCTAATACAAATATAAATATTATATTATGGTATAAGTGTATAACAAATAATATTCTGATAGATAATATTAAATTTCTCTTTTCTCTCATATTATTTCTGATTATTCTTTCAATTTTTATTTCTTTGAATGTACCATAATCCCAGTCGAATTCAATACAAAAATCAACAGTTAGTAATAAAATATTATTATCAATACATTGATACTTTAGTCTGTAACCCAAAAATTAATGGTTTTTTTTTTTTAATATATTAAAACTATTGAAGTGAAGAAATTATGAAAAAAAAAATTATTATTTTTAAAAACTACACTGTATACACGTCTTATATACTTAATAAAAAAGATACATTGTTTTTTCTGAGGATTGTGTACAAATAAAATTGTATAATTATTGTGTCAACAGTTAAGTAAACGATATGTAGTTATACCTATTAGAATATGTCCTAGTCATTATAATACAACACAGTACACGTAATGTCTCATCAATCCTTCTTTTACGTAGCCATTTTATTAATAAATCAAAAAACATTTATGTAAATCGGTATAGTGTAACACGTTTCAAATTGATTCGTTTTTTTTTTGTTATGTGTTTTTTTTTTATGTAATAAATAATAAATTCTTCAACGGCTTTGACTCGCCTGCTTCAGCATACGATGTGACGCACAGACGATATTGCATTATATACTTAGGTACCTATACTATATGTAGCTATATATAAGTTAGGTTATGTATACGTATATTACTGACTATATAGTTTTATTTATTTGATGCACGGGCATCGATAACCAATAAACACGGCATGACTTCGTTAGCGAGTTTATACGCACTGAAACGTTAGAGACGAGGCTTTATTTCACTTTACTTTTTATAAACATCGTCTCCTTTTCTTTTTTCACCACATGAAACCATGACACTTTTCGGTTGACAGTACAACGCGCATTGTGTTTTGTCGTATTTTTCGCGTAGTTATGGCACAGTTCACAACTGCTGTGTTGACGTTGTGCAGTAAAAAAAGTTCAATTTGTTTTCCTTATGGAACAGAGAAAGAAAATAGAAATTCCTAGTGTTTATACAGGCCTAACAATGGCGGTGTAATAATTTTCACCACCCCTGATTGGTTATATCATAAACCGTCATTGTTAGAGGGCCGTATTATATTGAGTGAATGTTTTTTTTCTTTATAAAAAAAACTTGCAGCATAGGTAGATACGCAATTTACACCACTGGTCGATTTATTGAAGTTTTTAGTTCATTTTTCTTTTTATTGAAAACGTGACATAAAATTAGTAAATCAATTATCATTTATAGTAAACAAAATGTATTCATATTTAATCAGTTTTAGTTCATATTTAGCTAGTTTTTAGTACCTAAAAATCTACGCTTTATTAATGAAGATTAAAAAATTTTGTAAATATTAAATGCAGTACCTAATAATATATAGCATATTATTCTATGGTTGTATTAATCGAGTTTTAAATCTTTTTATGAAATAGTTAAAAATTTAAAATACTTATTATAATTAATTGATTCTGCTATAGTATTATTTATTTTGTTTCTTCACTAATATGGTCGATAATTATTTTCATGCAAACAAACTTATATTTTACATAAATACACCATATTTATTTTTCAGGTTAATTATAACTTATGAAATTAATTCTTTCAAATTAAATCATCGAATCTTGAAATTGTAATAATTGGTTATTCTTCAATACTTGAACTTGTATTTTAACTTACATAGAGGTATCTCACAATTTTTGTACAATATTTACATTATATTGCTATCAATTATTTATAAATAATAATTTACTTCATATTATTTAGTATTTAATGCACGTATAGTAATCATAGTAACAAATTGTTTAAATGTATAGTTCTATAATTACAAATATAAATTTAATTTTTATTCGTGGGAAAAGTTAAAACCTGTGGTTTCTTTGCACATGATTTAAACCATCAAAATTACAGACATTTGGTATGAAACATTCAACAACGATGTTTTATTAGAATATATTATTATTATATGTACCATTGTGACATTGTTTGACTAATGGTTTTAATTTTTGCGTGTGCCTGTGCGTTCACGGGCATGTATGCTAACTATAGACGATTGGCTGCAGAAGAGGACGACGAACTTTCGGAAGTACAACCGGACGCGGTACCACAAGAAGTTAGGGATTGGCTTGCATCTACATTCACAAGACAAATGGCTTGCACAAGACGCAAGGGTGAAGAAAAACCCAAATTTAAGTCTGTTGCACACGCCATTCGTGCTGGAATATTTGTTGACCGTATGTATCGTCGTGTGATCAATGCTCCAATGATGACATTTCCATCAGACGTTATCGAAGTGCTAAAAGTAAGCTCACAGCGTTCATCTCCTAATGATAAATAAATACTTAAATAACTATTTCCATAGTATACACAAGCATATTATTTAACTGATTCAACAATGAATATTATATTATTATCTCATTTTTTCTCGTAGTGTTCATTGACCATGCAGTCGTTTAATACGAATGATCTCAATCCACTTTTATATTTATTTGAATTGAATTTGATTAATTTGATTTTTATCATATAAGTGTAATACATAAAAAAGTAATTAAAAGTCAAACAATAAAAACTGATTGTTGACCAAAAACAGTACAATTTTATTTCTTTTATTAAAAAAAAAACATGCTAATTTATTTTCGATATCTCTATTTTATTATTTGAAATATACCTGTTATTTTTTCGTACTTATTGATGTTATTGGTATTATAGTTAATACTAATAAATAAAATTATATTGCAATATTATCTAACATGAAATTTGATACCCATAATTCATTTCATTTCATTCCCAGTACTTACCTCAAGAACAAAATTAAAATGCAAATATATTTTTTTTTGTATAAAGAATGTTTTGATATACTATATAATACTTATTAAACATTATAAACTATGTCAGTTAATACAAAACAATTCATTGTTTTAGGACTTAAATGATTGGTCTTTTGATGTGTATAAACTGGATAATTATGGAAATGGACAACCAATCAAGTACTTGGGATATGACTTACTCAATCGTTATGGAATATTTCAAAAATTTAAAGTAAGTTTACTATTTATTATATTATAAGTTATAATCAAATATCTTTCGTTTCATAATATTTTCTCAACTGTACAATTTCTTTTCAGATACTATACTTGAAATGTTTAACAACTTATAAACACAAATACTATAATATAATAATTTATTATGACAATTTGTTTGTATACCACTAAATTTTTGATGTTTTGATCTTATAAACAAGAATACAAGTCAATTAATTATGTATAACAATTAAAAATTTATGTGCAAAGAAGAGGTCCAACATAATTGCATAATTTGTTAATATTTCAATTTCAGACATTCAATAGGTTCCTTGTAATATTGTTTACATGTATGGCGTATGACCTACAAATTCACCTAGATTTTATTCATAAACTCGAAACACATGTAATGCAAAATTTATAAACCCCAAACACTTGTCGAGAAAATTCAAAACAATATTTAATATATTTATACTATTAAATTTTTTTTTTTTACAATTATAATTTATACTATGTTTATAAATTCATGAATTCAAAACTATTTTAATGTATATGTGTTCTACAGAATTTAATTCAAATCACAATATTATAGCTGTACAAAATATTAAGATGAGATGATATTGATTTTAATACAAATGCCCCATTTTATATCACATTTTGTATTACATATACCTACCTATCACTAAAAATTACCTGATGAGTTTTAAGTGATCGAGCTAATACGGCAAAATTGTTTCATTTAAAAATAATACACTAAATTAAAATAAATTGTGTTATTAAAATGTATTATATCAAATTGTATTATACCATCAAACAAAATCTAATAAAATTTGAACATTTACAATTTGTGAACAATAGTCTTAGATACGACAATCATAGAATTATATAATATTAACATATATTAATGAAACAGTTATAAATAATCCACAACTTGATATAACTAATTATTTTTTATTTTAACTTATCTGGCATTTTTTTACGTCATAGATTTATAATATTTACATAACATACTTATGATTTGAACTGTAAGCGATACGAATAATTTTCATGTATTTTGCATTTTTTTTTTTTAATACTCGTATTATTATTTATTTATTTTAAAATAATAAAATATACAGTTTTGCTTATAAGCAAATACATAAATTTTTTATAGATATACATTTTTTGTAAGCGAATTTTATATATTTCTTGATTACTTTTTTAAAGTACTTAATTTACAGATACTTATTGGATAATTTTTAGACAAATATTTTTTTGTCAATATTTTTTTCAAATATCGACTATAAGCTACACATATCATTATCAAAAATATTTTGTTACTCTCGAAAGTAGTACTATATATTCTTTATAAGATAAATTATTAATAAAATAATTTATACTATTTTGGTAAATAATGATTCAAGCTTAAATAAAACAAAATCAAAAAAGCCAAATAATAGTTAATACTCTTAAAACTCCAAAATAAAAACTTTCGTAAAATTATCAACAAATTACTAATACTAAAATATTTAATTATAACATCGTGTATTTTTTTTAATTAATTTAATCATCAATATATAGTGGAATATTTTTGATACTAATTAACTAATTATAGTGTTTAAATTATTTATATATAAAAAAAAAAACAATTTTTAAATATTTATTATAAGCAAAGAAAAAATTGTAAAATGCACTTACATTATAATATTATTTTTTAATTTGTGTGATTTACAATAGGTTCCATCGGTAGTGATGGAGAACTTTTTATGCAGAATCGAAGAAGGCTATTCAAGACATAAGAATCCGTATCATAACAATTTACATGGTGCTGATGTCGCACAAACTGTGCATTATATGCTTTGTCAAACTGGACTTATGGTAATATTAAAAATATGACAAAACATTATATCATGATTGTAGTATAATATTGTCTATTGAATAAATTAAGGTTTGTAGGTTTGTCTCCAAACTAACATGGGAACCCATCAGTGCAAAAAATTTCTTTTCGATACTTTTTTTTTAATTATTTTAGAATTTATTTTGCATTTTTACCTAATTTATTTTCTTCTTACACAGAATTTATTTCTTTGTTCCCTTAATGTTCCTTTTTTTTTTTAATTAATCCAAAATTTTTTTTATGCAAATTTTTATTATTTTTTTAACTGACTTAATGTTTATTTTTAATACTTTGCTTGTCAATGTCACTACAATAATTTAATTTTAAAATAGGCTTTCTCTTTTAATTACTATTATTATATAAACAATATATTTTTCTAACGTTTTACTCGAAATAAAAAACAAATAAATGTTATTCTTAATGTATCCTTTAAACAAAGTACTTCATTATAATTTGAGCACATATAATTGTAATATTTTAAAATTTTTCTAAATTTACTGTACTTGTATATACTTTTTATTAGTAAGGTGGAATAATTTATCTCGTTAACTATAGAATATCAATATACGTGATAAAATTAATATAAACGACTATGTATTTATTTTATATTTTTTGTGTTTTATAGAATTGGCTAAGTGATTTGGAAATATTCGCAATGCTAATTGCTGCTATTACACACGACTTTGAACACACCGGAACAACAAATAACTTCCATGTAATGTCTGGCACAGAGATTGCTCTATTGTATAATGATCGCGCTGTATTGGAAAATTATCATATTAGTTCCACGTTCAGGTTAGCTGCTTAAGTGAAAATAAATTTTAAATAATAAAACTAAATTATAAAAAAAAAATACATTTTTATGTAGTTTCATTATTTCATTATTTTATTATGATAAATATTATGTATATAAAAAAATATCAATATCAATATTTTGCCAGCTGTTTAAATATTGTTAAAAATTAAATGCCAATGAATTTAAAAACACGTTTGTATATAAATATTTAATTTGAAAACATCTATACTATATTTATAATGTATTCAAATAGTTTGTTTGAAAAAAAAATCAATTAAATAGGTAATATTTTAATGTTTTTATAGAATATTAAAAGATGATGACTGTAACATATTACAAAATCTTACCAAAGAAGAATTTCGTGAGTTCCGTACACTAGTCATTGATATGGTATTAGCAACTGATATGAGCTTCCATTTCCAACAATTGAAAACTATGAAGAGTCTTTTAGCGTCACCAGAACCTACGTAAGTACTTAATATAATTTTGGCTGCGTACGAATTGCGTTCGGTATAAAAATTGCAATAAGTGGTATACAAATAAATTACATCCCAGTTTTTCTATACAACTATATTAATATCACGTCCTGATTATCTAATATCACTTTATATGATCATCTAATCGATAATCGATGTGAGACATGTGAGTATTATGACTGTTATCTATCGAATAATTGCTTGAAATGTATGAAATAAATATATACGGCGGTTAATATGTGTTGTTAACTATCGTGCACCGTTCTTTTTTCAAAAATTATTTAACAATTATAAACAGCATTGGACGTGTTGCAATAAACACGTAAGTCATACGTAAAGTTAAATAATAAAAATTAAATGTTAGATATTAAACATTATAGTGAACATAATTATGCAAGTTATTCTGTTGAAATATTAAATAGATAAAAATTAGGTAATAATTTAAGACAATAGACGATCTATAGATAATCCATCAAAATTAATTCATACGGAATTATCAAATGTCATATCAACATCAACCTCGAAGGCAATTATTAGTGTAGTTGTTAAATATTATCGGAACACAATTCGTATGAAAAACAGATTTTGGGGCGCTATTTATTTGCTGCAATAATTTAAAATTAAAATATTTTTATAACACTATCGTACACAAGATCTTAAACAATTAAATAACTATTTAGTAAACTCTTTGAACTAGTATTTGTAATAGTTATATAAATTTTACTTTATTCGAAAAATATAATACATATTATTTTGAAAGACATAATATTAGTTTCCACATAACTAATTTACAATTTCGTGAATTTCCGTGTACGTAATGCGATTTATTTTTATGAAAACTTTACAGAATCGACAAGTCCAAAGCAATGTCAATGGTGTTACATTGTGCTGATATATCACATCCTGCCAAAGAATGGGATTTGCACTATCGATGGACATGCCAATTGTTGGAGGAGTTCTTTTTACAAGGAGATATGGAGAAAAAGTTAGGACTCCCATTCAGCCCGTTATGTGACAGAAATAATACACTAATTGCTGAGTCTCAAATCGGTTAGTATTTTAATTAATCTAACATAATATGTGAAATGAGTAAAGCAAGTGATTTTAAACAACAGCACAATAACTAATATTAAAAATATTCTGATAACTAGCTTTTTAACAAAATTATAAAGTATAAGTAACTAATAAAGTAAATAAGAATAATTTTTACTTTCTAGGGTTTATTGAGTTCATAGTTGAACCTAGCATGGCCGTGTGTAGCGATATGTTGGAATTAATTTTGGGTCCAATCAATTTGGTTAATCCACCCAGGAATATTTCAAATTTTGTGGTTGACGACAACGATGAGAAAGAAGATAAATCAAACCAATCCGACGTAGCTATCGCATGCACAGCAATGAGCTGTAGTATTGAAGATAAAAAAGATACAAAAGACAACAAAGATATCGAAGTTAAAAATGATACTAAAGATAAGAAAGATGTCAAAGATACTAAAGAGACCAAAAATACCGAAAGCACCAAAGACACTAATGACTCGGATTCTGTAAGCTCGGCAATAAAACTCGAAGAAACATCTGACAAAGGTAATATGTCATCGACTGATAGCCGAAACTGAACCAAATTCTAAAATGTTTAGTACAACTTTCTACAGTTATAAAACCCACTAGATAAATCAATATCCCCATTACCTATCAAAATTGCTAAACAAAACATTGAATCATCCAAATAAAATTAAATTTCAATTTATTTTAAAAATATTAAATTATTTTTGAAGCATGTGTATATGTATTATTTAATTGAATAATTAACAAACATTTTGCATATAATATTATAGAGTAGACTTGTTTACAACGAAATATCGTTAGATTTTGTTTGAAGCAAAATCGTAAATTATTATTCAAACTCATGGGTTGTATTTCTAAAAACTGCGAAGACTAAATCGAAAACTATATTTAAATAAGTACCACAACAATTTCAATAAATTATTACAGATAAATTAAGATACGTAAATCACTCTCTGCTCAACTATAAATCTATTATTAATTATAAATGTATTTCATCGAGAAAATTATACTTTTTTCGACTAAGCATTTTTTACTAAAAATATTTTTGCATTCAATTAATAAAATCTAAAATCTGCTTTTAATATAAATAACATATTAAGAACACGCGTACATTAATTATTGTACATATTTATACAAGATTCTAATCACAAAAATTCAAGTACAACGTTTAAAATTACCAAGTACCTATATGTTTAATAACATATTTCTATAAAAATAAACTATTAGCTGTAGTTAATTAAAAATAACTATAAAAGTTATAAACTGTTTTTTTTTTTTCAGAACCAAAACAAGAAACAAATGCTGAAAATCCCCAAACTAGCAATAAATTATATAAAATAAAAAAACCATGGAATGATTGTTTAGCCATAAACAAAATGAAGTGGAAAGTACAAGCAGCTAGAGGTAATTTTTTATACATATAATATATATTTATATACTGTGTGTTATACGCCAATTAAAAATAAAACCATCACTTATTTAATAATGGTAAAATATACAAATTTATAGAAGCAAAACTGAGAGAGTCTAAGACAAAATATACAATGCGTGACATCAGAATGCCGCTTCCTGATGAAATTTCACAAGACGATAACAAATCATCATCAACAGATGTGGAGATAACAGAATAAACGACTATACTGCAGTTTGATTTTTAGTCACATGACTATCGACATGTAATTATTAGATTCTAAATTTGGAATTTTGAAATATTAACAATATGTTGTAAATATTTATTAGAAGTACTCTTCATAAATTGTAGACAATTTAAAATTAGTTATTTAAAATATAAGTTCATTTTAAAATAGGTAAATTAGAGACTAAATAATATCTGTACATAATATATAGGTATGAGTTTAGGGGAGGTTTTCCATGTATGTATATATTTATCTACACGTGTATATATATGCTTATATACATAATGTGTATATAATGTATTATATTTATGCATGTGTGTGTGTATATAATATTATACCTAAATTCTTTTTTTCGCTATACAAGGCGTTTTCACCTATAGCTGCCAGATGAATTTTATTTAATTACTACCTAATCATCTAAATTATTAATTTTACCAGTTTAAATTTTTCAATCACAACTGTTGACCTTCTTTATCTAATTACATCTTTAACAATCATAAAACTCTAATAAGAAATGAACAATTATTTCAATATCTATTAAGTAGGTATTTATTATCCATGATGATCAAACATAATTCTGACAAAACTTAATTAGATATTAAGTCTAAATTATTTTTAATTCATTAATTCAACTTTAAAACTCGTAACTTAACTAGGTATAAAAAAATGTATGTATTATATATTGTACAAAATGTATATTGACTATTTAAAAAATTGTTGTCGTATTAGTTAAATGTAAGTTGTTTAAAACAATTAGTGAGCTTAATTTGCGACATTTATTTTTTTGTGAGTTGAAGTTACTACAGGATTATATTGTGTATTGTGTTAAACATTCAAAATGGTATTTATAATGATTACATACGTAGCACATTATTTTTTCAAAACAAGCTGAAATCTATCAAAATACTATTCTGCTATGCTCAATTATTATATATTGAAACACTATACAAATTATGCTTGCACAATAAAGTATAAAATAAAATGAAAGGTTAGTGCGTTCTAATTTCAATTTTAACGGTTAAATTATTATTTATCTGTGCCATAACGTTTACTATAGACATTTTTGTTTCTGGTTCATAGTCGTGCGATGGACACATATCGTTGAATAATAAATTACTTCGCCAATATTTGAATATATCGCATTATCGTGTTTAACGACTATCGAATCATCAGCTTAATTTAAAATAAATCAGCTATTCATAAACTACAAAATTATAAATTGTTATAAACAAAATTCAAGTTTTTTGCCAAAAAAAAAAAAAAAAAAAAAAAAAAAATGAATAAAATTAAAACTTAAAAAAATAAAAAAAAATGTACATAATGAACCCCGTTTCTTGTTTTACATACTTATATAAACAGTTATCAAAAATTTGTTTGTTTAATATAAGCTGATTCAAGTTTAGTACTTCTATTTTCTAAGGAACTTACATATTAAAATGTTACCTTTAAGTCATATAATACCCAATATAATATTTGCAAATTATAAATTGTGTATATAATATACGTAAGTGGTACTACGGTGTACCAGATAGAAAGCAGTGGCGGGCAAATGAGCATATTTGTAATAAAAACATCTGAAATAAAAATACATACAGGACTTTACTTCCCGAAATATAGCATATGGATCCGCCATTGGCTTAACTAAGTATTTAATCCTTGCGGTTGAATGCATTTCAAATATATTTACATAACATCAAATTACGAGTTTCGTCAAGTCATTATGACATACGTACCTACTCGGATAGAAAACAATTATATCATAACACCAAGTTGTTTTACTTGAAACATTATCGAATAGTATATAATTTCATACTATATATTATAAATTTATTACCTGATAAGGTTTTAATTTTCGTGGGAGGGGGGTTGAGGAAATTTCAAACTTATAAGACGCACGTCAGAAAGTGGTTTGTTATCATTTAAAAATATTTAAAATTATCTCCAAGTATATTCAAACATCGGTGAACTAATATTATGATCATTTTTGTTGAACATATTTGTTTGAGTTGCCTATAGTGGCTTCTTTTTTTTTTCTGAAATGAGGGGGGTTTTAACTGAATGCGCCTGGTTTTTATGATTGAGTTTTGTGATAATATATGTTTTTTTTTTTTTTTAATTTAAATCAAATATTAAAATTAAAAAAAAAAAAAAAAAAAATAAAAAAAAAAAAAAAAAAAAAAAAAAAAAAATAGTAATACTAGTTATTTTGTTCAGTAGATATAGTATGAGATATATGATATAATATATTAGGTGTTTATTTTACAATTTATTATTATATTAACCACTTATGATGATCCATTTGTTCCTTTGCTTGTGATACCCCAAAAAACACTTCATGTTTTTATTGGTGTCTTATGAAATAAAATCAGTTAAAAAATAAATAAAAATAATTCACTTAAGTTAACCTGACTTGATTATCTAATACACAGGTTTAAATAATGTGTTTTTTTAATTTAAAAGTATCAAAACTGAGTAAATCAATTATACACTTATTAATCATAGGTGTAAAAACCTTGTTGATGTTGATACAGTAGCGCACAAACTATGCTTTTATGTGTCTAATATTCTGACATATATTTAAAAAATGGATGACTGGTTGATATTATTTGAAAAATTGTGTGGTTTATAAAGAGCAAAAGGTAATTATATGAAAATGTAAGTAATTAATAAACTAATTGGATTGAAAATGTTCGATGTGCTGGTTGCGCTTTAGTCTAAGGCACATTTCAGAAGGATATATTATTATGTGCGTTACTAATGTTTAATAATTTAATCGAATAACCTAAACTTTATATTGATGTTTATTTTCTAATTATCTTGATGTTCTCAAATATAATTAATTAGGACCTTTTTGTTTAACGTAATATGTTAAAAATATATATTAAATATTTTAAGAACATAGAGAGACGGGAAGTATTGAGTAGTAACATATAAAAAAATAAATACATTTCTTTTTATACTATAATATATGTATCACACATTTAAAACAATGATCTTAGATCCGACCAAAAATAACTATTCACCCGTCCATTAAAATTGATTGTTGTACAAGCAAACACCATTTATATTGTAATTAATTATTAATGATCAAAATATTAAATATCTATATTATGACTTTTAATATAATAAAAATGCAGTGCCAAATTTGAATAACATTCAGTTTTACACATTAATATCTAGTACATAATAGGTACATTAGATAAAAAGTGGTTCAGAAATTAGGTACCGTTGTAAAAGTTTCATGTCACATCCGTGTGGGTTTCAATAATAAAGTAATAGTTATTGCTAATTTCAATAAACGAAAAAGTGGTTTTTTTCTCGATTATTTAAATATTTCCATTGACACCACTTAACTACAAGCTAATGGTATAAACGGAAATACTGTTTACTTCAATAATATTACCAATCGTTTATTGAATTTAAAAAAATCTATTGAAATGAAAATTAAATGCCACAACCTATTACAAGTTATAGGTACCTTCTTTTATTTTTATATATTTTTTTTTTAATTAAACTGGAATAACGGAAATCTAAAATATATTTTATTTTTTTTCCTATATAATATATATCCAAATATTCTGTTGACATAGTTCTGGACCATTTTGTACCTATAGGTACATACAAATATAAGACAAGGTCGTATATAATATTATACAACCTATTTATCGATTTTAGGTGTATTAGATTTTTGTTATTAATTATAAAATGTTAATTTATACTTTTAAGACTATCTATATGTTTTTATTTGTACATAATTTCAAATATTACTTCTTATTTATATATTATATAATATTTTAATAAATATAAAAAATTTAAGTACTATATATTATTGAATGTAATCAATTATTATTAAGAACATTGATAGTAAACACATATTATGTATTTATAATATGATTATGACTATTATATGATTACAATTTGAATTGTTATAATATGATTTTATTATTAATGTTTGAATAACGATTTGATTTACCTAACGATTTTTATTGGCGATTGAATATTAATTCACATGATATGAATATGTCCACTGATATTTTTACATTCATATCTACAGGGTGTTAAAACAGAACAAAAAACCAAGAGCCATTTTTCATAAGAATTTGAAAAATGAACAAGACTTATCATGACGTTTAGCATCATTTATTTTATTATGAAAATAATATCTTTGATGAATTCGTGTTTAGTTTTTCTTTTAAGGTTATAATATATTCATACCTACTATACAACATCGAATTAACGTGAATTTTTTTTCTCAATATTTACATCGATCGTTTGAAAATTTCGACATAGTTTATATGTTATACGTTATTATACGATGCCTACATTCGTCAGTGTATCGATATTTATCAATAAATCGTTTTAATAATAAATCATAAACTATAATATCAACAATTAGAATTAGGTACCTACATACTACATATACATAGGTAATTACAGTTATGGCTATCATAATATTATAATTTATAACATTCAAACCTTGTCATTATTATGCCTATACATACCGATAATATCGTGCACCCTGTATATGTGAAGTGAACAGTTGTTATAATGTCCATTCGCATAAAAAAAAATTGAAAACAATTAAAACCGTTATTACAATTTATCATTAGGTAAATTTAAAATCCATAACATTATTTTATCAATATTTCATTTATTGCAGTTATTTAGAATAGATATAACATAACATAATTACATTAGTGCCATGTGTATTGATAAATCATACCTACTATTAAGTTTTTGTTTAAATTTATTATGTATACCTACCAATATCATATGCCTACTTATTATTTCACTATAGTACTTATATTATACAATGTTTATTTGTTAAGTTCATTATTTTTGTTTTGCCTAATAATAAATGTGAACGGAAAAAATTGGTTTTTGTGTAAATTGATTAATACCAAGTACCTACCAACATCAATCAATATTTTTCTTGCACCTTATCTCCTGGTTAAAGCTAATACATGTCTATTATATTTCTGTTTTTAATATTTAATTTGAGATTATAATATTAAGTAAAATAAAATAAATTTGATTTAAACACACCTACCTATGTTTAATTCATCTATCCGAGTCTTATGTCAGTTAGCGTACAGTTAAGCTTCAAAGCATCTATGAATAAATATTTTCATGTAAAAAAGGCTAAACATAATTTCTGACTTTATAACAATATGTACCTATATAAAACTTAATATCCTGATCTTCTATAATCATTTGACAAATAATCAAAATCAAACAAATTATTACGTATTTTATTATCCCAAAAAGCTTAATAATAATATATATATACATAATATAATAGGTGAATTTAAATAAAAAATATTTAGATGACTTGTCAATAATATGACTAAATAAATAATTAACATGAAGGAGGCACTAAGAATGCATATGTTTTGTAAAATCAAACAAGTTCCGCCCACTGCATTGAATCATGATAGGGCTGTGAATTTTGTTCCATCCGAAGCGCACTGAGGGTGCTGTGGGTTCAAACATTACTTATTCTACATTTTATACATCTAAACTCTCTAAATCAATTTTTGGTAACCATAAAGTTACCATTCCATGGAAAGAAAGCTGAAGTTCATAAGCAGACTTATAATATGGATCATTCATCTAAAAACAAATAATAGAAATATTAATAAAGTAAATTAACATTTAATTCTTATCCTTCTAAACAAATTAATAAAGAATACCAACTAATTTTTAAATATATACAGCGACTATAAATTATGAAATGTATAAGCATATAGTTATTATATAATATATTTGAACTTCAAAAATATATTAAAATATTTTAATTATCAACATACAAACACTGAATTAAAACTATGTATAATTACCATCATAAAGTAATTCAAAATAAAATAGAGATTATAAAAAATATATATACTAAATAAGTAAATTATGAAATATTTGTTGTTTGTACTTTGTAAATAAATGACTAATTGTTGACAACAAAAATATAATGTATTTGAAACAAGTTTTTATGCTGTAGTACTATGTTTTTACGGAGTCTGCAAGAATAAATATTAGGTATTTAAAATTGTATATCCACAATACTTACATCAAAATAATCCATCCCATTTTTAAACACTTTATGTATATCTTTAAGTATATCAATAAGTGATATATACGATGAAGTAGATACAAAACGTTCTTTTACATCATTCAATGATATAGGTTCTTCAACTATTTCATAATAATGTGGATACTAAAACACATATAATCTTGTATTACTAAAATGTTATCTTATTTACAATAGTGTTATTTACAGTTGCTCTATTCAAACATTCTCGATAGTGTTCACTATCTTCATTTTGACAATACAACATCATTAATATGCGTTCAATGAGTTTTTGTTCAGAATGACCACTGACAAAATAAGCTGTAACATCCTTTTGAAGTAAAACTTCAACATGAGATGAAATGTCTTGGCAAAGAGTACATGTCCACGTGTTCAATAATGGACTATAAAAGGTAAGATACAATAATTATATAAATAAATAAAAATTAAAAAAAAAAATTACTTGTCAGGTACAAGCTCCTTGTCTATAAGAGGAATATGACAGTCATTATGATAAAACCTATTACAACCCTTACAATTTAGTAGTTCATCAACAGTCCATTGATTACAACAAGAACAATTTAAAAGTGGTTCATATTCCGAACTATCAGAATCTAAAACACAAAATTAAAAAAAAAAATATAATTAACATAAGCATTAATATTTAAGTGTTTTTTAATTTAGAAAAATAATATTATACCAGACTGCGAAAATAAATTAAATAAATTATTTTCTTCCATTTCTTCTACTTCTTCTATTTCTTCCTTAATATCTTCTATTTCTGGTTTAATCTCTTCCATTATCGGAGTTGAATTGAGAGGTTGCTAAAAAATTATTTAATAAAAATTATATACTACAATATGTTGAATATTTTATTATAAATAATTATGAACTTGATAGCTAAAAAAAATATTAAAACAAAATTGTTCTTTTTGCCAATAAAATTGTTACCAAAATAAACATAATTGTTTAAAAAATTATAGTTCAATCTTAAAAATCAATACATTCTAAAATTATACTATTAAGATAACAACTATCAGAATACATTAACAAAAACAAAATATTATTGCAATACTTTAAGCCCTTACATTTTTTCGAAGAGGTTGTTGAGCATTATTTACCATTATTCTATAATCTGGTAAACTAACAACTGGTGTTGAAGTTATATTTCCAATTCCTCGAAATTCTAAAGAAAAAAAAATAATAATAATTTATTAATATAATTTATAAACTCGGTTGTATACTAACTTACTTTCAATACATTCTCTTATGGATTGTTCATGATTATTATATTCCAAACTAGCATTAAAACTTACTATTTCTCTAGGCATATTATCAATATAGCTTCTAGAAAGTGTCATTTTATCTGTGACATTTCTAAAATAAATAATATACTGTTACAAATGTTATATTGTTTATTTATCTTATTTAACATACTTTGAAATTTTAACAATGTCAAATGTTTTATTATTGTCAATAATAGAATTTGTCAAATTAAAATAATACTCATTTTCTTTTTTAAAATCATTAAGGACTTCTTTATTTATAATAATTTTACCAACAAGATCTGTGAAATGTATTTCAAGTGATGTTTTTAGTTCAAGTGAGCGTTTATAAATTTCTTGATATAACCTGCAACAAGACAATGAACAAAATCATTTGAATTTTATTACACAATTTACAAGTTATAACTTACAGATTCATAGCTTCATTAATTTTTTCATTAATTTGATCCTTCTGAAATTGCAGATTTTCAATATCTTGACTTAATTTTTCATTCAAAGAATCTAAAAAAATGTTATTTTTTCTGCAAAATAAAAAATAGATTTTAAACTTTAAAAACAATAATCTTTTTCACTACATTTTAATTTCTTAAAATACCTCTATCTGTTAAATTAATTTTAATTTTTTTTAATATTATTATTTAATGATAAACTTAATTACATGCAACTATAATTTGGAATTAAAAAAAAATATATTGAATTAAATTTTAAATTCATATAATGAAGGTAACTAAACACAGCATCTATTAATAGTACTTTGGTAAATACTTGAAATAATAATTTAAAATTTATATGATTTATACCAAAATAAAAATAAAATTGCTATATTTTTTCTGTATAATCTCAAAACTAGTAAGATAAGTATTTTATTTGATAGACATAAGAATGTAATAGTACTTTTATAGCTGAGAACAATATGTTTGGACACTGCATGTCAATATGTTTATTGAAGTTTAAGAATTAATTGGTATTTAATATTAAACATTTTTAATATTTCTTTATACCATACCTTACTTTAAGTAGATCCATATTTAATTTTAATTTGGTTTCGTCGGCCATAGTCTTAAGAATTTTAAAACCATGACTTCGGTGTTTATTTAAATGACAAAGAGGACAAATCATTTTTGAACATCTTAGACAATATACTTCTATACATTTCTAATACAAAATAAATATAATACATAAAAAAAATATAAAATTATAAAAATATCAACCTAAAAACAAATTAAGTAAAATAATAAAATAAATACATACATAAAATATTGGTTAAAATTTTGTTAAAATATAATTAGAACCCAATTTTTTTTTAATTTAAGTATAGAATGTTATTTTAGATTTTAAGAGGAGCAATGAATATTTTTATTTTACAAAAATTATTTTTTTTTTTTTTTTTGTATGTTATGATTCAAAAAACATTATTCGTGGGGATATATAACTTTAGTGTAAATAATTATATTTTATACACATAGGTAATGACATTTTCAAATTTAAGTATTTCGTCTAACAAATATTAAAATAAATTACTTTATTAGTAATATCAAAAAATAAAATATGAAATTTATTTAGTAATATTATTAAAGACTCATAGACTGTCTTTGCTTGAAATCATTTTATGTTTATAATTACCTATATATATCATTAAATACCCATGACTCACAATTGTACAGCAAAGCAGTATCCACTTACCCCCCTTTTATTTAGTTTATTTAATAATGCAATACTTTTTAATTAATTTAATACTCACTTCAGTACACTCTGGACATGGAATAAATTCTTCTTTCAATGGATAAGTTTTCATTAATATAGGTTTATGATCCTGATTGATATTTAGATGTATCTATAAACAAAAATACATATTTTAAATTAAAGAAATATAGAAATATAAAAGAAATTTAAAAGTACCTTTGAACATGATTTACAATACAAGCTATTACAAGATATGCAGATTTTGTTTGCAATTTCATCACAATTTTGTTCAAAACATTTTTCAACTGTTGATTCAACTGATGACACAATTGGGTAACTAATGAGTTCACTGATAGTCACTATTCCACATTTACATAGTATACCTAGGTTTTTATCTAATTTTAAAATAATTCAATTTTTAAACTTTCTATAATATTGTATAATGAAACCTTAAATTAATTTTACCTGAATCAGTTACATCTTCTGGTACGCAATCCTTACAAATACCATGAAGACAATTAAGGATTTTTGAATTTTTCTCTAATCGTCCATTACAAAATACACATTTTTCTATTGACCAAAGGTCAATATTTTTATTTCCTGGATTCATTATTTTATTAGACCTGAAATGCAAAACATTTTCTCATATATTAATTTTTTTACTCGAATTAACTAAGGTATTTTCAATGAAAATAGTGTAAAGGTACGGTTTCCTTCAACGTCTAGACGCGGAGTCTAGACTCGACGAAACGCTGCATTTCGTCTGGACGCTGCGTTTACCCTGTTTTCTAGGTAGCGTCAGACGCCATAGATTTATTTAATAATTTTATCTCACTCTTTTAGTTTAATTTTACAAAACAGAATCGAGCCAATAACGACCGTTGTCTTTTCCACACGTAATTCTTACTTATAAGTTTTAATTTTTAAATTTTCATTATGGATAAAAATTATTTTTAGAAGTATTATTGATAAAAATAATATTATTTGTGAATAGTTGATTCGTTATGAAAAATTTTATTTTGCATATTTTCGCATATTTTGAGAGTTTTTACATGTTTTTGAGGTTTTTGCATAATTTAAAGATTTTTGCATATTTATTTTTTTTTTGTTTTTTGTTATACTGACGCATATTTAACGATTATTATCGATTGATTCAAAATATGATTTAAAAATTTGTTTTGAATGTAGTAATACTATTTGTGTAGCTAACATTCACAAAAATGTTGCACATGAACGAGATTTATAAATATTCAACAAATAAAAAAACCGTGTAATTATCCGAAATGGTTAATTGAAAAATTCTGATATGCGTAGGTACTTATCATACTTATAATCTAGTATTTTTTAAATATGCTCCCATTACTTCCGTCGACGTGGAACCTTCATTTTCTGCAAATAGATAACTGATAAGTATATTCTAGTCGATAATATAAGAGCCTTTCAGTTCAAAAACATTCGAAAATACCTTATAGTTCAAAGCGATCACGAAAGTTAACATTTTATTAACGACAAACTTTTAGTAAATATTTACCTCTATTAAATATAAATGTGTATTTTTTTTTCAGGACATTCAAAACCCAATTTTTTAAGATGTCATTTTATTTTTTGGATTAATTAATTAAAAATTATATTTAAATTACAATTTTTTTAATATGTATATAAAATAAATCCTTTTTGCTAATGTATTCTTAAATACTTTTTATTTTTTATTTTTAGTGCATATTTTTAAGTTTATCGGGTCATATATAAGCACATATTTTAGTACTTTTTAGCGCTATAAGTTCCGAACCCTGATAATAACTCAATAATTTTTAGTATCCACGTATGAATATAGATTCATACGAGTATACGACATTCTATATTATATTTCTATCATTGTTAATCCGCAATTATTGCCTGTTAATTCGATGTTCATTATTGATTTTTTTTTTTTCTTACTTTCGCGGTAAAATAATTTATGAAGATGATTTCAATGGTATAGCAGACGACCCTAGCTTTGGCCAACTAGGACTGGCTAAACTAATTTTTCCTGAAACACCTGGATCTACTATCAATCTTTTAATATAAGGTATTATAAATTGATTTAAAACTCAATATCTTAAGAAAAAAAAATTGGTTTTATAATATAATGGTTATGGTTAAAAATTATTATTGGATATCAAGTAAAAAACAAAAGGAGATCGTACTTATTTTGTCTCCAAATTAGGAAAATAAATAAAAATAACTTTAAAGGAAATAAATCATAATGGCAAAACCTAAAACTTAATATTATTTTATTTATAAAAAAATTGCCATTTTACAATTAATGCAAGCTTTAAATTATGAAACTTTTTTAAATTATCTGTTTTTTTATCTTGATAAGTGATTTTTTTTATCTATTATTTAGATAAATATTTTAAGTTTTATCTATTATTTCACCTAGATAATTTTTCAATGGATTATCTGTTATCTTATCTAGATAATTTTTTGGTTATTTTTTCCCAACACTGGTTAGTAATCTAGAATACTATTTTATAAATCTTAAAATATTGCATAAAAAATATTATTCTGTGTATGAAATATAATATCATATTTAAAAAGTTTCAATGCCATTCGAATAATATTATTAAGTAACAAAAAATAACTACATAAAATTTTAAATTACTACCTCAAGGTGTTATAGTCTTTTAAGTATACTAGGTATTGATTAAAATTTCTTATTCTTTTTTAGGTATCTGGCAACAGGAGAATCCTTTTCTTTGGCATTTCCCAAAGTTATATTAACATTATAGTAAGAGAAATTTTAGTAGTTATGAAACAAAAATTAA
Organism: Melanaphis sacchari; assembly: GCF_002803265.2. Lineage (NCBI taxonomy): Eukaryota > Metazoa > Arthropoda > Insecta > Hemiptera > Aphididae > Melanaphis > Melanaphis sacchari. The sequence goes on from NW_020270545.1 coordinate 498,938, forward strand.
TGCCACTATTTTTACCTAGCCCCAGTAAAGTTGACTTAGAGAAGTCTTTATCAGAAGTGGAACTTTCCAAATTGAGTACTAGCTATTGACGAAAAACGCGTTAGAATCCAATATCCAAGTAATTTAGGCTCCTTCTTCTCTAATTTTACAGAATGTTTTTCTGTCATTTTGTTGTTTATGGTGGACTCAAACTATAAATGTATAGCTATTGATGTTGGATCGTTAAGGAAAGAAGGGATAGAGGCATTTTCTTGAAACTGAATATGGGGCAACAATTTTTGAACTATACATTTGGCTTCCCTTCGGATTGTGCACTTACTGCACTTCCTAGTACTGACATAAAAGTGCCACACGTCATATACAGTGATCACGCTTTAAGACTGAACAAACATTTTCGCAAAAATCAGTTAAAATAGACAGTAAAAAAGCAATATTCAATTATCGACTCAGTCGTACTCGACGAATTACAGAGTGCTTTCGGATTATTAAGTTAAGTATCCAGAGTATTTTTTTCAACCTATTTATATAAATACAACAACGTGTGATAATAATTATGACATGTTATTTATATAATATGTTACAAGATGCATCCTTAGAAAAAAAATGGAAAGATATTTTATCAATTGGATTCAGAAGAACCTCCTAGTGCTAACATTTCGTCTTTAGCCAATGAAAGTGGATTTTTATTTTTTAAGTACAGAAGGAGCTTTAACGTAGCGAATATGAGTTTAATAGTTTTATAGTATTTATTATTATCTATATTGTCATTATTATTATACGTAATTGTTATTACAAACTTATAATAAATATTTTTGTTTACCCACGAAAAATGTGTTTAATTATTATAAATGATTCTAATTTCTAACATTTATTCTATACCTATTTATAATCAAAAGAACCATAATATACTATAAGATAAATATACAATTTCATTAGATGCTAATTCTCACTTTTATATTTAAACGTACTTATACTTTATTATTTCAAACAATATTATAAAATATAAAAATAAGCTATGGGTAATATAACTTCTTGAAAATAATAACAAAATATATTTTAATTTAAATCAGTCTTTTAGTAAATTTAATGTTTATAAATAAAATCAACAAACTTCTGAATTATTACAAATTAGTTTTAAAATACAAGTCTTAAACGTCTGAAAATTATAAAGTTAGTATTATTAGCATTATTGTTCTTGAAGGCAACTCTTTAAACATGAAATAAAAAGTAATTGGTATACACATATACTATGAGCACCAGATATTTATAACTTATAAGTAAAAAAATTCCAATGGTTAAACATTAGACCCATCGCTGTAACTGAATGATAAAATCCCTCAAGACGATGTTGAGGTACTGTATGAGTTGGCAGGTGAACTCAGTTTATATTGGTACAATATGTTGTTATAGTCTGATGATACTTGATAAACTTATAGTAGTGTTTGAAAAATTGAATATTTGTCATTCATTTCAGTGATCAACATAAGCGTCCTAAGCTTAAATTCTTTGATCGATTCCGGAGACAATTTTTTAACCTTCATTGCAATCCTTTCAAAAATTACGTCAATATCATCCTCTTCACTCAGGTTTTTCATGCTTGTAGCCAAGAGTTTATTTTGTTCTTGAATACTGAGAATGGTATCCTTAGAATCCTTTAATTATTTGGTCAAAGGAACAGATATCTTATTTTCTTTTGACCGAACACGTTGCCCTGCGCATGAAATTGATAGAAAATCGAACATGATATTTACTGTTAGTTCTTTATCTTTTTGTATGTTTTCTACATCTTCAGATCTAATTTCATCTGTAGCAGATGCTTTTGGCGTATAAGCATCAGTTGTGTCCATATTTATTATAGGTAGTACTAAGGTGAAAATAATTCAAACATATTTATAGTTTTATGACAAAGTTATTTACAAATGATTATTAAGTTTTTGTTTTTGTTTTACCCATGATATTTTATTAATTTTTGTGATTCACTTTTTACTTATTTCGTGATTTTTTGTTGTTTTTTTTTTATCACTTATGGTTTTTAGTGATAATCTTGGGTGAAATATTTAGTTAACATTAAATGTTTATAATAAAATCATTGTTTATAAAAAGTATTTATAATCAATGATTAATGATAATACTCTAGTATTGATACTTTTTTTTTAAATAAGCTTTATTTCAATTATTTTCTGATATATATAAACTAATAAACTATTAGAAGCAATTTTATAGTATATAAGTATGAGCCTTGAGCATACTTTTTTTTGTATTCGACAATGTCCAAAAATGATAAATTCATCATTGTACATCGGTTTTTTAATGTAGAGCGACAACTTATTCATTTATTTATTAATGGAATTTACATGCACCTTATAATATTATTATTTTAAACTTTCTGTTTCTCTATGTGGTTGAATGGGGTTCTTTTACATATCAAAATATTTATTAATTTATTTATTTAATTTAATAAAATTCAATAATCAAATATGAAACATGTTTACATATTAGGTAATGAAAAAGGTAATAAGAAAAATAAACAATTGCTATTAGAAATCAAATCTTCTTTAAATCAAACAAAAATTAATTATTTTTTCATTAAGTAATTAGTTTACTATTATTTTTTATTCAGAAAGCAATGTTATCAGATGTCCAAAAGACACTCAAAACAGTGGATGTGATAATTGTGTTGAAGTCACAAATGGTAAAATTATTATTAAAAATATATTTATTTATTTTCATTAAGTAATTTGCTTATTAGCATATTTTTTCATGCAGAAAACAATGTTATTGAATTTCCTGAAGACACTAAAAACAGTGAATGTGCTAGTTATATTAAAGACACAAATGGTAAAATTATATTCACATAATCTATAAAATTAAAACGTCTTGATGAAAAAAAAAATGTATCATTTGTATTCTATAAATTTAAGACTAGATAAATATAACTGCAACATATACTTTACACATAAGTGAAAATAACTATAGATTTGTTTTATACTGAAATACATAAAACATTATACAAATTAAAATACCTTACATGCATCTATTGTATAAATTTTAAATGTTTACTAAATTCTTCATAAATCATAAGTTAATTATTAAATATATTATTAATTGCATAATTTACTTGATTGTTTAAAATAATCTATCAAAAAAATGCTAAAAGATATTAATATTCTCTTTAAATAAATACAGCTAAATAATTTAGCAATAATTAATAATAATAAACAAACTAATACCTTAATCAATCTTTATAGTTTTATTTATTTATTTATTGTTTTTAACGTATAATAAAGCTTTTGAGCTAAACATAAATACTCGATATTCTCAATATTCTAAAGTTATTAAGAACCATAAAGTAAATGTATATAAAAGAATAAAATTGAATTATTTATTTAGTTAAATATTTCTTGTCTTTAAGGTTTGTACAACTTCAGATTTTATTTTTACTTCAATGAGTGATTCTATCACAGCAAAAAATATTTTGTTGACAAGCATCCTATATAACTTTATGTATAATCAGGAATAGTTAAAGTTGACTTAAAAGAATATACTTTAAACAGCTACCAAATGGTGACATTTTTCAAAGAAAATGGGTATTATATTGTATGGATAAAAATTCTTTATACTGTTTCAATTGCATGGCATGTAAAGTGCATGAAAAGTATGAGGAAATTGAAAATAAATTTATATCTGGTTATGAAATGGATATGAATGAGTATAAATATTTATATCGTGATATTATGATCCATGAAAATTCAATTTTCCATAATAATTCTACAAATACAGCTATTCGTTTAAAATTAAATAAAGATATACAGTCAATACTAAATTGAGATGTTATGGCAAAAAGGATCCAACAAGTAGAAATCCGAAGACAAATATTAAAGCGTTTAATTGATAATTTTGTTTATTGGGCAACAGGGTATATCATATCGTGAAAAGCTACTCATTCATTAACTGATAATGGTTTAAACCATGGAAACTTTTTAGAATTTGTTAAACTTATGGCAAAGTATACTATTCTAGGGCAACACATAGATAAATCAATTATACTAAGTGACATAAACAAGCAAAAACAAAACAGCTGAAGATGATAACATTTTTATCAAAACACTTTGTAAATGAAAAATGAATTATGTCCATAGAAGCAGCTAATCAAGGAAAAATTGTAAAAGAAATTGTTGAATGTAAAACAATTAGCTTGATTGATAGTACTCAAGATGTGAACACTATGGATCAGCTTGCAGTTTGTGTTCATTATATTTTCAATGGAATCATACAAGAACGGTTAATAAATTTAGTAATTTGTAAGATCTATGTTAGCACTTTTTAAATTGTAAAAAGATCATTTAAAACTTCATGAACTATTACTTGAAGATATTGTGGCATGTTCTTTTGGTGGAGAAGCCAATATGAAGAGAATATATCATGGATTACAAGCATATAAGTACAAGTATATCTAAAAAAAAATCAATCCAGATATTGAATATACTCACTTCATTGGCCATATTCTAAATTTGGTAATGAGTGAGTCTACAAATAATTCACAGTTGGCAGAAAAACTATTTGGGTTAATTGAACAATCAGTAATGTTTTTAACTACTTCTCATAAGTGAATGACAACATGGATAAGTGTTATAGAAGAGAAACATTCTGCACATGGAAAACTCAATCATTTATAAAAAATTAGTGCCACTAAGTGTTAAAGCAAAAAAAAAAATCAATGTCTTTTATCGTGGATGTATAGATAATTTAAAATAACAATTAAGTTGAAAATAGTGAGTTTGTCACTTTACTTGAGTTTTTAGTTGAAGTCTGTAAAGATAACTTCAATGTTCAAACTGAATACATAGCAAAATCTTTAATAATTAATTGATAAAATTTGAAATAATATTAATTGCTAATTTATGGCTTGATATATTATATGCAATAATAAGTCCCATATCAGTGTATTTGCAAACTAAATCAATTGACTATTTATATGCTTGGAATATGATTGAAACTTTACAGGAGAAAATTGATAAAAAAATTAATGAAAATTACCTAAACTCTCAGTATATAAAATGCAAATTCTTTGCCCCAAAAAAATGAATTTTTTTTTTATAAAGAAAGCCTGATAAATATTCAAGAAGATCTTCCTATTAAGCATATTCAAAAATAAAAAATAAACATTCTCTGAAGAAAATTGTTCAGATGAAGTTAGAATTATAACACCTTACACAAAATTTAAATCAAATACTTATTCCATCGTAGATACTATTCTGAATAGCATAAAAACACGATTTGTACCTGATAAAATGTTATTAAAAGATTTTAATTGGCTAGATCCTAAAATATTTTCTTTTATTAATAAACTTGAATAATTTCCCAAAGACTCATTGAACACAAAATGTAAATTAGCAGATTTAGCCCAAGAGATCATTGCAGTTGAGTTAAAACAGTTTTCTCGCCAGTATAGCAACTTTATACCAGAAGTATCTAAAAATGATTTTCATGATAATAAATCTAAATCTTTTAAAATTATACATATTGAAGAAGAGGAAATATTGAAGTTAAACCCATCGAACAAATTAAATGTAAAAAATGCACTAAATGTCTATACTGTGCATTCATTTTTCTCCCAGAGCTGTCATACTAATCTATTCTAATTTATATATAATGTGAATTTGTTCACATTATATATATTTCATTTGCTATTACCATCAACACAGACTATCTATGAAATAATATTTTCATAGTTGAAAATAATTAAAACATAATTTCAGTTTTCTTTACACCAAGAACATCTTAATCCATTGATGCTAATGTCCATCAAAGGATATTTTAATTGACTCAGATAAATTAATTGATACAAAATTACTAACTTATCTAGTCTACTAAATAAATTACTTATACAAAAAAAAATTAATTGTACAATTAATTTTGAATTTTAATAAATTTCATTAAAAATATTAAGTTGTATAATATTATAAAGTATTATTTGTATTATGTAAAAAATTTTTAGAATAAGAAATAATTACTTTAACTTGGCTCTTAACTTAATTGTTGTTTTATTTTAAATAAAGTATTTTTTAAAAATTATAGTATTTTGCATTACTTATAAGCACTATTTTGTTATTTAATAAAATAATAATATTTTTGGGAAGCCCTTCTGAAGAAATGCATCCAAGGCTCTTAAGGTACTAGACTGGCACTGCAGCCATTGGCCGTTATAAACATTCACTATACAAACTACATATCATGGTTACAGAAATTAAATAATAAATATGTTCATGGTAATTAGTGATGGGCACTATTGAATAGTCGTTATCAAACTATAATATTTAATAGTTCACTATTCGAACTGTTCAATAGTCATTCCATAACTATTCTAATAAGAAAACTATATGAACAGTTAATCAAATAATTTTAATGTATTATATTTAAAAATGTTATCAAATAATTTTTAATTAATCGAACTTCAATTATTTTAAATTTAAAAACTATTCAAATAAACTATCAAAACATAGTTATAAGTTTTAACTTGATAATTTGTTAATTGTCATCATACTCAATAATCAATATACCCAATAGCTAATATTATTTAGTTTATTAGTAGTAAAATTAAACTAATTTATTTTATTATTTATATATGGATTTGGAAGGAATTACATCAGATTTAAATTTTAGAGTTCTTTAAATTTAAGCATAATTTTGAACAGTATCTTTATTTACTTGTTAATATATAATTATTAATTTTTAAAGAAAATTGCTACAACTTCTATTTTCAAATTTTCTGTAGACCAACAAAAAAAATATATTTTTTAAACAACACTTTTGTTAAAAGTTTAAAATTTAAATATCAAAAAACATCACCACTTAAATACCATTATATTGACTAAATTATGTTGTGAAACATACCTATTTAACATTTAGTTATTAAAACCAAACTGTAAAAAAAAATTTTAATTAAATATTGATGAACCAATAATTTATGATGTTTATTTCCTGTTTTCAAAATCCAAATTTGTTATAAATACTAGATAAGAAACATACTAACATTGCAAACACAAATAACCAATATTGTACATATATATATAAAGTATTACATCCATGACATTAGTGAATTATCAATGCCAATTCAATAAACTTAGTTTTATAAACGCAAAATTACACTTTAAACAATATTTTTATCTCAAAATATAAGCGGGGGTCCTAAGCACCACCTGGCACTTTCATAAGCGCCAATGGTTTTCTTAAAAATTGAAATGTTCAAATAGTTTGAAAAAATAAAACTATTTGATAGTGCAATTCAAATAGTCCACCAAACTATTTAATAATTTACCAGACTATTCGATAGTTTTTATTAAAAAACTATTAATCAGTTAAGTTAAAAACATTCTAATATCTATTCGATAGTTTATCCAAATCATCAAATATTATTCAATAATGCCCTGATAGTAATCACTGATCAGACATAAATAAAATTATAAACTACTTCAATAACCAGTAAATTTCCTATTCTTATATATCTCAGTATGATCATAATACAACTATAGGTAATATTCTATTAATAGCTTATACTCATTATTTTTACTGTGTGAGATAATACAAAATTTCAAACTAAACCAAATTCAATAATTATAACACTAACTTACAATCATTTTTTATTTTATTTTTTATTTATACAATTAAAGAACATTGATTATTTGTTTATATTTTGTACATGTTAACGTCAATTTACCTATTCAATTTTAAAATACCATTATTGAACTTTTTTTAACCTAACATTATACACAATAAATAAAAATGTATTTACATTATTTTATGAAATATTTTGTTATTCAATTTTTGTTAAGTATTTTATACATTAACTCTAACATTTACTCTACAATTTTTAAAATGTTTTAAAATATATACATTTTCTAATAATTTTGGTTAATAAATTATCTATATTTAAAAATAAATTAAACTTTGAAATCTTCAATTTGGATAAAAAATATATTGTTTAAATTAGTTACATATACTACAGTTAGAAGTGTACTATAAGTATATTTATTTAAATTCTAATAGCTAATTTTAGATTTTGAGTGAAAAAGAAATATTTTTGCTTTTATATATAAGCTTATTATAAGACAATTACAAAGTAATGCACGGAAACTTTTAAAATGATGCCAAATAGTTAGAAAATTTGATAACCATTTGAAGTTATTGAGTAAATGTATTTTAAGAGCTATAAAGCCACTCAAGATTTAATAAAAATAAACTTGCCTATAGAAGATTATTTAATTTTTTTGATCGCTTAAAAATAAAACATTTACATAATAATTTAATTTCTCACCTCCTATAAGTAGTGTTTGGCAAGCTCATCATGCTATATGGTATTAAAAATAATGTATTGCTTGTTTGTAAAAATATGCTATTGTAGTTATTTTATTAATATTATATATTTTAGTTAACTTCTAAAGAAAAGTTTGATTTATTAAACAAAAATAGATATCCAAATCCGGCTTTCAAATGTCCATTATCAGGTTAAAGGAAACTAAAATTTCAATATGCATTGTTTATTCGCTGGAAATGGCAAGTTTATTCAATAAGTGAACTAATTAATGTATGTACACATTTATAAGCTAGTTTTGTCTTTGGATCATCACAATTCACTTAAACATATCATTACTTATAACAAATATTACCTTCCCCCCATTAAAATTCTTGGGAATACTGTATGTGTACAGTGTTGTTATCTAAAATATTTTATTAGTTTATGACATATATGTACTAATATAAATCATTATTAACAATATTGAACTTTATTAACTATACTACAAAATAATTAAGTAACACCAGCACTAAATGTTTGTCAATATGTCATAGATATAAAAGGGTAAAAATGTATACCTCAGGAATCTTGCAAATTTCATATGACTACAATAAATTTTCGAAAGACAAGTCAATCTGAACACACTACTAGGAGTAAATGTATAAAATCTAACTCAAATGGAGACAAATGAACGCAAGGACAAAATCATATTAATATTACATACCAATATGTATTACAATAATATAACAATTAACATAAGAAAAAGAGTGAAATAAGTATAAAACATTATAATTTATAAACATACTTTTTATTCAAATATTTGTGTAACTAAAAACGTTGCTGAAAATATAATAATTAAAAATGTAATTGTTACTGTACAAAAATATTTTGGGCTATCTCCTCTCAAAATAACAAAATTTCACTTCATTCATAATTTTCTAATTATTTTTAAAACCCTCTCATCAACATCAATATAGTTTTCATGGATAATCCCTAATATCATTATAAAACTAAAATGTTATATGTATAATATGTTATATATTGTTATATTATTATTATAGGTATTACTGGTATTAGGTATGTGTAAAAGTAAAAGAATTGAATTAAAATTGAATATTATTCTCGCGTCTAAACGGCGGCGTCAAAATAGCAGCGTCCAAAATTAAAACAAGCGCATAAATTTGTCCTCGATCGAATTTTACTTACTTGTAATGTTACTGCCATTCGAGAACACGGAAAATAATATAATTAAAAAGATCGTTTCATAAATACATTTCTACAAAATAAAACGGTTTTTTAAATAATTATTATATTAAAATGTTTTTACCTTGAAATGGTTGCGCGTAATCAACGATTTTGAGTTATAAATTGCAGTCACAACTGTAAAACGAATATTAATAAGTTTTTAAACTTCAAATAACTTGTTCACTAATGTTAATACTTCTTAGCCACTAGGAGTAAATACTTTTCAGTCAGCTACAACACCGATAGTAAACAGTAGAGATATGGCAAAATACTCTATGCCCAAAAATTCAGGAAAAATGGACGACTAAGGTGGATATATAGAGGTGTAAACACTTCCTATCTTGTATCATTATAATAGTTGGCTGAAAAAAGTACACCACTTGAGACTGCCACCGGGAGCACTGACTACCCGATGAGGGCTCAAAAATATTAAATTTGTATGGCGCGAAATACATTTTTGGATTTATTTTTTCTTATTTCATAATATATTTAGGAATTACAAGTGCTATGGACTTCACGCCCTAATATAATTAATATTTTTTATTTTAAATAGTGTAACTTTAAACGTATTATATGTGTATATGGTACTTTTAATGCATATAATATCTTAATAATTTGAAAAACATTTACAATTACAAGAAGGTAAGTAGGTACCTAATAGTTTTTATTTATATTAATTTTGATATTTTTTTTAATCTTTTAATAGTATTTTTCTTATATGATATTTGATCGTTATGCCTTGTGCATGCAAATATCATTCTGGTGTTCAAATAGAAATTAACAACATGTTTTGTTAATTCATTTTGATATTCCAGACAGCCAACTTTGGAAGGGACTCCAGTAATGTTAACTTCATCCATAACTATAGAATAATGTTCCATATCCACAATGTTAAAAAAAGTCACTCAAAATTTGATCAGAATAAAAGTAACACGAATCTATACGATATGATCTAAAAGTCAATTATAATAAAAAAAAAAGGTATTGATCAAAAATTTGTTGACTATTTAGTTCATTTGTCATATTTTAATTATCTAAATAATATTTTAAAAAAGAAAGAAAGGTAGCTTAAAGATGGTAGTTAAACCAAATTGTTTTCAGTATACTTGTACCTACTTGTATTTGTATTATTTAATAAATTGTTTTTTTTTAATAAAAAAAAAATATACATATGAATTATTCATTGAATATACATAATATATAATAATAATATAATAATTAATAGGTAATTATTAATTATTAATTAATATAAGAAATATCTACCTTTAGTGGATGAAATACCGAAGGCAGTTTTATTCCCTGCTGTTTAAATATTTGATTTTGTTTGGGTAACCCAGAGTTACACCCAGGCACAAAACACTTAAGAGGCATACTTGATTAATAAAAAAAATTAAATTTCAATGAGTATATTATATAGGTACAAAGTACTTAAATGAATAACTTCAAAAGAGTATAGAATATCTAATATGATGTAAATATTGTCATTATACACATATATTAAATATTTTAGAGATATTTCTATTGAGTAATATTTTAAATATATACCTATAATAATACCTAGTATTTTCAATATTATGCCTTACCTAGAATAACTACAATATGTTTGTACAAAAATAAACATATCATGTCAAGGAGACTAAGGAAAGGAAGCAAATCGAAGAAATAACAAATTTACAATTCCTTTAATTTATATTTATTATGCCAATGGTTACAATAAATTGTAATTTTTAATTATTTTATATATGTTAATCAAAATTCATCCAAATTATTCATTATTTAAATTTAATTGTTATATTATTTTTTTATGGCTTTGCAAGCATCGAGCATCGTATTTTCGTATAGAAATATGAACATTATGAGCCTTAATCGGGTAGGCAACGCTCCCGGTGGAAATCACAAGTGATGTACATTTTTCAATCAACTTTTAATCGAAGTTTTTACACCTTTATATATCCACCTTGTGTACGAAAATACTGCAATTGGTTTCCCGTAAATATGCTACAGCTGGTTTTTCGTAGGTATGCTATGCTGCCATGAGGTCTGTCATGGCGCTTATTGACTACGGCGATCCGGTTGTATACAGCCTGAACGTATTTTTTCAACACTCCACGTACATACAAGGGGGGGACCACGTTTTTCCTCCCCGCCGCGGGGGGGTGGGTCTACTATCCTCTTTTGGTTTCGCTTTGGAACGGGTGCGGGATTTGGGGGGGGGGGTCGTGGGGGGGTCCCCCTTCTTTTTTAATTTTTTTTTAGCGTACCCCTTCTATTTGCCCCCACGGTAATGTGACGGTTAATTTTGTGTGGAACACTCGTTTATCAAATATCCGATGAGTCTCCCTTCTATTTTTTTTCCAAATCAAGCACTGCTTATAACGTTCCGTAAACACGGCGGCGAGCACCAACCGCCGACAGAACACGATAAGTACCGATAACTGTAGTTATTGACGGCGGGCTTACCTGTGCGATTCTACAGTGGTGAGGTTGATCATCATATTATGTATTTTCAAATTTCAAAATGCCCATATCGTTCTGAGCGCATGAAAGACTTAAGACGCTACTGGTTAAGAACCAAAGAACCCTTATTTAAAAACAGATTTGACAGAGGTCATACGCTAGTGTTTCATACGAAAACATTATATTATACCTTCAGTGTGGTAACGATAAACGATTACAATCGTTATTTTATCTTAAAGGATTCCATTTTTAATGATCAATCTGTTTACCTAATCATACAATGTCATGACAAGGGACCCGATTTATATGCACAAAAAATCTTCAAAATATGCTTTTAAAAATGCTGTAATATGTTATAGAATATGTATTTATTAAAAACATCTAAAAATTAATCTACATAAATGTATTTTGAAAATGTCATTGAGTGTAGTAAAATTCATAATACACTTAAAATTTTAGTTTTACACAAACAATTTTTAAAAATTGCAATAAAATAATAATATAATTATACATTGTTTAAGTATGTAATTTTGTCTAAATTTGTTTGAAAAAAAAAAAATTGTACTTAAATATGTTTTGTTTTAGTATGAAGTATGAACTACTTTCAACTTTATATTACATTTTAAAATTTAACAATATCTATGAAATAATTAAAAATAATGAATTTATTCTAATGTCCATAAATAGTTTAAAAAGAGATAAAATATTTTTAAAGTTACACTTTTATTAGAAATGCTAGCATAAACATTCAATGAAAAATTCATCTATCTTCAGTTTTTTGTTTTGGAATTATACTAAGAAAAATAAATTTTTTTTTTAAAACTTGATTTTGCATAAAAATTTCTGTTTTTCCTTATTTTTCTATTTTTTTGACAATTTTTAAAAATGGTGGACATTTTTCATTTTTCACTTTCCCAAAATATCTAATAGACTTAAATTAATAAGAGAAACAAAAAACATAAAATAAAAAACACATATCATTGTAAAATCAAATCATTCTTAGAGTATAAATCTGAATTAAAAATACTCTATGGTTAAAATTTAAAATCATTTAAATTTTTCATGATCTAATAATTAAGTAAATACAAATGAATAATTTCTTATACTGTTACAGTATCTAGGTAATACGAAGGTGTAATATAGGGACGTTACAAAGGAATAATAGGATGAATTTTTAACAAAATAATTAATTAATATTTAAAAAAAAAAGATTTATGTATAAGTGTGTGACCCAAGTGGTAACTAAATAATAATTAACTTAACTTACTTTTAGATTTTAAATGTTTGAGTTATTCATATAACTTTGTAACTTTTATAGTTAAATTTATTATTTATTAACTATAAATTTATTACTTAATGTTATTAACCTATCTTTAATTAGATAATTATTTATTTATTATTTTTTTTTCTTTATTTATGTTCGAAACAATTGTATTAAATTAATAACTTATATTATTAATTAATCATTTTCACACCAAGATATTTAAGATTAACATAATTTTTAATCCATAACATCAATTAATAAAAATGTATTGCTAAAATCATAGATGGAAAAAAATAAAACATATTTGATACCCATAAATCTTGATATTGTTGTCTTTTCAACCAATACATGATGAATCATGTTGGCAAAACTATACTATCTTAAATTATCATTTGATTTTGTAAAATAAATTATCATAAATATTGATTTGTATTTAAAATTTATATTGTGCCATTGAGATCATAAATATGAAGGAGTGATTAATAGTTTAATATACAGTAGAAACTTGATTATCTATGTTTGCGATTAACCATGCCCACTCTTCCGAAAATTTATTGTATGTATGCGTCTTCTTTTCTTATGTATATTTCTAATTACAATTGAATCAAAATTTTTAAAATTTCATTATTATAAAATTGTACCGATGTATTTCTAATTATAACTAAATAAAAAATTTCATTATTATAAAAAGTCTCAATTAACCATGATTTTCATTTATCCGTGTGACCCTCTCCCCATCATTACCCCAGATAATTAAGGTTCTACTGTACTTTAAAACAATTAAAATTTATAAAAACGATATAGCTATTGCTTAAAATAACTTTCTATACATAATTTCTTCATAAATTTTCATTGATTACTTTTTTTTAATCAATAAGCTGTAAGTAAGAACTTTCTTATATTACCTTGGTTAAATTTCTACGTGGATGATGATAGGAAGCACAATTTGCGATCTTAAAAAATTAATGTACACCTATATTAAAAACAAAATATAATATGATGAGAATAATTACAAAAATCATGATTATTTTAACTTACTATAACACTATGTATGCGATTTAAAGATTAAACACCATTTACGGATTGCTTTAATATTCAACTTCTTTTCACTGAATAAATTAAATTTTTACATAATGTTTTTTTTTTTTTTTTTTTTTATTATTACGCCTAGGCCCTAGTTAAGATTTAATAACTATAATTCGTTTATCATATCAAAAAATTCGTTTCTCTGTGCAATCCTACAAGATATTGCATGTGTTTACAATTTTTCTTATCTTTTTTACGTACCGATACGTGTCGGTCGGTGAAGGTACCTCCACTGTTATCTACTTGTGACTGATAAGTGATGACCATTTGAAATTTCATTATTAAGTTTTCACTAGCCCATTTAGTACTTTGTCGATTTGTCGTATTATATTATTGTATATTATTTATATGATAGAGTTTTTACTACAGTTTAAAGTAAATCATAAATACTCCTCGACCGTGGTATTGTTATTCATTATATCCTAGTTGTTACTCATTGTTGTGCGCTGTCAGACTCTTATACCTGGCAGTTGACTCGACAACTCGCACTTTAAAACGGTTTAAAACACAAGGTTTATATAATATAACAAGAATCAATAAAAGGGTGAATTATAATATAATAAACCAAATAGCGATTTATATGTAGTAGAAATAAATGTATAATATTTAAAATTTAAATACTAATTGATATTAAGTATATCTATATAATTTATGCTGTAACTGCAAGACATCTGTTAACAGACAACAGTACACATACTCACACGAAATAAAATTATAATATGATGATAATTGATAAAACTTATCAATATCCGATGATGATCGATAATATCAGCGGCGGCTAATTTGCTGCTCACGGCCGTTACCGATATTTTACCCGGCGCCCGGCAGTCCAAATTGATGGGCAAGCACAGACAATGACCCGTGTGATCGCCAAATATAGATATAATATGAATGATATATTATATAGATATACATGAATCGACGTCGATGGCGATTTGACAGATGGCAGCGCGACACTTGACATATATAATATATATATACAAAAATTAACGAATTATATGGACAAATGACAACGGTTTCAGTCGTCTTTTTTTTCCAAATGGTATTCGAGATTATTCAATCGTGATATCAGAAAATACCAATGAAATTATTAAGTTATGGTTGGGACCAGCAACTTTCATAAATCATGATTGTGAAATTAACGAAGCAATATGTTCCTTAGGCGAAGCTGCTATTGTGAAGAATACCTAAAACTTTTAAATTATATTATGTGTTTTTTTCTGTCCACACGTATTGATTTTACAATGATGTGTGTTTCTAATATCGTCTACTATTCTGTGACATCAATTTCATAAATTATAACTCCCGAAATCGACCGTTCGGCAAGTAAGTATATGATTTACCGGAGGATTTCAATGCAAACGTATTCTGCCATATAAATTATTTCTATGATAAATTTGGCCTTTGATTTTGAATGTTGAATTAAATTATTGATCATTTGGAGCATTATTTTTAACTATTTCTTTTCTCTGAACGATGTCATTTTAAAACATGAATTAAATTTTCGAATTGACTACAGGAAAAGGTTAAAATTTGGATCCGAACCGATAAGTAAACCATAGCAAATCTCTATTTGCTGTAGTATTAGTCCTTCGACGGGCCAAATTAGACCCATTGTATCTTGCTGGAATTGTTTATTGAACAAAACATACAAATTGATCACATTGAAGTAGGTGCTTAATATTGTACTACCATATTATCAATTTATGAGATTGAAGAAAGAATTAATAACTATTCTGTTATTAGAGTTAAACTAAATTTAATAATATTTGTATATTATTATGTGGAAACTGACCATAAACAGTGTCCTTGGTTGCGCATTATTATTTATTTTCAGCCAACAAAAAAAAAAAATAATAATAATAATTATGATTTTACACGTTAAATATTAAAAAAATATTTGTGGAGAGCCACCCTTTACATCTAGGAATATGAAAAATAGTTTACATAATTTTTTCAGACCTATTGAATATACACTATACACACACAATTTCGTGAAAATCTGTCAAACAGTTTCGGAGGAGTTAAATAACAAACATTTTCTGTTAGACACGAGAATTTTATATATTAGATACCTATATGTATCGCGAATTTAAAAATAAATTTATTAAATAATGGAATATAATAATATTCCAACGACTGCTACATGATTTCGCACCTCACATTACTTAAAACATATTAAAGATGCAATCGGAAGTGACGAAAAATAATGCGTGTTTCACGGAACGTTTACGATAGGTCGCACTGAATCCAAAGGTATGTCGACAACCGAATACGACGACCAATGACCACGACACGACGTGCGCACTTCACGCACAATATTGAAGTGTGATTGACGATATATGTCGCATGGGTTAGAACGATTTGCGGTAAGTCGCAAAGGCGCGAAAATGGACAAGACCCCCATATTTAAAAGCTAACAGAGACGAACTTAAGACATTGACGAGCGAACGCGGTGTCGACAAAATTCGTGATTAATGATTATAATTTATAGATTATAGAAGAAGTGAGTCGTCGAAAAGTTCAATACACTGCGCGATTATGCAGACCGGTTCGGACCTTAAAAAGGCGACGACGTTGACAGCTATACCACGGAATATAACAATACTCACTAAGAAGATAAAAAATTTATTTATTAGTAAATTTTTATTTATTAATAAATAGGTAAAATGTGTATAGTTAAATAATATTATTCTATAATTTATAGTAACCGAATCGTGTATTATTACATGAAATATTTTTTTGAAACCCAGAAGTTATATCAAAAATAATTCGGATAAATGTTATCTACCCAAGTCTTATTTACCCACATTTTATATTAAATAATTATTGTAATTATTTTCTTAATAGTTAATAACCATTGATTATGAATACAAATATTGTATTTACATTTTACAATCAATGTTAGTCATTTTGGATATCCTAGCATTAGGTATTGTATTAGGTATAGTGTAATGAATAATGATATATTGATATATACATTATTATATATCATTATTTAAATGTTAATAAAATATCCATACAGCTGCACAAACATAAATTAGAAAATTATATATCTTTATTCATTGATATGCCTTTTGGATTTAATACAATAAATAATAAATGATCTGTACAGCTGCACAAACATAGACTAAAAAAAATATATATTATTATGAACTAAATTAATCAACAATAAGATTAAATTATTCTTAGACTTAGAAATAATCACAATCATTGCAGCTGTACAAATATGAGCTACTAAATAAATAAGATACTGATAATGAGCAACGCCGCAATCTCAAAATTCTATTATAAAGACGGCCTATTATGTCTATAAAAGGGCAAAAAACAACCAATTCCACGCTCAGTCGCTTACCAAATACTATATTAATAAATGTATAATATTTTTCTGTGTCAAATTATTACAAGTTTAATAAAATTTAATTCACTTTAATATCTTTCGAGTTGTTGAATATAATATTCTTGCACACCACTTTCCACCCCGGTTATCCAGTATCCATCACATCAAGTCGCATCAAACATTATAATTTCACATTTCGAATCATTTGAAAGGTAAGTGAAAATTCATACAATAGATATTTTCCATACATTAGTTTATTCAAAAGGAAAAACTCTCTTACCCAACCCCTTAATTTATCTTACAAGTGATGAGTTAGAGATAAAAACATTAAAAAATAAATAATATTTAAAATACTATCTCTTAATAATAATTATATATAATATTTTTAACTCATTACAGTAGTTATAAATCTGTACCTATTAATTATTGGCTACAACTCGTTTGCGCATAGAAACACAACTCAATTGTGCACATATATTTTGGCTACCTATGACGAAAATATTAGATATCGTTTGCGCACACATTTTCCTTACACAGTTACATGCCGAGTTATAATGAACCATAACTACTAAAACGTCTAAAACTGTACTAAAAGTAGTTAGGTATGGTAAATCCCAAACGATATAATTTACACAATCAATTATGAGATTATATTGCTATCAAAATATTTACTAATGACGTGTGTGTACTGCAGCCTGTGACGAGTGTGATGATTTTAAATCACGGGTAAATATGAAATATTATGAAAGTATAAAACTATATTTAGTATTATTACATAAAACACATCAGTTGCGAATGTTGCGATACGCCGATATAAGTCGTAGTCTGTAATAGAGACGCATATTACAGAACTAAAATAGTGCGATGTACTGTAAAATCCCAAATATGAATAGGTATATTCATTTTTGGATTGTGTTGCGGTAATATCCACTGGCTGGTTGTTTGGCTACGCCGATTGATTATTAACTATCAGTTTGCGAATTAATCATTGTTCGTTGTTCACTTGGACTTGGCACTTGCACAGTTGCACTCGTCTTGTACGTTTTACCATTTAATTCTATAGTTTTCAGTTTTTTTTTTTAATTCGTCACCCCATAATGCATATAATAATTATGAATTCTATAAAATTAAATATTTGTCATTGTGGAAAAATATGAGAACTTTAAATTCGTATAATTATAAGTTGCACATTTAATCATGCATACACAAATTGTCTGAGACTAGTGTCAAAATCAGTACCTACTTTTTTCAAATTGAAAATTGTGAAACGTAAGTACAATTTCTATTTTCTTATAATTTATAAATAATCAAGGCTTAAGACATTTGCATATTGAACTTCTGGTTGATACAAATTCGATCCATATTACGTAATATATTTCAAATATGTACAAAAATGTTTGTTGCGTATTTTGTTATTTTTTGTACGATTTGCTTATTTTATATTTAAGAACTTTCATATTCACATTTCATAGATTTAAAATATTTTTTTTTTTTTTTACAAATTTATAGTTTAATAAAAAAATATTAATTATAATATGACAGTTGTCATTTGACAACCAAAGTTCTAAATTTTATACCGTTTAACAAAATAAATTAATTCATCAACGGCTATTTTTATATTGCTTCCAATTCTATGTATGTATTTGTTTTTTTAATTTATGCTGATACAATTTACAATTAAGGTACTTATAACTTATAAGTTGTTAGATTTTATGGTTCCAATATAAACTACTTAAAAGAAATCTTATATTAAACTTTCAACATTTTAATATAAAACAAAAAACGAATACAAATTTCTAACTACAAAATAATTAGCTAAGTTTCATAATTTTTATGAACTCTGACTTTAAACAGTTTTAAAAAATATAGAGCTTGCATTTCTAATCAACAAATAATTTTTAATCAACGTTTATAAGATAAAAACTTTCCATGCTTATAAATAGGTAGCTATGAAAGAATTGAATAATGTTGAAAATTTTATGATATACATTATACGTATAATAAAAAAGATGATAAAATATTTGATGGTAATAACATTTATGTAATGTTATTATTATTTTTATTTTTAAGATAACGAAATATTAAAAGTTATTTGAAAAGAAATAATTATTTTACTGAGGAATATCGAATGTCTCAAAAGCTTGAACTTCAAATGCTCATAATAAAATGAATAAGCTTTCCAGTAAAATATTCTCAAGTATAGGTTTTGAAAGCTTATAAAAAACCTTGTATTATTTTAAAATTGTAGGTTTAAAAACAATTTTTTTTTATAAATTTCTTATTACAAAAAATAATTTGTTAATATTCACTATTTTTTATGGTTCTGTGAAAAAACTTAGAATACTTTTAAAAAATATTGTGACTATAAATTCTCATTATTTGGAATTGAAAAATTAACAAGTTATGAGGAGCTTTGTAGTAAATTTTCAAGATTTTTTACTTGCAAACAAAAATTGTATTACATATAAGTTGAAAAGAAGTTTAAACATATCAATAAATAGACAATAAAAGAATGTTTTGATGTTTCAAAAATAACTAAAAGTATTGGCAACACTTGGCCCTTATAATCAACTTTGGGTAAAAGATTAAAAAAAAATTCACAATGATTTAAACATGTTGTTTACAATATATATTATATTTTATACCCCATAATAATGAATTATTGTATATTGTGGTGCCAATCGGTAAAATATCAAAAAGAAAATCATAAATTACATTTTTTACAAAACTAATCAATATGTTATGATGGAAAAATGTTGAAATGGATCAAAATTCCATCTTACAAAAAAAACGATTCTTACCTTTATTCAAATTGTATAAACATCAGTTGTTTATGTCTTTAAAGATATATAAAAACATGTAAATTAAAACTATGAAACATGAAAATACTGTCAAAATCCCAAATGATTGTTTTTAGAATACTCAATAAACAGCAAGCTTTAACTAAACAGTGAGCTCTATTTTATTCTCAAAATGGGTTTTTTTAGATCTATAATCCATAATTAATTATATAATTGGAGATGTCGGTGACACATAACTACTAAGGATTTAATCACATAAAATAAATCTTTATATAACTCGGTATATTGGTATGATAATGTACATGTCATACAATATTATACCTACAGAAATATCAATCTAAAGGCCTATCAGTGCTAATGTAACATTGGAATCCTGTCCTGTTTCACCTGCATATTTTTCACTAATTTTGGTATTAAACAATAGTTTTTAATTTATATTCATTTTATATGTAAATTTTATAGTTTTATGCTACTATAGCTTGTGGAAAACAATAGTTAAAAAGAAAAAACTAGAAATGATAGATTGTATTAAATTTTAACAATATGTTTATGAATTAAATAAAAAAAAATTAAGTTTTACAGTCAAGGTATGATTCAGGTGATAATTAAAATAAATGTGTCAACCTCTTTTTATCCAACTAATTAATTACTAAATTATTGTATATTTTTCCATAATAAATTTAAATTTTTTGTATTACGTAAATAGTTTATAATGGAGCAAAAACTATTTTTTGTTTTTATAAATTGTATCATTATAGAAGATGAAATCAAAAAGTATATACTATATACTATATAGTATAACTATATAAGTAGCTTACACTTAACAGTTTAGGTAGG
This sequence comes from Melanaphis sacchari, assembly GCF_002803265.2. Classification (NCBI taxonomy): domain Eukaryota; kingdom Metazoa; phylum Arthropoda; class Insecta; order Hemiptera; family Aphididae; genus Melanaphis; species Melanaphis sacchari. Next base: position 520,261 of record NW_020270545.1, read on the forward strand.
TACCTTTCAAAATGTGAAACATACCTATATTATGTAATATATCACACATCTGTATAAACTTATTTTAAAAATATATGTGAAACTGCAATTTTTTCTTTGATACGTCAATGTAATTTTAGCAATGTGTTTTTGTTGAAATGGGATCAAACCCATTCAAACATTGAAGTTGTTGGGGCTTTAAAAGAATATTAAATATACAACGTATCATTGTAGCTGTGTTTTTTGAAATCTCTAATTATTGGTACTTAACTACTCAATAATATTATGAACAATAAGTGTCTAGCTTGATTTGAATTTTGTTAAGTATGGTTTAATAATTGGAAATATTATAGAATTATAGTGGCATAGTGCTTTCAGGAATAATTAATGTCTTATATTAATTATATTAGATTTTATAATTCTATTATTTGTTAATGCATTGTTTAAAATTTTTTCACTTATGAAAAATAAACAAAATGCAAAGTTATGATTAGAAAGTAGATAATATTTATCCAAAGTGTGCTGTGACTCATAATCATGTGCCGTGATAGAAAAAAAGTTTGGAAACCACTGGACTACAGTAATATTATAAACATTATAGTATTGTTATAGCACAGTTAAAAATGTTGTTGAACTTTGGTTGTTTAAATGTTTATTCTAATCATAAGACATAATTTAAAGTTTATAACAATAATTGTTTGGTTCTTGCATAGTAAAATGTGAAATTAACACTATTACTATCTTATGCAATAACCTCACATAACAAAAACAAACATATAACTTTAAAATGTTATAAATAATGAAATGTACATAGTACATACTACCATCATACAATAAACGCACCACTACTACTTAAAAACTAATAAAAAAATGTAAAATACAAAATAAAATATATATATAAAAAATAAAACATTAATTTTGGTAACAACTTAAATTTACTAGATGAGTACCACTAATTATTTTTCTATTTCTTCATTTACTGGTACTGCATCTCTAACTTTCACTTACTGGTATTGTATCCCTGACAGCTACAGCAGCAACAAGGGCAGCTCCTCGACCACTTCCATCTTCAGATAACATTAACTCAAACTGAAAAATGTAAAAAAAAAGTTTTAATTTTATTCTAATATTAAAACTTAAATCCAACCTGCAAGTAATAATTATGATTTTATATAAAAATAGAATTAGTAACCTTAATTAATACAATAGATGACTAAGAATAATTGTATCACATAAAGCAATTTGTCCAAAAAATTAAGTGATAGGTATTGTAACATATAATAATATATAGTAATTACTTGTTATTACTAGGAGTCAGATTTTATGATTCTTTTTTATATATTTGCTTCTAGTGTATGTAGTTAAATAGATATAAGATAAAAAAATTTAAAAAAACCATGAAATAGAATTTAAAGAAAAAATAAATTTTGTATAACATAAGCATAATTTTTGAGCTTAAATAATATTTTTTGTTCAAAACAATTTATTTTTCTTGTAAAGTAATTACGAGATTGAATTAAATCTTTTTAAGAATACATCCATAAAAACATTTATACTTTCTACAGCTTTACTTTATTGATAAAACCGATCTATTAGTATGAAGTATTTGATTCAGTGACGTAGTTATGATTTTTTTCTGGAGGGGAATATATAATTTATCGAATAAACATACTGTGGAGGGCGTATAACCATGCCCTTATAGCCCTATATTGGATATACCTGTGGTTATAACATATAATATAGGTAATTTTATAATCTTATACCGAGTATAAGTAAATTCATTAAACATTTAAAAGAAATAGGTTCTGAGGAATCTATTCTCATCATTTCCCCTCCACCCTATAACTACGCCACTGATTTTATTAGTATTAAAAAACTACGAGGTAACAATATTAGCCCCTTATTCACTCACATTGATGTCGGTTTTAGTCAGTTGTCTAGTCTTTTCCAGTATGAGTTTCTGGAAATATGGGTGGAAACGGTAGACAGAACCGTCGACGCCAATTGTGACAGATTTTTCGTCCATTTTGTTGAGAATCACGGCCAGGCCAGCAGACACCAAATGCGCCGAACGACTAGACACGCACTTACAAATGTACCGTACATTAGCACAATCGACCAATGATGGGTCGTTAATGCCCATCTCGCTTAGAACTCGGCACGTATTTTTGTAGTTGATAATATCGCTAAGACGATAAAATCACAATTAGTACTATAAAACTCCCTGATTGGAGCTCCCTTCTTCCCACAACATGTATATGCATTAGTATAAAATATTAAAACATAAAGCATGTACACCACTGAAAAATGCTATCTATGTCACACTGTTATCTTGGTATAAATTAACATTGATACCTTTCAATATCTGATACAAAAGACGTGCCAAACGCTCCTCTGGTCTTCATTTGTTCGGAAAGTCTTCCCTCGAAGAGTTTGTTTTGATTGGCCAAGTCCACGATAGTCAACCTCACGATTTCACCCATATACATGCCGCTAATCATTTTTTCGAATCTGAAATAACAGAATGGAGAGCATATATTTCAAACACCGACACAGTAAAACGGAAATTAATAAAAATTTTATTTTTTCGTTTATATTGAACAAAGACACACTTACCTCTGTTGTCCTGGATTCAATGAGTACTCATCGATCTCCCGGTCATATTTAGTACGAACAGCATCTAATTTTCCGTCATCCCCAAATGCACCCCACTCAGTGTTCACGATCACATGAGGTTTTATCTTTTCGCCGTCAAAAAGTTCAACGTTTTCCACTTTTTCAACGTAACATGCATTACAGCCCGTTCCTACATAAACACAATTTTATAGACAATCAAACTCTGAGCACCGTTAGGCTACACATTAATTGTCGTCCATATTTATTTCTAAATACACAATAAGTCTTACATATATATCCGTTGTTCATAAATAACATAAATCAATTGTAGGCGAGTTAATTTAATCAAAATTTATTATATTATTATTATAATCTGATCACGTGTATATTCCATAATATTCGACAAGATATATCACTTGATAAATTAATTTAAATGTATTTCTATAAAGTAAAATAAAATGTTTAAAAAAGAATTAAAAAATTAAAAAAAAGAAAAAAAGAACGAATTTATTTTGTTCATAAAAACAAAAAATGTAACAGTAAATACTTATTTTTAAAATTAAGTAGGTACATATTATAAGCTATAAAAATATATGATATTATTAATTATTATTAACAATATAAACTATAATTTTTAATAATCTTAGCTAGATAATTAATTCCTAAAAATTATTATACATTTATTATTAAGTAAATAAGAACTAATAATATTAGAAGAAAATTAAAAATGAAAATATTATCATATAAAAATCATTGTTAACTAGCATAAGAAACATTATATTTATATTGTGTGGTATTGTGTGTGTTAACACAAAACTGTATGGCTAAAACTTAACAGTTTGCATACACTTATTGAGTTAATAGAATTAATTACTTATCTACTAAAATATCTGTTTACACGACATACCAACTATTAGTCCAATTTTAGTGTTCGGAGTCTTCCAAGCGCATGACATGAGTGTACCAGTAGTATCGTTCAATATTCCACATACATCAATCTTTACGTCCTAATAAAATTAACACCAAAACAAACCTTCAAAAAAAAGCATTCAAGTATAATTTAATATGAAATGCTATAGGTACGAATATCGACGACAAATCGCACTACGTTCGAATCGTTCTATGGAGTATCCAAGACAAACAAATAAATTAAAATTTATGAAAATGAAAAACAAACATCTAAAATTATTCACGGTATAATAATATTATTCAGAGAATAATTTATAAGATGTTGGATAAAAACATACTTCTATGGGTTTTTTAAAACGTAATTTTTAAGAACCTAATCCGTTTTTAGTCAAAAAACGATATTTTGTATGCATTGTAATTAAGTTATGATGAAATATCATTGTATATAGCTTAAATACAAATAAATAAATAACGGTCAAGTTTTCGCGCGCAGATAACGGTTAATTCCGACATAACTCTTTCCATCAGTGATGAAAGGAACAACTTGTATTGTAAATATTTACAAGTGTTGGTAACAATGAGACACGAAGCGTGTGACTTTTTTGTGTGCCACCAGAAATTGGGGAAGGCTGAACAAGAGTCTACCGCCAAGGATAAGGATAATTCCGTGGGAACGCAGATGCTTTTGATGAAGCCGCTAACCTTTTTGACTGAATTGACCATATCGTCTCCTTCGCCAGTGCATGTGCACCTACCACCCTAGCAACCCTCTCAACACAGGATTCTGTGAGCGATAACTGAATTTTTCAAGACACTAAATCAGCTGTTTTTTATTCGGACTCAAGTGTTTAAAGAGTTGTCTTTTAATTTGTATTGCTTTACTTTTTCATAACAAAATTAATATATTCACTGCTGTGAATCTGATAAGGTGTATGGTTAATGATTATAATATATTACATATTTTATATTAAATATTAATATTATAAAAGAGTAATCTATGGATGAATTCGCGCGAAAGACAGACTGTTGACCAAACGTGAATATTCGGGGGACTTATCGAAACTTAGCTTCCTATTATGATTTTTTTAACGTTAAAATACCCCTAAAAAATATAAAATAAACAATATTGTATTTTGATACAGATTAAAGAACTTTATATGGATAATATTTTTATAATTATTCAGTATTCTCTTATTATAAGTGCAACTATGTGATATTCATTTTTTTTTAAATAACATATCTACTGACCAATTCATAATATCAAATTATATTAATGAGTATAAATCTGTTCATTTTTATCATACTTCAAAGAATAACTAATAAATTAACTGATTTACAAAAAAGCTTGGATGTAATAATAAAAATTATGAAGCTTTAAAATAATGTTTGAAAGCATTTACAGTGTACTTCAAAAAGAAATCGAAAATGAAGCTGATAAAGATGGCAATTAAACAATAGGTATAATATTATATACTTAATCAAATTAGCTTTTTATTTGTTTGTATTATATCTTTCTAATATATATAAATCTCGTGTCACAATGTTTGTCCTCAATGGACTCCTAAACCACTTAACCGATTTCGATGAAATTTTTTACATCGCGTGTAATTTGGTCCAACTTAAAAGATAGGATAGTTTTTATTTCAAATTTTTTAATACATTAAATATTTTAATTAACTTTTTAATAAATTTGTATGATTGCATACAAAAAGTACGTTACCATAGCCACAGTAGGAGCACAGGAACAATAATTTCAATTTATTTTAATTTATTTAATTTATTTATTTTCAATGTGCTATGATAACATGCCACCGAAAAAATCTAACCTCAACAACGCGAGCAGCAAAGGGTCACGACGCAAACGTGTTGAAAGAGCTCAGCAATTACCAGAACAAATCGAAACAAGAAATGCAGCTCAAAGAATCAGGACTGCAGAAAGTCGTGCACGAGAATCTCAAGAACAGCGTGACGAACGTCTACAACAGAATATTACGAGAACAAGAGCGGCACGAGAACGAAACATAGCTACAGTACGAGAAAGAGATCGACAAAGGCAACGGATTAGCCGCTCAATAACACGTGCATCATTCGTTCGGCTTGCCTTTGAATATGCACCAGATATTAACTACTAAGCGCATTCAAAAATTGCTATCGGTGGAATGGATAAAGTATGTCAATATTGTCAGGCATTGAAATTTCGGAATGAAGCAGCCGGCATGTGCTGCGCATCAGGAAAAGTTGTGCTGTCACCTCTACCCGCTCCGCCGAAGCCTTTATTATCCCTTCTTACTGGCAATTCAGATGATTCCAAATTATTTTTGCGTAAGATACGCAAATTTAATTCTTGCTTCCAAATGACGTCATTTGGGGCAACTAAAATTTGCGATCGTGCATACGATGGACGTAATTTTGAAACTACATGCAAAATTCAAGGCCAGGTGTACCATAAAATCGGATCACTGATGCCAATGCCTGATAACAATCCGAAATTTCTTCAAATTTGTTTTATGGGCGATTGTGAAGAGCGTTATTATTTATTAGCGTTACGTATTTTGGCAGCCAAAAACGTTGATGTTGACGAAATTAACTTCCAGATACAACAGTTGTTACCAGGCGATCTGATGTCTTTTAAATCAATCGATACTGTTGTTGATGAAAATGAAAGTGTAAATTTTCCGATTGAATTTTTAAATTCATTAGATATCCCTGGAATGCCACCACATAATCTTCGATTAAAGATTGGTTCCTCTATTATTCTCCTCCGTAATTTGAATCCACCTCAATTATGTAACGGTACGCGTTTGGTCATCAAAAAGATCACCGGAAACATTCTTGAAGCAACCATTTTGTCTGGGAAGTTTAAAGGAAAAGTGGTCCTGCTGCCACGTATTCCGATGATACCATCAGATTCTACCATATCCTTCAAAAGGCTACAGTTTCCAATTCGTTTAGCTTTCGCCATGTCTATAAATAAATCTCAAGGTCAAACAATGTCCATTTGTGGTTTAGATTTGGAAAATCCATGTTTTTCTCATGGGCAACTATATGTTGCATGTTCACGTGTTGGGAAACCGTCGAATCTATTTGTGTTAGCTAAAGACAGGTTAACCAAAAACATTGTGCACCGATTGGTGTTAAATTAAATTGAAATTGAAAGTATTTATAATTCAAAAAAATAGATATTAATGTTTAAAAGTTTAAGACTGTCTGCCTTGCCTATCTCATTCATGAGTTTAAGCGTCACATGTTATTTACTGTATTATACTGTAATATACTTATATTTGTTATAAAATTAAATGGAAATAATAAATCTGATAAATTTTTATTTTGTACCTATTGATTTCTGCTTAATATCAAGTGTAAGAACATTTTAATTAATTGTGTTCAACGTACGTCCCCTTCAAATCTCAATCCAGTGAATTTGTATACCAACATCAACATTTTCGTCTTTGTTAGTAAATAATTTCATTGTACTAAAGGGTTATAGTAGTAGAAAGTCAAATAAGGAGATCACCATATCTTTTTACAAATACCATCTGTGTGAAAAAGCATAATGGACTCCGTGACTGATGTTCTCTTATTGTTCCTCTTAATGTAATATAACAAAAACTTTAGCCACAGCAACGCGTGGCCGGGTTATATATAACATGTCATTATTTTAATATTTTTATTATTCAAGAATATACTGTCAACTATTACAAAAGGACAATTAATTGTAGTTTTATCTATCATGAACCATTTATCGTATACCATAAATGTATTAAGCAATATATCTATCTATATCTATGAATAAAAATGAATCCCTATTTCTCTTGGTCATAGCAACCGCGTGAACGACTGACTAAAATCGCTAATTCTTTTCTTCTTTTTTTTTTTTGTATTTGTTATTGTCAAGAGAAAGTTCTTATAGAAGAAAAAATTAGAAGGTTGCGCGGAGATTAGTCACGACATCATGCTTATCGCTAATTGTTTAAAACAAACATATTTGTCGAAATAACGGACGCATACTAGTTGCGGACGAAATTATTCAGGTCAATATTGTAACATAACAATTGCGGACACGTTTTTCGTTATCATAGTACTAGTTGCGTACAAAGTTTTTTTTAAATAAAAATCACGTAAGTTGCGGACACAAATATTTCCCTTCACCACTTTTTCATTTTTATAGTTTTTGTGGCAAAAATTTTTTTGAAACAGCATGTATAAATGATAATCTACTGATTTCACCATTTGAATATTGCAACATTTGTTTACTAATAATATCCTCTTTTTCGACAGTTCTTTTGGCTCGTTTTAAATTTCTTACAGCAGTATAGTTCATTTTAGTATAGCTACCAGTCTGTACTTCATTTATGGCCTCGATCAATTGATATATATTAGGGTGACTGCGATAAAACATACCATTAAGTTTAGCATGGAAACTTTCACGAGCATTTGTGGTTCGTGAAATAGATGAAGAAAATTCTGCCCATATTTCTGGAGGAAATATTGCAGAATCTGTATTTATATAGTTCAAAAAAACATAATCTGTAAAATCGTGTATAGCAGTACAGCCAGCCGGCAGCGTAGACATAAAGTCATCTGTAAAGCAGTCATCCACTTCGTTAGGTGACAAAAACGGTAGACCAAAAAATGATTTTAAAAAGTTCCCATTTTCGCCCTCAGTATTATATACTTTAGCTAGACCTAATAACTGTATTTTTCGGTACCAAGCTTGTCCGAGATGGAACCGACATACTTTTATTTTGCTCATTGGCCATACTAGACGAACAGCTGAGTGAATAGATTGTTCAAAATCAATATGAAAAGTAGTTGGTAGGATTGGTGAACGTTTTTTTAAAAATTCTAGTGCTGTACAATAATCAGTAACTGATTTGCCCACCAACAAACAAAAAAATAATGGTACGTAAATACTATTTTTTACGCCATGGACCACGAATAATTGATTGTACGCAATTAGTATGTTATATTTGTGTCCGCAATTCGTATGTTACCTTTTTAGATTTCGTCCGCAACTCGCATGGTTTTTGTGACTTTGTCCGCAACTAGGAAACATCGGAAATAACATTGATTAAATATACATAGATGGCCCATACAATGATAATGTATGGAAGCTCCCAATAACCGACCGGGGGAGCCAGAAATCTAGTAGTATGGGAACTAGACATCAGAGTGCGCTATTTTTGTGGTTCAGTGGTCATATTATACGGCTTTGAGCCCAGGGGTTCCGATTTCGAATCCTGCAAAGATACAACAGATTTTTTTTTTTTATTTATCTTTACAATACGACAATTGACTATTAAAACGATGATATTACACTATTTATGAATATTATGTGCTGTACTGCTGTATATATGTGTTATAAATGGGTATTAACTCGTTATCACAGTATATAAATAGTTTTCAAATATACTATTTATTTTTGACAAAACAAACATTTAAAACATTTTATTTTGTAATACTGATCAATTATACGTGTCTGTAGTTCTGTAGTGACACGTCATTGTGGTTCACGAATATTATTATCTTGTTTCTGCACAGTAGAAAATACTTTAACATTTTTTATTTAATTAATTTAAACGTTTTGGTAGTGTGCGTCTATAATAATTATATAAATGTCTCGAAAAAGTGGACACAAGTGTTTATATTTCAACTGTAGTAAAAGTGGACGAACCGTAAGTGGTCTTAAGCTCTACCGATTTCCAAAAAACACAAAACTTCAACAACAATGGGTTATAAATTCAGGTAAAATATATTTTAATAACCAGATATAAAGACTTAGTTTTTTTACATAGTATATTATTTTTGTTAAATTTTTTACTTTTTATTTAATAAAGTTGTTTTTTGTTATGTTGATTATAATATTCTAAACCTATTGCTAAAAGTTATGGTTGTATAGTGACCAAGTGACAATAATAAATTATGTAACTAATAATAATAATAGATTGGTTTAATAAAATATATTGTGTTATATTTCAAACTACTCTAAAAATTAAATAAAACACTTTTTTAGGCAATGTCGACCTCATTCATTTAGAAACTGCTGATTTGTATAAAAAACATATATGCATGAATCATTTTCAAGATTTTGACTTCAACAATGATACTAAAAAATATTTAAAAAAATCAGCCATTCCAATACCATATCAAGAAAATGCTTTTTTCCACGTCCGCACTCCAATAAAAACGTATTCATTTAAAACTTTAAAGCATAACTCACCTTCAATGTCAACTTTAAAGCAATACTCTCCCACAAAATCTATTTATATTCCAACACCAACTAAGATAAATTCTTCTCGTGTATCAGAACAAACAACACCAATTCTTACTCCAAAAACATAACATTTAATTCAAAATTCAATTAATTTTCCTAGTCCCCTCAAATTTAAACCAGTTCAATTATTTGTAAATACAAATGAAGATTCTAAACACGAAATAGAGAAACTTAAAAAAACAATAGAAAATTTAAGAAAAAATTTAAAAAGTAAACGTTCGACAATATCAAAGCTCCGTAAAAGTTTAAGTAACGCTCGTCATTTATTTCGTTCTCATGATGTAACAAAATCCTTGCGTTTTCCATCAAAAGATGCTCAAATATTAGTAAATATGCAAATTATGAGAGGTAAAATGTCAAAAAAATCATGGTCAAAAGATGAACAAAACTTTGCTCTTAAACTTTATTACAAATCTCCGTCAGCCTATAAGTTTTTAAGAAACATACAAATTAATCTACCAGGGGTCAGTACAATTAGACGTTTTATTAGTTCTTATAAATTTAAGCCAGGCTTAAATTTAAATATTTTAAAACAACTTACGTTAAAAGTCGGTTCAATGTCAGATGAAGAAAAATATTGTACTCTGGTCTTTGACGAAATGAAAATTAAAAAGTTCTTAGAGTACTCCAAATATTTAGATGTTGTTGAAGGATATGAAGATTTGGGTACAAAAAGATGTAGTAACGCATTAGCTACTCAAGCTATGGTTTTTTTAATTAGAGGCATGTATTCTAGCTGGAAAATGCCTGTTTCGTATTTTCTTTCAGCTACATCAATGAAAGCAACTACTTTGAGTAAGCTGATTGTTGATCATGTACAACAATTAATAAACTGTGGGTTAAAAGTTAGAGCTATAGTATGTGATCAAGGCCCGAATAACAGGTCTGCTTTTAACAAACTTAATTTAACAAAAGAGTAACCATGGTTAATAGTTAATAATATAAAAGTTTTTGCCATATATGACGTACCACATCTTTTTAAAAATTTAAGAAATAATTTATTATCAAGCGATATAATTTGTTTAGATAATAAAGTTTCATTTTCGGACATCAAACAAACATATTTAATTGATAAACAAAGTACTTCAAGTCGAGCTCTTCTTAAAATAACGGACAGTCATATTAATCCCGGGCCATTTCAAAAAATGAGCTGTAAACTGGCTTTACAAATATTTAGCAATACAATGAGTGCAGCAATTAAAACTTGTATAAAAACTGGCGAACTTAATTCATCTTCAGCATTGTTTACTGCTAAGTTTATTACATTTGTTAATAATCTTTTTGACTGTTTAAATAGTCGATCATTGTACAGTTCAAATCCTTACATGTGTGCAATATCAAAAGAGAGACCTAAACAACTCGAATTTTTAGAAAGTGCAAAAACATGGTGCCAAAATCTAAAAAATGCAATGGCCATTCTAGACCATACAGTTTTGATGGATTAGAATGAACAATTAACGCGGTCATTAATATTTATGAAGAACAATCAAAATTAGGTTTTGAATACTTGTTAACGACGCGATTAAATCAAGATGTAATTGAAAATACATTTTCCGTTTTTCGCCAAAGAGGTGGTTATAATACAAACCCTACAGCAAAGGCATTTAGAATTACTTTTAAAATGTTATCTAATATACAATTGATGAAACCATCTGCATTGTCAAATTGTGAAGCAGATGACGATCGTAATATTATGTTTGAGTTTGATACAAATACAATTATAAAACCAACTGATGACTCTACCGTTAATGAAGAAGACGAACAATCCAACTCTAGTCTTTCTTCTTTTTCAATATCACCACTGGCTAAAAGAAATGAAAATTTAGTTAAGCCTATCGTGACTCTTTCTGTTTGCTCAGATAGTTATTTTAGTGGTTACTTAGGAAAAAAATGTTATGAAAAATTTAATTGTGTTGATTGTCAAAATTTAATGTTAACTTGACCCAGTAAACTATAATAAACAAACGGACTATTTAATATTTTGTAAAAATTACGGCATAAAATCAGAAAACTTTTATTTAAAAAAACCAACCGATAATTTTAGAAAATTCATTACAGAGTGTCAATTAATATAGTAGCTGAAAAACCATTTATGAATAAAATCGGAAAAACGATTGAAAGAATAATTTACAAAAAACTAGTTCCATCTTATTTTAATTTCAAAACTGAATGTTAACCTCATCTAGAGTTCATTATTTTACATTTGATCAACTATAAATTGCTTAGAGATTTTAATTGGAAGTCTAAAAATAATAAAAACCAAACAGTTGCTAAACTTAAGATTTTAAAGAATGTTTGATCCTCATTTCTCTAATTTGTGTATAATTATTAGGTACCTAACTGCCTACCACCTATTATTATGTAAAATTATTTTGGGGGTTTTTTAATTACTTTTTTTTATGTTTTATTAGTGTTTAATTATTATTATTTATAGATTATCATTAAACTCTTAAGTACGTAAAACGTAATAATTATATTTATATTATCTATACTATACTTTTATTTAAAATTGTTATTGTCTTAAATTTTAATATTTTAGATCTGTTCCAACCTGTGTTTACTTTTGTTTTAATTTTTGATTATAAAATAATGTATCTATGTGTTTATTAATTTGTAAAAGTGTAAAATCACAGCCTTTTTAAAATTTATTATCAATAATTTTAGATGAATATGTAAGTTTTAAAGTTGTTTTATTTAAAATAAAAATATTTTGCTAGATCCTAAATCAACTATGGTACCTATATTCTCATTGATAAAATATAAAATAAATTAACTACGGTGCGTGTATTCTCATTGATTAAATAAAAAATAAATCAATAATGTTCCTTAGTGTGCTTGAGTTGCTTTTGAATAATTATTATTTGAAAAAAATAATTATTTTACTTAAAATTAACATTTTAAACTTAACTTTATTCAGCAATCATCATAGTAGTGCCATGAGAAAACATAATATTCGAAAATAAAATAACATTATAATATGATTAGCCATTCAGATTTAGCATTGATTAAATATATATGTAATATTCTGTGGATTTAGTAAATAACAATATTCAATTTAATTTATATTCTTGGAATTCTTCTTATCGCGGTTTATTTTTATTCTACCGGTTTGTGTATTGTGTACAATTTAGTATTTATCAACGCTATCTATTGTCACATAATTTGTACTAATTTACGGGTTTCCATATTGCGTATAGCTATGGGCCATCTATGTATATTTAATCAATGGAAATAATCTATATAAATATATAAAGCTATAAGCCCATTTTTTTGAGTAAAATAAACTCGATAACTATTGGTTTAATTTTGATAGGATTTTTTTTTTTATGTGTTACTTATGATCATGAAAATGTCATAGGCATATATTTAGTCAGTTAATACCTAATTGGTTATTAATAATTAAAATAAGTGCTAAATTGACCTGAGCCCAAAACGTATACGGAAGCTTTCAAAAATCTGAACACATCAACAGAAAATATTTCCGGTATTTCTTGCCAATTCATATCCAATTTAAATGCTTTAGTGAGCCCACTCATTTCACTCCACGCATCAGTCCTAAATGCACTTATAGCAAAAAACACTGTCTAACAAAACTTTTCCGTTATATATTTTTTCTTTACTATCTATCTTATATGATTCAGTCCAAATTCGTTTTACCTTATTAAAATCATATACAACTAAATATGTTATCGGTTATGTGTATATTTAATAGGGTCTCCTGGCCCATACCTGTTTTTAATCTATATTTTATCACTGTCTAAATTATTATGTTCACGTCACTTTTCATATTCAAAATGTAATTATATACCTATATGTGGCGCGGTGGCCTGCCGGTTTCCAAATACCTGTAATCTGACCTTTCTCCCGTCAAATGTGTTTGATATCAGTTATTCCGAGAAATTTATAGATAATATATATTTTATATTTAAATAAATAGAAAAATATATATCCGTGTCGCCCATGTACACTAAAATAACGAATTCGATTACTTTGATATTTTTTTTTTTATGAACGAGTACATGACGGTGCAGATTTATAGTACATTTCTAATTCTATAAATTAATTTTAAATAATTGGCAAATATGCACATATATATATATATATTTTTTTTTTCATCCGTGTTACTAATTATTAGTTATTATTAATAATTAGTAGGAACTTAAGTGAATAGTTGATGTAGTATAACAGAATAAAACGTTTTCGTTGTTTTTGGTTAACACCATTGAAATTTTATAAGTTGTTGGTTTTTGATCCAAATAAAAAGGAAATCAAAAAGAAAATGAAAAATAGTTTTAAAAAATGACAATTAAATGATAAAAAAAAATAGAAAACAACATTAAACGAAATAGCTATGTTGATATTTCGGAAATATCATCTATATACTAAATCAAAAAACCAAAAATATAATTTATCAACACGCATTACGCCAAATATTAGCATTTTAGCATGTTAGGGTAACAAAATTTAACACGGATACATTTTTTACGGGAAACGAAGTGCATGGGGATAGTTAGTTATACTATAAAGATAAATGGTAAAGACTATAAAGACTAGATAAATTTAATAAGTATATAGAAAAAAAATTAATTATTTTTGTAATTTGATTATTATTTACCTCCCTCCTCTTGATTGCGTCTTTAAGAAGGCTGACAACGTCTTCGCCAACCACTCCCGAACAATTAAATCCTTTGGTCCAGCTATTTAAAAATCCTCTTGTAAGTCCAACTTGTCTAAGAGGAAAACTAAAAGTAAATCCCAATGGCAATGCCTTTTTGTTGTCTAAGTTATACTTATTTACAAATTCTGCCAGACATTTAGCAATATGATCAAATAACTACATAACATAAAAACAAACAAAGTTTAATACCTAGTTATCATCAATAATAAGATTATATTTTATTACTTCTGTGCCTTTGCCGGTTTGGATTTGACTGGGAACTTTGAAGGTTTCAAAGTCCATATGGAAGTGGTTTTCTTCTCCCAATTCAATTAATAGAACACGGAAGTTAGTACCACCCAAATCTAAAGCCAAGAATTTACCTCTTTCTGAAAGAAAACAAAATTAATTAAACGCCATTAGCAACTAAATCATGTAATCATAGGACTGTTTTAACCTGTTCCATTAGGTAAATCTTGTACATAAGTGACATAACATTTAACAACAGAAGATGGATTGGTTTCTTTGCTCAAACCATTCCTGATGGATATATCCATATCTTTCATCAAGGTGAACAGTTGTTCATTGGACAAAATAAGTGATTTGCAGTCAACTTTGATCTAAAAAATAAGTGTCTATTATTGTTCATATAATAAAATTTAAAAAAAAATATTTAATAATAAATAAAAATTCAAATAGATTATTTCTAACTTTAGGTATAAGTGTATAACATGTCATATTATAACATACACAAAGAAAACTCAAAAAAAATTTCTTCACAATATAAAAATTGTAATAACCCTATTTGAATAGGTATAATATTAGATACCTATTTCTACAAGATTTATACAATCTACATTATTAATTAATTTTTATTATTAATTAACTCAAGATTAATAATAAAAATGACTACCTAATTACTATCAGAATCAACAAAACAAAGTAGCTAGGTACAATAATTATATAACCTTTTAGAATCTAATAAAGTACTATATTATTAATAATTATGTAAAAATGTGATACAACATTAACATTAAAACTTCTTAATATCTCATTTGAAATTTAAACAACGAAATATTATTGATATAATAATAAGCTTATGTACTTACACAACGCAAATATTAATTAATAATCAAACAACAATAAATAAATATACTTTAATACAACATTATAAAAATTATCTCGATAAAAAATTAAAACGACCGGAAGTCATTAATGCCAATAGAAGATAATAACAACTACATGAAAAAAACGATAACGAAATACGCATTAAGAAAATCGAACTAGTCCTGCTACTCTCTCATATAAAACACGGTTGGCGAAAATAAATATTACTAGAATAAAAATATGTGACTTTCTAAAATGTTCGTATACTGTGTACGACGTACATATATTATACAAATTGACAAAAAAAAATAATTAAACTGAATTTTTTAGTAATGTGAGCCGAAAGAATAAGTTTCATTAGCTACCTCTAATAAAAATAGGCGTATTAATGATCGCTCACCTCATCACAGCATCAATATTCAAACTTTTATCAATATATTGCTACGAGATCTTATTTGAAAATTACGAACTAAGATGTACGAATAAGTCTTCGTGACTTAGTTTGTTTCGAATTTCTTTGATTATTCTTATTATTTTCGTCATTTGTAAGTTAATTTATTATCTAAATTAAATTGTAAAATTTCTAAGATTACATAATTTTGTTACGGGTATCAGTTATTAAATACTTAATTTTATATTTAATATAAGACCTTAATTTCAGTGCTATCATTATGTAGATATTAAATGCTTTTTATGTTAAGAATTTACCACTATTAATTATATATTTTTAGTTTTTAATTTTATGCCATAATCCATTATTTTAATAGATATAGCATGAAATCATCAATAAACCAAAATATAATAAGAATCTAATTAAACAAATATATATATTTCATACCATACAAATTAAAAAAAAAAAATGTTTGCTTTTATCTATTATTTTTATTATAGTCGTAAACTGATTTATTATCAAATTTTAAGAGAAAGATATTATCTAGGGCTTCATATAGATTTTTTATAATGCTTATAATACTTAAACTCTAAAATTTTTAAACATTTCATATTAATTCTCATGGCAGTTAACGTGTTATTAAGTATAAAATATTATGAAAATTAGTACTAATAGATAAAAACACAATTAAAATATAATAATATAAAAAGGGGAAAAATATAGATAACCTATTTGCTATACGATAGGCATTGAATATTACTCGTCATTAAGTCATTACTTATAAATTAAAGAAATCTTATTTTAAAATCTTAAGCATTAGCTGTAAAAACTGACAATTGTATAGATTTTTAATTAAAAATAGTTTTGTGATTTTCATGATTTTGACGTATTTTCAAATGAATTATTGTAAATATTATTCAAACAGTTATATAATTTATATATTAAATACATTTAAGTAATCAAAAGATTTTATACGATCCTTAAATGCTTATAAAAAAAAAATCATGTAGATGTACCTTTAGTATTTTTAAATATGTATTATAACAATTTACAAAGAACTTAATGTTAAATGTCCAAGCTTTTTGACTGACTAAAAATGTAATTAGGTATTTATAATGCGTTAAAATTTCAAGGAGCTACGATTATTCGTTTTCAAATTACAACAAAATAACAAAATTTGATTTAGTTAAAAAACTAGTTTTTAAATTTAAATTTTTCTTTTATTCATAATCATTAGGAAAAGTATGTATCAGGAAAGTTATTGTAGTCAAATATCGATGCATTTTTTTTTTTTTTTAACCTTAAAAAGTGTCTCCAAACAAAATATAATATAAAGTAAAATAATTTTTAAAATTGTAATAATCACAGCAATACAAATTTTTTAAGTAAATATCTATCTCAATATAAATAATCAAAAATAATATTGATTTATATTTTATGAATCATTAATGTTTTAAGGCCCTTACACAAGTTCGCGCGCTGATGCGATTTTAAATCACCGCGAATGTTCTCCCAAAATTAAGTATGTGCGATCAATCGCGGATGATTGCGGATTTTATTCGTTCGCTTTGCGTAGTGTGAATGGTCTAATTTAATACAATTTGTTTAATTTCAATCGAATGTTCGCAGCGATTTAAAATGGCGTCCGCGAGCGAACTATTCGCCTAGTATGTAAAGACCTTTAATGTTTCATTAGCGGATAATAATCATTAACGTTTTAATGTTTCATTAGCAGACAATAATCATTAATGTTTTAATGTTTCATTAGTGGACAACTATTAATGCGAACATTGATACGTTGTCTGTAATATATCGCTATTATATTTTACCATTTATCAACAATTATTATATTCATAATGACCTTAACGCAGTTTTATATGAGGAACTACACTGCTTGCTTATTGTGAAAATATATATATATATATTTTTTTTTTTCATCAAATTGAATACGTTAAAAAATATATTTCATTTGAATTATAATTTTATGATAAAAGCACTGACCACGTAACTAATTACGTATACATACGTTTTATATGATAAGTTAGTAAAACATAATCATTTAAGTAGAAGAAAAATGCGTTTTAATTTATTTATAATATAATTTGATGTTTGAGTATACTTCTAAAAAACAAGGGTCATTAGTTATACTTATAAGTAAAGCTAGTATTTAAATGACCTAAGAACTATCAAAAATAAAGCCAAAGATGTCTTTTTACCGCTCGAATGTACTTAAAAATAATAAACAATTTTTTTTTTTATTATATTACAAAAATTAATTTAATATACATACACTTTAATAATAATAGTTTTTAATAATTAAAATAATAATAATTTATAGGAAGTTTAATAAATCATTGAAAATGAATACGAAAAAAATAAAAAAAGACTCATTGGCAATGATTTTTTATCAGAAAACATTATATTTAAATTAATAGTGATTCTTCCTAAGTATACAAAATTATATGAACTATGCTAAATTATGAGCATTGCATATGTATTGAAGCTAATAAAATTTTAAATTTCTTGAGATAATATTTTGAATTATCTACCTAATCTTACATTAAAAAAAAAAAATCAAAATATGTGTAAATATGATTTAAAAATTAATAAAATTATGTGAAAAAGTAAAATAAGACTTTTAATTTGAAGTATCTATTAAATGAAATTAATTTTGTTCCTTGAATGCATTGTTCTATACAGTACAAATCAATGCATATTGAACTTTTTCCCAATTCATTATAATATATAGCTTAAGTGAGACTCAATAAGTCACGTTAATCTAGTCATTATCAATAATTATTAGGCAAGTCTGTTAAACAAATTTCAGTGATTCAAATCATTGTATGTAAATATTCTGTGTATAAAATATAGTGTTATACCTACTACCTATATACTATGTATAAATACGGCATATGATCACATGTCACAGCTAGTATAATAAGTTCTTACTAGTTCACCAAATGCAAAATTAAACTATTCAAATCAACTTGTTATTTTATTATTTTTAATATTTTGTTATCTATATTAAACAAAATTGTAATACACTTTTTTTAGTTTGTGAAAAATACATAATAGTAAAAATTAAAATAACTTTAGATAACGACAAGTCGTATAACATCAGTTAAAAATTATTTATTTTTTATTATTTATACTCATTGCTTTTTTTTAAATTTCCATAATAAACTAAAAATATAAATGTAATTACTAATAATAATATGTATTATATTGTATAACAGTGTTTCCCAATCTATAGATCGCGAAATATTTTTATGCGTCACCAGTCGCGACCTTTAATTAAAATATACATAAAAATAATTTCAACAGAAAATTTATGAATGCCTAACTTTTATTTTATTTGATACCTCTATGTATAATAATAATGTGAAATCTTGCTAGTATTATAGATTATACAATGTATATATCAATATATCTTTATTAAGTTTGTATTATATTTTTATCTTATCGGTATACATGCTAATGACTTTCGATGTGGTATCGGTCAATTTTCCATGTAGTTGAGCAATAAGCAATGCATAGAGAGAGTACGAGAGTAGGTACAAACGATAAGTTTTAGTTTACGATTAGACACTCATTTTTAAATACTCAAATTTTATATAATGTATTAAGTTTTAATTTTTCTAATGGATAAATTTATTGTCTGTAAAACCACATCCATTGGTACCAGTCAACCAGTTTCATCACGCAGTTCAGTAAAATACAAAAATTGTTTTTTAATGTTGGCGGGGGAGGATCGCATAACCAATAAATAGTAAATTTATAGTCGCCATTATAAAAAGGTTGGGAAACTCTGTTGCATAGTATACGTTTTAGATTGCAGTTTCAAATTTTAATATATTCTTCAAGTAATAAATATGGTGGTTTGAGTTAGAGATCCTCTGATAGAGACTATCAAGAAAGAATATAGATGCACATTGTACCTAATACCTGGAATAATATATAGAATGATGTTTATTCGTATCCAGTATCCAAACGAGGTACGGTTAGCGCAGCAGGATACCTTTAACAATAAGGAGATGATCACCTGCAAACAATTCTACGAATAATCCAGGTGGGTACATTATATAGGCACTAAGGTACTACTAACAACAATGACACAAAAATCTTGTCATTTCTCAACCCCATGGGTCCGGTTAGGTAGGTATATGTTTCATCACCGTCGCGGGGAATAGGTAATAAATTATGTGCACGAAAAAAGGTCAGCCGCCGTAGTATGAAACATACACCCCCCAATCCACTCACAAGATTTCTTTCTACGTCTTAAAATATTACTTTAAACACAACTGCCGTATTTCGTGTAATATTATGGTCTGAACACAGATAATGTTTTAAATTTTATACGTTTGATAATAAGCTAATTTTAATTCTAATACTAATTTTAACATTTCGTTATTTTCAATTTTTTATTTTGGCAAATTTGTTTAAGAGCTCGTCTCTTTCCTAATAAGAATGTGCATCTCATCTATAAGTGCCTTTAGTCTAAACCATTGGTTATTAACCTTTTTGTTGTCGCGTGTTACCTAGATGGATTTTAAGATGGACTATAAACCACTTTGGATTTTGGTTTAAAAAATAAAAAATTTTGCTTTATTTTATAAGTTTTTTCAGCAGATTAGTGTATAAAGTTAATAAAATATTAAAATCATAAATGAATATAAATAAAATATAACAATACCGGTCTACCAATTATAAAAATAAATAAATAAAATATACCTTGGAAATATAATTTTTTCCAAAATTTTCTTTTTTTTTATCGCGGACCGAGAGTTGAGAACTGCTGGTCTAAACCGTTGGTGTCACAGAAAAGCAATAAATTTTAATAAATTAAAATGAATTTTAATTTTTTACTAACATCTCGACAAAAAAATGTTTAACTAGAAGAAATTACTTACGGTTACTTGGTCGGCAGACGAAGATGGAGCGATTTCATCGAAGCACATGGCGGCAACGTATTATAAATAAACGAATAATAAAAATAAAGAACCTTAACGTTTAACGTTATATTGTTATTATTATTTTATGAAATGTAAACGGAGTCAAACACACTTGCACGATTTACTTAGATATAGAACTACCTCAGCAAACAGCATATATTATACTAATCGATCGACAATCTCCAGGACTAGTCGTACCTGTATAATCTTTCAGGATGCCGAATACAGCGCTTCTAGTCTCCTACAGGTGACTACACTAAAAAATCGATATCTAATTATTAATTCTACTATCGATTTTACTATATCATTTGTTAGTAAAATTAATATCAACGATCTTATACATAGTATAATCTGATAAATAATCAATATATTAATACCGATGTATTAGTTATATTCACTGTACCATAGTCACCAGAAATGCTCTAATATCTTATTAACGGTGCAGTATAATTAATATATCGATATCGATTTATTAGTGAAGGAAGTCTTGGTAGTTACTAAGAGCTGTAATCAGCGTTCTCTATAATTATATATAAAATAATATATTTTTACCTTAAATTAAAACAAAAATGATATAAACATTGATAAATTCAAGTATTTTTCTTTAATTTTCTTTTTTATTACACCAAAAATTTTTCTTAGTAAGAATGATTCAGTAAAAATAAATAAAGCGTCTAAACCGCTATCTAGATAACTGTGGTTTAAACACAATGATACACATTAAGCATATTGAACACGGTCGTCTTCTCCATTATCATTATGCTAGTCTATTTAGCTGTTATCGAATTCAAAATAAAAAGAATTTAATAATTAATAATTAAGTTAATAATTTTCTTTTCAATACATATTTTATGATAAATATTTAAATGGTTGCCTAATTATATTTTGTTTTTGTTTTTAGAATACACCTCATACACAGCTGAGCGGTACTTATCTACCTTTCTTGCTTTATTTATTTTTTTTTTTTCATTACTTTTGCTTATTTTAAGTAATTTTCTTATATACTATTCTTTTTGAAAATTTGAAGCTTAAATTTATATATTTAAATTGCACTAAGTATACTTATACTAGGATAAATACAATTTCAAAATACGAACTCTTGTTTCCTCTACAATATATAGCATCTGAAGACAAACCACTTCTACATTTTAGTCTTTAAGGAGCACAAAACATAAAAAAAAATATGTTTTTTAATTTAAATATTCAGTTCTAAGAATAATGGGATAGGTTTAACGTATCTACTATCTACTCACATTATTCAATAAGTTATTAGCAATTAAAAAAAAACGAGTAACGTCATTGGACCAAGTTCGCGATAATTACCTACCTTATACGTGTAAATGTTATTTGCTTCACACAAAAATTTTCCTACTTAAAAAGTATATTTTAAAATCTGTGTTGTATAATGTGGCGTGTTCTAATCTCAATATTTTTATTATTGTATATTTATTATAAGTAATCTATAGTTAATTTGTAATATAGTTAGATGAAAATAATTGTTTAAAAATAATTATTATGGAAATTTCTACCAAGATAACACCATAATTATTGAATGTGGTAAAATAAGAAAATGTTTTGAAGCCCGCCAAAATGTGCAAAGTGAAACAATGAACAGAGTTACCAATCACCTTTTCAATATTTCCTATATTAAAGTTATTTGTATATGAATCGATCATCTGCATTACTCGAATGCTATTCAGGAATCAAAGAGATCAAACGAAATAAAAAATTGCTCGTGTACGAATTATCACGTATCGTTTAGCCATTCTTTTCTATATTAGATCTCTAAGTACGGTTATTAAAATACTGTACGCCCTACGCAAATGCGCATTCACATAGTAGGTATATGGTGTATGACAAACAGCGGCCTCTCGTCGTTTTATTCGAACTACTATTATGATTAGTCATTTAGACTTAAGAATAAGGTTAGACGCAATTTATTAACTAAACGTTCCGTGTTATAACCACCCAAAAAAAGTATTATCCTTTGTACGAATTAACAACTACGTTGTTTGAAACATAATCGCTAATCAATATTTGTTTTATATTCGTGGCTTCAGTCCGGAGTTCAAATTTTACTAATTACACACAGTCGATTCACAAGGTAAACACTCTTTAATATGATTATTAATTAAAATATAAAAAAAATTTGGATTCAATTAAACGGAAAACGTTATCTTGAATATAATGAAAGTTTTAATATTTAAACTAAAAAATAATGTTAAGCTTTTGAGAGTTTGATGAGGTATAAAAAAAATAGTGGTGTCCCTTTTGGGGAAGGGTGGTGTTGGGGCATATGCCTGCTGCCATGGCTGTATAACATGTGTGCATTGTAATTAATTGTTATAATTATTTTGAAATATATTTTTTAACGAAGACATGAAGTAGGTATTTAATATTACGATACATTGATAAGTATATTTTTGATATGTATGGTCGAACCAGGTCAAAATTTACCTAGGGATCTACTGCTTTTAATTATTTATATTAACTATTTTACTTTATGCTTGTGCTATAAACTAAAAACAAGGCTAAAAAATTATGTTAGTAAGTATACGTATAAGCAATGGCATAGTTATAGGGAAGATGATAGAGATAGAACTCTCCAGAGCCTTTTTGTTTTTAATGTTTAATGCTTTGAATTATACTCGATGTTAGATTGTTTGATTATAGAATTAACCATATTATGTTATAATCATGGATATAATATGCTATATAGGGCTATAAAGGTATGGTGTGACATGGTTTTTGGACGTTGTTGCCAAATGGTGCTAATAACCAATTAGAATTTATGATAGTTAAACGTTTATGTAAAATTTAATTGTGTATAGAATTATGTTTAAAAAAGGATAAACTTGTTAAGGGAGGTGTATGGGCCAAGCCTCCACTTTATGTTTATCCAATAAATTATATATCCTCCCTCAGAACAAAATCATAATTACACCTTGCGTATACATATAGTATACACATTGATATACATAATATACATTATAATATATTGTTAACGGTAAACTCTCATAGGTCATAATCCATAGACTCCATAGATAGAAATAATACAAAAAAAATACCTATCTAATTGAAGTTAAAAATTATTTTGGATTTCCAACTAAAATTTACAGGTGTCTAACCGCTTTGAGTAATAAAAAATATGTTCATGTCAGTTATACTATATTTAAATAAATACAATTTTCTTATTTTATGTATTACATTGTTAAATATTACAAGTATAAAATATCCCAATTTCTGTGTCTATTAATAAAATTATTATAGCTATGACATTACTTTTTTAAGTAATTTTCTATTTTAAGAGATGGTGAAAATATATGATATGTACTAATACAATTTGTTATATTTGCTTAATTTTTAGTGCAAAGTTTAAATTTAATGTTGAAAAACTTTTAATCGATGAATTTATTATTGATTAAAATTATAATAGTTTTTTTTTTTTCAATAAAAATATTTAAATAGTTATGTTATTTATTTTTGATTAGATCAAGATAAACAATAAAATATTTATCAAAATTAATGATATTACCTTTATAGTCATAATTATTTATTTTATAATTTGAATCTTATTCATATTTAATGTCAATAATGTCATATATTAAATTTTAGAATTTTTTTATCAAAGGTTCATTAGAATTATATGTGAATACAAATAAAATTTTCTTTTCGTGATGAGTAATTTCATTATGTTAAATAGATTTTTCAATTAAACTTAAATTTACTTCAAATATTTTATTATTATTATTATTATTATTTAATGTAGAATTTAACTCAAAATGACAAAAAAAATATTTATGATTGAAAAAACTTAGATTTAACTTAAAATTTTGATCAAATAAATATTATTCTTTTTTTATAATTGAAATATAACAGTTAGTATTTTTATTTTTATATTCAATGATAGAAAACTATTTAATAGTTCAACTAAATAATTTACTTTTAATTCTGTTTTATTAATTTGATTTTGAACAAAGCCTTTAATATTTTTTATAAAATCTCGTGTATAAAAATTTGATTTTTGAACCTATTACTATATTATAATATTTAATATTTAGTGCTAGTCATATTGATTTAGGCCATATTATATTATTTATGGGTTTTAAATTTCAAATATATTGAACATCTAAACAACTTGATAATTATTCAGCAAAAGAAAAACTGATTGAAACACTTATATTTATTAATTTATCATTTAATACAAGATTTATTTTAGGCAAATCATAAGTATTTAATTAGTTTTTAATTTCACTTATCATATGTATTCAGAAATTTTATCTGTTAATATTTCACCATTTCCACCTAATTTAAATTTACATTATTTCTCTATATTTATTTAATAATCTTTAAAAGTGGGGTAATAAATTATTGGTTTATTACAAGTACAGTAGAACCTCTCTCATCCGCCCTCAACTGGTCTGCCTGATCCGACCATAGTATAATCGATATGAATACTATGTAATTTAAAAATACAATTTGGATTTTCTACTTTATAGAAGATATTATATAAAATTATTGCTAGTTTAATATTTCCCTTATCGCTTGTCCACTTTAGTACTCCGATCTCTCTCGTATCATTTCTATCGGTGTGCGTATTTTGAAATATTGCAGTGAAGTCTAGAATGTCATTTACTAAACAAAAATCTATAACTGACTTTTTTTCTAAGTAATGTAAAATATAATAAATTTCTGATATAATCTTGTATGTAATATGTAAATAAAAAAATATTCTGTATATTCTGATAATCCGACCTTTTTCACGTTTCGACCACACCCCCAGTGTCGAAGGTGAGGGATTATAGAGGTTCTACTGTAATGAAAAATCAAACGTTATGTTATAAATACCAAAGTATTTTTTATAAATTTTTATTTAAATTTTAATAACAAGAAGATTCAGTTTTAATATTGTTTATACAATTTATTGATACAACTATAGGTTCAATTTGTGTGTTTGATTGTTTAATAGTATATTTACTTTTTATATAATTGTACTTCATTTTTTACAATTTTTATTAAAATATTTAATATTAATCAAATTTAATACTATTAAAATTATTGATTCAAGATCTAAAATCAACTTATTGTTATTATTGAAAATTAGATGTGTTAAACAAATACAGCCGTTCTTAACTTCTATAAATGTAATTTATAAAAGTAAATAAATATATTTATTTTAAATTTATTCAAAATCTATCAAATGTATTGTTTTTTTTGTTAACTACATTTTTAAACCATTATAAATAGTGCTCGGATTAATATGTTCTAAAAACCTTAGAAATATGCACTATAAAATATGCATTTATGCTCTTATTTTATAGAAATATACCCTATAAAATAAAAATATGCAAAAAAATTGATTGAAAAAAGTCTTAAATTTTCATTAAATATAAATAAATAAAATCGAATGAAAGTTACACGCTCTCAGATCACGACAAACATGACTAATGTATGATTCATTAAAACTTACTCAATAAAAGATGACTGTCTCGATAGGTCTCAGATAAATTAGAAAACGACTTCGCCAAATTACATGGACAATAAATATAACTATAAATATGTTATTTTAATTAAAATAAGCAAAATATTATATTTTATGCATTTAAAAACCGTTGATATGCAATAAAAAATCATAAAATACAGAAATATGCATGTCAAAAAAATGACAAAATATGCTAAATAAAACTTTAGATTTTGGATCTATTTATTACAGATCAAACTTGAAGCTTACCTAGCTATTTTTTGGCCTGTTCAGAAAAACATGCAAACGCATATAAGTCTGAGCCTTAGTTATAAATAAGATTAAAACAATTAGATTTTGTTTAAAAAATTACATTATGTTATCATATTTCCTTTTGTAAAAGCATTTTAATATCTATCAGATAAAAATAAAAATGTGTAAACAAAGATAGATGTCAAAGTTTACTCGTAATATTAAACATCAAACATCAATGTTTATAAGTTTATGTTTATGATTACACATTACACAACTGATTATTTTTTAGAACGAACACACTAAATTTTATCATTAATTTTTATTTATGTTATTTACATGATGACAATATTACTTATTAAAAACATTTACAAGATGTTACCTTATTCATAATATAATTATACTAGGTATTTAAATATAATTAAACATTAACTATAATGTGTTCAAACATTGTAGTATGATTGGTTAGGAGCGCAGTAAAGGTTAATATATAGGAGTGGGCAATATTATTTTGCACTTATTTTAGTGTTATAATTATATTATGACAAATACATTTTATTATTAATCTTATTTGTACTTTAGTAGTATTGAACTAGGTATTTCAATAGCATTTTAAATTATTTTCAACACTTAGAAATAAAATAAAAATATTGAACAGGAAATTCAAACATTTAATCTTCCTGCCACAAACAAATTTTTAATTTCGTCCTAATTGAAAAATAAATTCTGACCAATAAGTACTAAATTAATATTTATTTCATTACAATCATCCAAAAACATAACTACTAGGACAAATACATTTATATTTACAAAAAAAAACATATTTTAAATGTATGACAAAAATAAGTTGTTGAATGAAACACAATTTTGCAGAGACAATGTTAACCTAACTATCTAAAAATAAAATACGTAACTTATGATTAAAGCCCATATTTATATGCATTTTCATGTTTTTTCTAAACAGTCCAAAAAATAGCAAATTAAGCTTCAAATTTGATTTGTAGTTAATAGATCCAAAATATAAAGTTTTATTTTGCATATTTTTGCATATTTAGTCATTTTTTAACATGTACTGCATATTTCTATATTTCGCGATTTTTAATGCATATATACAGTTTTTAAACGAATAATATGTAATGTTTTGCTTATTTTAATCAAAATAATGTATTTATAGTTATATTTATAGTCCATGTAATTTGACGAAGCCATTTTCTTATCTTATCTGAGACCTATTGGAAACAAGTAGTAATCTTTAACGAATCATACATTAATCGTGTTTGTTATGATCTGAGTGTGCGTAACTTTCATTCGATTTTATTTATTGAAAATAAAAGATTTTTTTTTTAACTGATTTTTTTAGATATTTTTAATTATATAGGATATATTTCTATAAAATAAGAGTATAAATGCATATTTTATAATAAATATTTCTGAGATTTTTAGAGCGTATAAATCCCCGCCCCTATTTATGACCAATAAGTAATCAATACAGTAGGTAATTAATAAAATGTACTTTTGATATATTAATTTGTTGTAATATTTGTAATTTTGATTACTTACAAAAAAAACCTAAATCACTGATACAATTACTAATACAACAAACTATTCACAAAATATTTTAACGCCAGGTGGTTAAAAAAAAAATTGATTAAAGCCCTTGCACCAATGCTACCGATGAACAATCATTTTTAGAGCTTTGAAATGTTAAAAATTATTTAAGATCCACCTTATCTCGTGATAAAATAGCTTCCCGTTCATTGTTATTAATAGAAAATAAGATGCTTTGAACTATTAATTGGTCAAATATTATGTAAGAATTTTTGAACTAATAATAAAAAAAAAAACAATAATTTTAACACTGTTTTATGATATTTGTAATTTAAATTATTTTATGTGTGTATATATTATAATAATATGCATAATATTATTTTATTGTTGATAAAGATAGGTACATTAAGCATGACACAAATCAATGTTTAATATAAACTCCATAATAACTACAAATATAGGAGTTAATCATTATTTATTGGTTATTGAAATATAAACATTTTACATAATAAATATTCCATCTTCCAGTAATATTAAAAGAAAATTTTTACGTAGCTATAGTATTTGTATGAACTGGAAAAGTGTAACTGAAACACCAAGTGTAACGAGGACAATTCTTAAGTTGTTCATAAAAATGTGATGGCTTAAAAAGTTCATTATCTTTATTTCTTAAAATATTAAAAATTTGTTTAATATGGTAGGAAGATTAAATGTTTGAGTTTCCTGTTCAATATTTTTATTTTATTTCTAAGTATTAAAAATAATTTAAAATACTATTGGATTACCTAATTCAATATTACAGAAGTACTAATATGAATAATAATAAAATGTATTTATCATAGTATAATTATAATACTAAAATAAGTGGTCTATGGTAACCAAGATGTATTTTAGAATAAATCTGTACACGTATTTCTTTGCCACATTATACACATGTTTTTTTTTTTTTTTTAAACACTAAACAATTATAGGTACTACAAATTTTTTGAACAAAAAATCTAACTGAAACTTGAAAGTTAATAAAAATTACAAATAACAAATACAATATAATATAGTAATTATTTTTACTATTAATACTATTAAAAACAATAATTTAAATTCCTAAGTCACATACCTTAACTTTAAAATAACTTTCTAACTTCATACAGCTGGAAATGCAATCCTTGATTTTATTTTTATTTTGCTTGGCCAAATTTCTAATTTTTGCAACACCCGACACTTTTGAAAAAAATGAATAAACAATTTAAAGTAAAAACAAACTAAATCGACGACAAAATTTCACTACATAGATGCGTATTGCATAGCTACTAACTAGTGCAATTGCCAATTAGCGACTGTGGACGTAGAGGATAATACATATTTCATTATTTCATAATAATCATAATATTATCAGGATTATAATTTATAATAACAATAATACACACAACATTTACGGTCAAACGGGTATGATTAAAAATAGAATTTTATTTCCACTCCGATATAGAATTATTCTCTCCCGTATCATTTATCACAAAAAGTATGATTGTAAAAACTATATAACAAATACACTACTCTAATATTCTTTATACTATCACAGTATCACAAGTCACAACTATTCGTATACACTACCACAATATATTAATATAATTATCTGTATGCGTGTTTATGTATAAAATATTATTACATAAACGTCTATATGGTATATATAGACATACAGTATAGTGTATACTATGAAATAATTTTGTATATCTTTATAATGCGTTCAGTACATTGTTATAGTTATTATTTTATTAATAATAGTTGTTTCTCAAGTCTGTTTTTTCCATAATATGATATATCATACAATTTTTATGATTTTTTTTTTGACTCTTTGTGGAGTGAAAAAGCTGATTGTATATTATACACAAAAAATAATTTACAAAAATTTACCGCCCCAAAAAACCTTGGTCTGAGACATATCAACTATCTATAATTTTAAGTTTTGACCATATAGTAAATTTATATTATTATTAAAAATCATATTTACTAAATTAAAAAGTAATATTACATTTAATTTTTCTAATTCAAGATATGAATAATTGTGTATGGTATTACATTTATAAAAAAAATAATGATCTAATACTTTTAATAAGTACAAAATTCTACAATTTTTACTAAGAATTCAATATTGTTGGTTTGAATAAAAATTAAATAAAAAAAGTGTAACTTATTATATAATGTTTGGAATTTCAGGTTTAAAATAATGAATTCAAACAATGATGATATTGGAAATGTTGACTTTTTTTCAATAAAAAAATGTCGTCTTTGTCATCGACAAATAAGTGGAAATCCAAAAATCCTGAATTGTCTTCATTTTATTTGTGAAAATTGCATTACAATAAATAGTACTGATTTAGGTAAACCTAACTTTGTTTTATTAAACAATATTATAAAGTTTAAAATTACTTAAACCTTAAAATTTGATTTTACCTAGGTATACGGTGTGAATGCCACATATATACTAAGGATGAACTCACTAATTACCCAAATGGATCGCAGGTTAAAATATGTTGTGAACAAAATTGTGACATGATAGCAAATAAAATTTGCATGCCTTGCAATAGCATATATTGTGAATCATGTTCAAAGGTTATCTTAAATTTCTTTATTAAATATAAAATATATATTTTTTTAATCTAAAATATGTTTTATTTTTTTAATTTTATAGATACATCTGAGCAATCAACAAAATCATCAATCTGCCTTAATAATGACTTATCCATTGGAAAAAGTAGTTTGCATACAATGTATTGAAGTAAGTTTTTACTATAAATACCTACTTATATATTTTACTTAGTTTATATAGAAGTAAATATTTTTACATGACATGTATTTTTATTATTTTGTTTTAGAGATATGTAGAAGTATATTGTACTAAATGTTCGGAAATAATTTGTTCTCTTTGTAAATTAAAATATCACGAGAACCACAATTTCAAAATTATTACCACAATGGCCAACAAATCCAAGTTTGAATTTGACATAGAGTTATTTGAAATAAAGTATAGTTAAAAAAATTATAGTAAACAATGTTTAATTTTTAGTACCTATTAAATAATATATTCTAAAATTATTTTTATTTTACAGAAAAAGTACTGAATTTTTAAATAGTTGGATAGAAAGATCAAATCAAACTATTGAGAAATTGACATCTCAAAAGATTCAAACTTATGACAAAATTGATAAAACAATGCGTGTGTAAGTTATGAACTTTGTAATAAAATAAAAATTATTTTGTTTATTGTTTTTTCTTGATTCAGGTTACACAATACAATTGATAAATGTTCAATCCAACTAAAAAAAATGCTTGAAAAAAAATTAGATAGAGCTGTTGATGAAATTAATACTAATAAAGAGATTCTAAATCATTTAAAAAAAGAAAATGATAATCATTTTGACTTATTAAGCATTTTGATCAATCAAGATGAAACGGTTGATATCACTAAACATACAAAGTATGTTAAATTTAAGTTAAATATTTAATAAAAATGTGCAGATAAATAAGATTAATTTATTTTAGATATGTCGTAAATCGAATGAACGTTAATAGAAGTTATACTGATATTATGGAGGGAGAAATAGTGATTTCTTTGGCTTACAAAGATGAACAATTCCTGAGAAATTTTGCTAAATGTAAGTTAATAAGCATATTAGTACATTAATAATATTCATAAAATAATAAATATATTTTTTTAGTACTTGAAGGAGTTAAAAATGTTATTTCAATAAAAACTGATAAGAAAAAGTTAACAAATAAAGCTCTTCAAGTTGATGTAAGAATCTGTAAGAATATTGTAACAATAATTTTTGTTTTAATATTATTCTAATACTGATAATTATGCTGATTTTATTTTATTAGTATACATTTAAGCTTATACTGAATCTTAAGATTCAAAACTTCAAAGCATGATTTTTTTTTAAACAATTATGCTTATTTTATTGGCAAAATAAACAGCTTTTATTTAGTAATCAGATTTTGATTATTTGTATTAAAATATTCTATATCATACACATGTGCATAACTTATAAATATTTGTTTTGACTATATTATTTTTAGGAGCCTCTCAAATCAAGTTCTGAGATACAGGATAACATGGAGATTGTTGAGAATAAAAATATAGTAGATATAAGTAAAGTATTAACTACTCAAAATTTAGATTTTAACAATACTGATGCTCATATTAATAATGATTAATTGTTTTTAAATTTATATTTTAGATTTTGATAGTCCAAAGTTTATATCACTTGCAATATGTTGCTGTTGTAATCAATTAACAAATAATCTAATACACTGCGTTAATTGTCAGAGGTTTTATCATAATAATTGTCATATTCCTCCAATAGATAAGGATCTTAAACCTAACCAGTACTTAATACTTAAAATTATTTATTTATTTTTATAATAATTGTATTTAACTTTTTATAGTCCATCATTGAAAAAATGGAATTGTACACTTTGTCAAAACATTGAAACACATGTCATTGCATTATACAAAAAGGATTTTACAGATTATAATATAATTAATAATGCCGAACAAAAAGTAATTGAACGTATATTATTGGAGTTATATTGTCAATATATTTACAGTAAATACTATCAAAATTGTTTGAATAGAGATCAAGTAAGATTTATGAATATAAAATAATTGTTAATGAGATAACATTTTTGTAAGTCAAAATTAAATATTATGTATTTTAGTACCCATTGTATTATGAAAAAATTAATGATCCTATATCACTCAATGATATAAAACGGCATTTAATAACATATGCATCGTATATATCAACCATTCATGCACTTAGGGATGTACAAAAAGTGTTTAAAAATGGAATGTCATATTATTCAGTAAGTATATTGTTGATAAATTATTTTAAACAATATTTATTCTCACAGAACTCATAACAGCATGGTTCAGTAGCTAAGTACATGAAACTTGTTCCCAGCATATATTATTTATGTCGCCGAAAATAAACCATGCATAATTAAATAACAATCACAATATTATATATTAGTATAGGTATATAAGAGATGAAAATTTAAGAAAAAATATTGGCAAACTACCTATAATATTTTATTTAAATTAATTGTAAACAATATTAAACGTATTTGTATATGTTTGTTTTGGTATTTCATTATCAAAATAACAAAAATAAATTTTCTCTATTTACTTCTGAATTGAAATAACATCTTTTTTAATTTTATATTGTCATTTAGCATATAAAAAGCATTAGTTTTACGTTGTTCAATGAAATACTAAAGAACTGTTTAATTACAGTCTAATATATACTTGTGTCAATTGTATAATATTTAGTATTTTACATTATAAAAAATAATTAAATATTAGTACCGGTTTTACAAATAAATAGGTAAAAAATTGATTTTTCATTAAATAAAAAAAAATAATTAAATGGTAATAATTGTATATAATTATTATTAGTTCATTATTAATTTAATTTTATACATTTTATAAGTTTTAATATTATATTTTAAAAGATTAATTATGTTTATATATTTCATGGTTCATATTCTATATTTTTATATTATTATATTATTAAAATTTGTGAATTTTTGAGCATTCTTTATAAACTTGTTCAAAAATTAAAAATATATTTTATTAATATTTCTAATATTTGTTTTTAGCCAAGTGATCCTGAATATAAGTCTGCAGAAGAACTTCAGATCTTTTTTTATAGAATGTTAACTAATTGGATACCAAACCTTGACATTGCGTGTCTACAATAAAAAAATAACAACAATCAAGTAGTTGACAATTAAGGTCTATCGACATAATATTATGTTAGTGACCATTAAAGATTTTTAAAGATTTATTTTAATGCTTAATTATATTGTAGCATTTATAAAAACTTAATGAAAATTTAAGATTATTTAATGTTTATTATTGATGTATAATTAGTTATTTTATTGATATTAGTCGTATTTTATTTAATATGTATATACTTATATTAATTATTGTAAAATGTATTTAATTTTTCCATTATAATTTTATGGTGTATAGCTAAAAACACTTTCAAACACTTTAATATAATTTTAATTTTAATTTATTAGAAATCACATGTAAATAGTTCTATTAAAAAAGTAAATTAATTAAAATAATCTTATTACACCTATATTTATTTGAAGAAATAGGGTATATGTGTTTATTTATAATTTGTTGCTATGAACATTTAATTTTAATTTTGTAAAATATAAAATAAAAATTAAATGATAATCATTAAATATAATTTTAATTCAGTGTTTGTAAGTTTATTATTAGTATAGTTTAGTCAAATTTATAGGTTTAAATTTGTATTAAGTAGTTATATTATTTATGTATTCCATAATTCATACTTACCATAATAAAATATTGAAAATAATGAACATGTGAGCATTCTTTATTAACGCACTCAGAACGGGTTATGTGTTTCATAAAGTGCGTGATTTTTAAACATACAATAAATCAGCCAAAATCATAAATTAATTCAACCTTTTTATTTTATTACACTTAAAATACATTTGATATAATGTTCAAAAATTATATCCACCATATATCCACTTCCACTGTTTCTACAGGCCGTCATTTCCAGGACTTACGTTCATACTCTTTTTCATTACTGCAATGTTTGGCTATGTACAAATTATATGGTTAGACTTGGACTATTTTGTGTTTCAACTGAACCAGTTTGTTCAAATTTCCATACTAACCCTAGAGCTGTTGATATAGTAGAAACTTCTGCACGTCTAAAAGTTATGTAAAGTTTACATCACAGCTAAGCACTCACCATTTTTGTAATGTGTTTTCAGTATGAATTATGACTTATAGGTGCTTAGCACTCCCAGGCTTCAAATCAACGCCCCTGTTCCCTGTAAAATTTATTTCAGTATTTCACAAATTATTTGAAAATTATTGTTATTTATTGTGTTGAAATTTTTTTATTTTCATTAAAAATAGACATTATGTAGTTTATGAATTCACGATTAAAAATATATTGTATGAATGAACATTTCACTGTTTTAGTTTTCACCAAAATATTAAATAATAAACAGCAATCACATAATATGTTATATTCTTATCTTACTTTATATTTTTATCTTACGGTTCACAGTTGATTACAATATTATGTTTTATTTGTAACTTTAATTTTTACTGATATTTAAACATTTTAAACTGCGAGTTACGCTGAATTGATTGTGAAATGACAAATTTTATTAACTATCATACAGACGATTTGATTTGTTGCAATTTATATTTTACATGCCGGTAATGAATAATGATTTTACCTACTTTCCAAGTTACACATCAGTATGGATCAAGAAAAATTTACTCTTAGCATTGATAGAGATCTTACCAGCAAAACAGATGTAGAAATCATATTGCAAAAATTTGCATTATCAAACAGAAAAATAAATCTTGTTTAACATTAATTAGTGGTTACATATTATTATTTATATAAATTACAAATTTATAGTATAAATACTTTTGAATCTTTTTTTTTAATATTAATTTTAAAAAATTAAAATTATTGCAATGCAGTTTATTATGATATTGGGAGAGGGGTGGAGGCAAAAATCCCACGGATCTGTGTACCATTAATTTTCCAGCACTCTCTAAATTTACACCTAATGTGTGCCTACTGCCTATGACTATAAATATACGCTGATGGTTATTAAATCGCTCCATGACAATTAAGTTCAATAAAAACGAATAACCTTAGAATCGGAGTGATAATAGATGACAAAAATAATTAAAATATGGTTGACAACCTTAAAAAAATTGCACACTTTATGAAACACCTTTTATTTTTTATAATATTTTTATTCTTAGATTAGTAATCGATAATATAAATCTAAATATGAACTACAGAATGTTAGCTTTATGGTTATGAAAAATTGACATAGCATGTCTACAATGGTCAAGAATAATAATTTAATACAAGTAGTCTATATGATATATTACTTTGGTAACTATTAAGGTTTTTTTTTTTTTTTAAGATGTAATATAATACTTAACAAAATATTTGTTTATTTAAAACTAAATGACATATTTATGTTATTAAATTTTCTTTGTTAATGTACAATAATTATTCAATCTAATATTAGCAGTTTTATTTTAGTTTTATCCATGTATAATGTAAATATATATTATTTTACTATTGAAATTAGTTATTGTAAAATGTACTTTATTTATCTATTATATTTTTATGGTATATAGTTTTTTTTTAATAATACCTTACCTCAACCCTCAGCTGTGATTAATTATCATCGGTAATCAGATATTTTATCCTCAATCTTCTAACCAAAACCTGAACTTAGTAATAAAGCCATTCCACGTGCACAATTCTATCACCAAGGTAGGTTTTCTTTTGAACAGACTATGGCCACAAACACTTACAAACATTTAAATATAATTTATTAGTGATAACTTCTGTTAATTTTTCAATAATAAAAAAAAAAATTAATTAAAAAAGTGTTCAATGCATCTAAATTTAATTGAAGTAATGTTAATAATTTGTTGCTATTGACATTGCACTGTATTTCCTGAACTTCAAGAGGATCTAGTAGACATGTTGAATAAGTATAAAAGAAAGGTCAAGATAATGACCAAACATAGAAGAAAAAAATTGGATTAAGAAAATTGTTTTGAATTTGATTTTTTTGGTATTCCCTGATGACAATGAAAAATGAAAAACGAAAAAATGTGTTCAAATTTCTAATTTTACATAATGTTGAGCATAATTTTAATTGTTCTCGGAACCATTTTTTTCTAATTGAGTTCATTTGAGCCAATTACATTACCAGTGGTAAAGTTTAATTGAATCCATTATTTATTTTCTACATCAATTTATTATTATTTATGTTTTCTGTTCCACAAACAAAAAACTCACAATTGCTCATTTTACTTTTCACATACGACTACTTAACAGTTAACGTAGACATTAGAGAGATATGCCTCGATTATATCATATAGTTTTAATTGTGTTGTTTGGAAAAAGTCTATTATACAAGTAGTTTAGTTATTGACACTTGTGTATTTTGTGTATGGTTATTGAGTATTTGAGTAATTAATTAACATTAATAAATGCACTGATAAAGTTTGTAGATTCTGTACCTAAAATTATTTCAGATGTTAAAAGTTAGTTTTCAATTATTAATTACCGATTTGAGTAAAAAAATATCATTACTGTAATCGATACCTAATCATGAATCATGCATGCTCTGTAATCCGTAAATTTTAATAACATGTAAATTATTATAATATAGGTACATTGCTATTCATTGGGTTGAAAACCACCATTATTTTATTATGTTCTAGACTAATTCATAGTTCAGTAAGGTATTATAACTAATTTTACTTATTTAGACATCTGTGTATCTTGTGAAGTTGTGTATCTACAATATGAATATTGGAAACAATTAATTAATGAAGCTTATGTTAACAAGTGGTATAAAACACCTAATATAATAATTTAAATTGAAATACTTTGTGTAGTTATTATTAGATGTATAGCCTTCAAATATATAATATATTGTATATAATTATAGGAACTTAGTATAACAATACTATTTAAATTTTTATTAACCTATTCTACTTAGTGATTTTAATTTGTAAAAATTTGTATCATGGATGTAGATTTACAAGGTGTCTTAGAAAAACTAATTTCTTAAAAATATTTTAATTTAAGAAATTTAGATTAAATGAACCAAGATATTTGAAGCATAAAACTAATCAACTATCAAATTATTGAAAGTTCTGTAAGACAACCTTTACATAAATTGAATTTATCAATAATAATTAATAGTACCATATAAAATCAATAAAAATAATATCAACATACTTTTCATCATATAAAATCAGGGGTGAGGAAATGTATAATATATTTACATACTAAACATTTAGCATAAATTAAATATCATTTAAGTAATAGTAATTTAAAATAATAACAGCTCATATAGGTGTGGTAAAATATTTAATTGTGTTTTAAAGTTTATATCATAAAATGTATAACGAATTTTTTTTTATATGTTTAACAATGTAACAACATGAAAAACAATAGATGTATTTACAATTATAAAAAAAAAATATATCAAAAAATATTTATTACCAGAAAAAAATTTTCCACTTCAAATTTTCATCAAAGAAAATAATACTAAGTGCAACATTATTTAATTGAAACAATAACAATACACGATGGTTATTAATTTAAAATAAAAATAGAAACACTTAATTCTGATTTTCTATGTATTATAATTTTGTTCATAAGTATTCAAGCCATTATTACACCACATTTTATATGTTATCTAAATCATAATTTTGAACTTAACTTAAAATACACATTTGAAATATAAATTAAGTTCGATTTTATTGTCTGTATTATTGATCCGGTTCAAGTAATAGTCTGACTAGTTTGATACAAATTTAAGTTTATAAAGGAAGTATATTTTAATTGTACAAAATTCAACAGTTGAAATTTAAGAGCGTAAAAAAATGTAATTTGTGTCTTAAATAATTATCAACTTGAGTAATAACTTGATAAAATTAAGCTTATTCAGCAAATATTTAAAAAGAGAAAAAAAAATCAGTAGTCAACATTGATCATTGATTCTCTTCCTTGACCAACTCCAACCCATTTAACTGAAATAAAAACAACACATACATATATATATTTTAATTTATAGCAGTATTAATATTGATAAAAATGTTTTTAATTTATTACTATGAAACAAATAAAAATATAATATAATATAGTACAAAATATATTTTGTCAATAACTTTGCATCATTAAAAATAACAAATTTACATTACTTGTAATGTTTTTTTTTTTTATAAAAGTAATGTTATTTAGTTAAAGATTACTTAATTAATTTTTAGATTAATTAAAAAAAAAACTCTAACTAGAAATTTAAATTTCATATCGACTATCATTATTTTTTTATATTATAATTTATAAGTTACATACTTGCTAAATAATAAGCAATTATCATAGTTTTATAAACAAATACTAAAAATAGTTTGTTTTAATTACCTGGTACATCAAGGAGTTCTGTGATAGTAAACACAAATTTTCTTGCATTCTCTGGTAGGTCATTGAAGTGTCTTATGCCACTTATATTAGTTTTCCAACCAGGCAAAGTTAAATATTTAACCTAAACAATTAAATTAATAGTAAAATTTTTTACAATAATTAAAATAACAATTTTTAAATATAAATTTAAACATACTTCAACAGATGAAAGTTCAAATAAACTGGACGGATAATAATTGAGCGCTTTTCCATTTAACTGATACTCCACTCCAATTTTTACTTCATCAAAAGTATCTAATATATCAAGTTTGGTCAAACAAATTCTGAAATGTAGTTAAATAATTATTAACTATTTAATGTTAAATAGATTAATATTGTCATTATTTTATTCTACTCAAGTTTAAAAATAAACAAAATAGGAATCATTATAACAAACGTCAGTTAGAATAATACAATACTGGTTATAATCATAAATTTATTAGGTCTTGTCAGAAGACAAAAGGATTGCATGTTAAAATACATGCTTACAGCAAGTATAGTTGTAAAAAAGATGTGAGCTAAGAGTTCAATAAAAGAAACAATACTGATGAGTCGTTAGTAGGGAAGAGACTTCATTATAAATATATATTTTTATTGGAATGAGAAATTTTTAATCTAATTAGAAATGTGTATGAATTAAATCATTTTAATTGAAATAAGCCTCATTTTTATAAATATTTTAGTAATTTTTGATCTATTCAATTTTTTTTAATAAAATTTTTATAGATTTTTTAACAATGAGAAAATATTCAACATTATTTAAATGGCTATTAATTTGATGGAAAATGTTAGATGTTAATTTTAAAAATAACATAACTTACACAGAGGACATTTTTTTATCTGTTCACATGATAAAATATTTGTAAACCAGAAATATGCACATATCAGATAACTCTACAAATTGTTGAAGAAGTACAAGGTCACAGGAAATTTATAATTATGGTTTGCATGTGTATCCGGAAAATATAATAAAAGTAAGAGATACAATATGAACTAAATTTCAAAAAATTTAGGACATCAATGATTTAGCTAATATAAATTATGCCTTTATTACATCAGTAAATGTGGGACATTTGTTCAGTCAATATAAAAATATGTAATTAAAGGATTAAAAAATAAAATAACCAATAAATACTATATACAGTAGAGTCTCGATAGTCTAAACAAATACAGACTACTGAAGGGTTTTCATGATTAACCTATTCAAATGACTAAGACTTTTTATATTTAATTCCACCACCTTTATATTTATTGTACTTTAAATAAAAAAAATAAAAAATAACTTTAACAAAATGAATAACAATAAAAAATTTATAATAATAGAACTTAAGTATAGTAGTCAGTAATTTTTTTCTGAAGAATTTCAAACAAACTACAAATGTATTTACGAATAAATGGAGGACATAAGCCATCCGGATTATCGCGTTCACCAGATTATCAGGGTCCGAACTATTGGAGCTCTACTGTATGTACTTTTTTGCTAACCTATATTTCTTGTTTTTACATTTCTTTTTTTTTAAATTTTATATTGAAAAATTAATTAACATTTTGGTTTTTTTATTACTTTAAAATTTTTTTAGTTATTAGTAATGATTTTCTAGTTACTACAAGCTTTATATTTTGTTCATTATTTTTAGTTGTGAAGGCATGCATTTACTTATTACTTATACAATTATACTTAATTTTTATGATGTATATAAACATGATTTCCATGAGTTCTAGTGTTTTCAAATTGACAATAGTTACAAGTAGCATTAGTTTGTTTAAACAAAAATAATCAAGCAAAAACTAAAAAATGGGCTAAAAATATGAATGCAGAGAATTTCAAAAGCTCTGCATCTGAGATTAAGTGCCTTTAATTAGTTAACAGTCAAGAAAAAAATATATTCACTCTTGAAACTTATTATAACTGATTTCTACTATATTATTGACAAATTATATTTTTAAATTACTCAATATATGTATTTTTTCTATTTAATGTTTTACAATTATTGATTATAAATGATTGAGATTAAACTTAATATTATAATTAAATCATAATTTTACTCTTTAAATTAATGTAAATATTGTTTAGTGTTAACGAAGAGATAATAAAAATGTCATAGGTCATAAATGATAAGTTTTTACTTTTTATTTTACTTGATAATTCACGAGCTGATTTAAAATATAAAATTATACCTAATTGTTTGTTTAAAACGGATGCTAATTATAAAATATCATACTGATATTTAAAATTTAAAATTAAATAAATTAAAGCGCAAGAGTTATTAAATAATTATTTAAATTGTTGGCGAAAAAAGTAAATTTATGATACTTTTAATAATTAGTTAATCTTAAATACAAATCAACTAATATAAATTATCATTATAATGTGTTGTTCTTAATCCAGAAATTAATAAATCAGCGTAGTTTTATATATATAGAAAAATTCTTACTTAGTATATCCATTGACCATCGAAGTATATTTAAGTAGCGGGATATCCAACCATCCACAACGACGTTTTCGCTTAGTTGTAACACCAATTTCATTTCCAATTGTCTGTAGCTTCTCACCAACATTCTAAATGAATTCAAAAACGTTCCACTATTTTATTTTAAAATAAAAACTAAAATCACAATTAAAGTTCTATGCATTAATTAATATATGTTTTAAATATAATAGTAAAATAAAATAAAATTAGAATAGAATAGTTTGAAGTTTAACCATACCATTACATATTTTAAGTTTTTTACGCAATTTAGAAATAGAATAGTTTAATAGCTTTATTAAATAAAACAAATTAAGTAGAAGTAAAAATATTCTTATGCAATATTTTATGTATAACAAATATTTACATCAAATAACTCAGTTGGAAATGGTCCATCACCAACTCTTGTAGTATATGCTTTGACAACTCCAATAACATCACCAATTCGTGATGGAGGTAAACCGAGACCAGTACAAACACCGCCAATACTACAATTTGACGATGTTACATAGGGATATGTACCTACACAATTTCAAAACCATTTAAATATTTAATTTATTAACTAAATATCAAAACAATCTTATAAATTAATGATGTTACCAAAATCAATATCTAACATCGCTGCATTGGCACCTTCCACCAAAATTCGTTTTCCTTCTTTTAATGCGGAATGCAAATATCCAACAGTTTCGACTACTAATGGTCTTAGTTCATTAGCATAATATTCATATTTTTTTAGTTCTTCTTCTGTATCAACTTCTAATAATGGAAACATTCGTTTATGTATATCAACCAGATTGTAGAACCTTCAAATATAAATATAATTATAATACTGTTAATATCATGATTTCAAAATACATTTGACTTCATAATAGGTCGTTAAAATAATTAATATAAGTACAAATACAAGATGATATTTAAAATTTCAACAAAAAAAGTATGGACTTGTAATAGGTAATTATTATCATGATATACAATACAGAGATAGTGATCAAAATTTTTTGACCAATATTAATTAAATGATTTCGGTAAACATTAATGAAGTATTTATGTGGGTACATATAACATGATAAAATTTATATATTAGTGTAAAAAAATTTACCTTAAACCATTAATTTTTACATTATAATTTACAAAAAAAATTATTTATTTTATTTAACACATTCATATATACTTCAAAATTAACGCTATTACAAAACTTTATATATTTATTAGTTTTCATTTATTTAACTAATTAGAAATTTAACTAACTTTTCTTTAAACATGTTGAAATCTCCAAGTAAATCTGCCAATCTTAGACCATTTCTAGTAGCTTTAGAAGCATAAGTTGGACCAATACCTTTTTTCGTAGTTCCCAAAGACTTTTTACCCTTTTCCATTTCTTGGAGCCCATCCACTTGCTATATTTAAAAAATATATAAATAAATACATTTATAACCATGATATAAAATTAGTTGAGATATAATGACCCTTTAACCTTGTTTAAATATTTTAAATTTTATAGGTTATTTGAAGTTCATAAACTTGTTTACCAACTATTACTTAAAACATTACAATAATAGCTATAATAATTTATATGATATAAGAACTAATTTAATATTCATACTCAACATGGAGCAAAAATCTTTATAAACAATTGGCGTTATGAAAACATGCAATATAACAATTTAGTTGGTACCAGACACATACAAATACAAAATGATTCTAATGGCATAATAAAACGAGTCATAACTACAGTAATTATATGCATAACTTTTAAGCTATTACTTCTTATAAATGAAAAATTAATTACACATAACTCATATAAGTTTAAAAAAAATACATAACTATGTCTATTAGTAAATTACTATTAACAGTAAATTAATGACTAAAAATAATAACATAGTAATAATGTCATTGTTTCTATAGTTTAAGTATTGATGTATAAATATAAATGTATATTATGTTATAGAATTGGGATAACTAAGTATCTTGTAAAACTAAATTAAAATATTAGTAGAACTAGACCAGATTAATACAAAAAGTAAATATAATTAATGATTATAACTCAATAAATGCTTCTACTATTAAAATTTCAATCACTGAATAAATAAAAATTACTATTTTTATTTTATTTTGTATTTGTATGTTTCTAAATCTTTAACTTTATTAATTAT
This sequence comes from Melanaphis sacchari, assembly GCF_002803265.2. NCBI lineage: Eukaryota > Metazoa > Arthropoda > Insecta > Hemiptera > Aphididae > Melanaphis > Melanaphis sacchari. The sequence continues at coordinate 564,109 of NW_020270545.1, forward strand.
ATAAGTACTAGTTTAAATTATAGTTAATGTATTCATAAATATTAAGGGCTACCTGATGGAAATCAAACACGAGATGAGCACGATCAGAAATCAACAATCGTTTCTTCCAGTCCAATAACCCTTTTTTTTCATTTTTACTGCACTCGTCAAATAACCCTGGGAGATGGATAACAACTCCATTACCTATTATATTTTGAACACACAAAATATTTATTTTATATTAAAGTTATATAAATTAATATAAAATAATCAAATTAATAATTTAAACTGTTGCTGTTAGTTGGCTATAGATGCGGGCAAGTTAAAGTTTTACTATATTAAATTACTAAGTTATTATTACCCAGATTAATACAATTATAAAAAAATGAATTAAAAGTGTTTCCCGCCGTTTTACCAAAAGTATTACATAAATTGTACTAATAAACAAATGTCATAAAATTGGAAAATGTCCAACATTAGTTAAGTAAATGGCAAAAACTATGAAAACAGTTAATTTTCAACTAAAATAATTTATAGTTAATAGAGATTTTTGAAGAAAATTATAACAAATATAATGAATTATCATTACCTACAAGTTTATAATAACAAAAATGTAATACTGGTATGTGATAAATTAAGTAAAGCGAGTCCAGTCCATTTTTCTTTTTTGTAGTACTTATTTATTTATTAAGTTTTTTTTTTATAAGCTTGTAATATTATAAAATGTTTCAATAAAAAAATTTGCAAAGAATATATTTAAAATATTTCTGTGCTAAACGATGCTACTGGTACTAAAAAAGTTAACTATACTTAGATTGGTGGAATGTTATTTCCAATTTTATTTACCTATTAATAGGTATATTTTAGTTCTCAAGTATGTACTTAACTTCTAATCAAAAAATTATAAAATAATATAAGTCTTACCAATAACAGATTTGCAATTTGGATTTATAATTCCACTAGGCAATAAGTGAAAATCAAATTCCTTATTATCCACAACAACAGTATGGCCAGCATTGTTTCCTCCCTAAAATAAAAAATTAACCTAAATTAGATATGTTGAGAAATCAAAATGATAGTATTATTACAAACTCAATGCATTTATTTTATAAAATAATAATAGGTAGTTTAACTTTAATGTTACATGTAATCAATTAGATATTTTTAAAATAAAGACATAAGAACTTAGAAAAAAAAAAAAGTGGAAAAATGTTGCAATCTGGGGAAATGAGAAAGAAAATTTAAGAGTGGTTGTTTGACAGTATGATTTAAAGATAGAAAATTTAGCCTACATAATACTTAATAGTATTAGTGGAAAACTCATTAAAACTCATTGCCATCACATTGTGTTTAATCCAAGACCACCAAGTATCATAAAAAAATATACATCATTTTTCAACGAAGAAGAAAAAATAAATTATAAAAATAACACCTAGGTTGGTGGTATGCAATGACATGAAAAATATTATGAAAGAAAAGAAGGCCAAAAGATCTGTTGGAGATGGAAAAAAATTAGAATTGTTTTGGCACTGTATGGCAAATTTTTATTTAAATATATTTTTTGATGTGTGCAATGTCTCTCTTATTTCTGTATACGAATGTAAAGATGAGCACTGTGCGTTGACCTTATGGTCGCGAAGGTAAAATGATAAAATATAGATAATAATAAAAATATAGAGCTGTCTCTACGCGCACCAGCAACCTTGAAAGTTATTATTATTATTATTATTGTTGTTGTTGAGATCACAGTGGGACGGCCGTCAAAATCTCACGCGACCGACTGACACTCAAACACAAAATAGTCGGTAAAAAAAAAAAAATAAAAAAATCATCACGGTCAGTGATTTGATCGTCGTACGGTAAAAGTGGCGCGCACGGCTTTTACTCACCTGACACCTGCACACGAGGTCCGCATCAGTGGCCAACATATCGACTACCTTGCCCTTGCCCTCGTCGCCCCACTGGGCGCCTAGAACGACGGTCACCTTGTTGGTGTCGGTACCGTTGACGGCCATGATCACCGCGAAAGAAAATGGAAAAGCCGCGAAACCAAAACTACTACCGGACGGCGGGCCGACGAAAATCGGCGATTATCTCGATGAAAGAGTGTGAACGGAAAAATAAATAACCGACGGGCCAGAGACCACGGCAGTCGCGGGTTTTCACTGCCCGTAACGACGCGAGTCTGACGATCGAATGATTTTGTGATGTGTTCGTGTTAGACGCGTTACGACCGGCCGGCTGTCATTCTACACGAGGAGGGACGTCCCCGTCAACGGCGCGGGATTAATGATCGAAGACGGCGGCGGCGGCGGCAGAGGTGGCGGGGAAGCGACCGGCCAATGTCTGATAAACGACTAAAGCGCCAAACGGAACAACGTCATCCGCGCGCGCAAATCGTCGTCGTCGTCGGTAGCGGCGGTGGCGGCGGCGGCGGCGGTATGCACGGAAATACAGTGTGGTCGTCGTTGTCTTTGCGTGCGAGAGCAGATATCGAGTTATCGGTGAAGACGACCGGCTGTAACGATGAGTATTATAGAAGTCGTTATCGCTATTTTTTTTTCTTATCATATTATTATTGTTATCGTCATTATTATTATTATTACTATTATCACCGTTCGCGGATCCGCTCGACCCGCAATCTCACACACACACACACACTCAAGCAAACGCATCAAAGACGTCAGAGTTTTGCTCGACAATATTCGTATTCATAATTGTTCATACTATTATTATTATTTTCGCTTCTCGAACGGCTTATCAACCTATCCGATCATTCCGATCGGGATTGACGATGGAACGACGACTATTCCTATTTCGTATTGCATATTCGCACGACATATTATTATGATGTCGTCGTTGATTTAATGTAATATCACGAACGAGATTTGCACAATATCGTTCGAAAAATGTTGAGCCACACGATATAATATATTATTATATTATAGTGTTATATATACTATGCGCGTCTTGCATGACGATATTGTGAACGAGAGGCCGCCGCACGTGTCACTGTCGCGTGTATGACGGCAGCTTGACTCGGCTCAACGCTCGCGTACTATTATACGTGTGCAACGGGGTACGCGTCACGAATGTTTTCAGGTGGAAAACGACCAGAAATTCAATTCGACATGCCGAGGAAAAAAATATCAATCTAAGCATAGTCCGTGATCACATCGTATATCATACGACCGTAGCGGGATTTGGGCGTTGCATTCGTACGGAGCGGTAAACCGAATTCACTTGTCACCCGAAATGGGTGGTAGTGTGGGTGAGGTAAAGGGTCTGAGGGTGGTCTGCGGGCATATGGAAATTGAAAATTCGAATGGTGAAACGACCGAGTATTATGATACTAGCTATTGTTCCTATTCGTAGGCCGTAAGTCGTAACGCCCGTAACCATTCCCGCGAACTAGAGTCGTACGGCGTACGCCGCCGACCGTGTTTTCAGTGTTACCGCATCGTGTTTCGTGTCTAGCATTTGCAACGGGTAGCCGTTCGCCGTTGTACCTATCACCTATTAATTATCATACACAGTTACTGTACCTACTACCTAAAGCGTACTTGTGTTTAATGTTTATGTCTTCCCTACTACAGTAGTCCAATCATAAATTTACGATATGCTTTTTCCCGTACGACCATCGACACTCCCACATTATCATCTATTCTAGGTGACGGCCAACGTATCTATTTATTTATTTATTTTTGTCGAAGGAAACCGACGAAACTACTATTTGCAACTACTATCAAAACTCAAAAACCGCCGGACTAGCAATTTTCGTTTTTTTGCGTTTGATTTTCATTCAAAATCGATATTAAAATCCAATGATTTTGATACGGGCAGTAGGCACTAGACAATCTAATAATGTTGAGAAGGGTACTTATTATACTCACCTTACCCTGAGCTGGATTGAGTATAGCCGTCCTAGAACAACATAATATATTTGATACTCTTTATAAATAAGGAGTCATTAAAACAACGTATTATTATGTATATTATACTTACTATAGCTATCTCTGTGCACTTCGTTGCCCGTACAAAATGCAGTTGTGTTAAATTTGATTGTCTAATGCTTACTTTTAGTGTAAGTAACGACTGTGGATTAATATTTTCGGTTTTTTGAATTGGTGTATGATACCTCCGACATATCAACTTTTCATAGGTGTTTCACACAACGTTGATTTTTTTAATCACTTAGCAGCATTTTTTTTAAAATTATTATTATTAAAAAATAATATTATTTTTTTTTTTTAAAAATCAATATCTCATAAAGTTTCAATGGTGTGAATCAAAAACAACGAAAAAGTTTTGTACTGTTATACTACATAAACTATTCACTAAAATACTTATTTTTAATAATAACATTTATAACTAATAACTGTTAACAAGGATAAAAAAAATAAATATCTTTAATAATCGGCAAAATTTACCGATTAGGTATTAAAAAATTAATAATTCGATTTTTCATTAACTTATAGAATATACATTCAGAAATCGGCTTAAAACTTGATTCACAGTGTACTATTTCATTTATAAAAGAAAATCAAGGTGATCGGTTTAGTTGTTTCATAGAAGATACGTGACAGCCATTTACTTTTTAATATAATAATAATATATATAGATGAAGATGTTGACTTGAAATAAAAGCTCTTTTTACACCTATATTAATTTGGTCATGCCTATACCCTGCAGTAGTTACCAGTTATTTGTTGTTTCTGTGTGCAAAGTGCAGTAGGTAATAGGTATATTGCGCCTACTTACTTATATCATAATTTTTTATTCGTAAAATATAATTAAATAATTGCACACACCCATATCTCCGATGTCTATGGACGTTGAAAATAAAACCTTAATAGTATAATAATATTTTTTTTTTTTAACATTTATTTGAATATATACAATCTATAATAGTAGATACAATAATCACATGAGCGGAAAAGTACAAGTTGACTGTAAAATCATGAGGAGAGTAGCTACCCAGCGGCCAGCAGTAACACTCGACGTAATATTAAAATAATATTTCAATTTTAAATTAAATATTAACAATAAAATTACACAGATACTAGGGTAGGCACAAAAAGGTATCTAATTGTATAAATTAAATTTATTCTATGGTATATAGGTTCGCTTTTTATATAATCATTATTTATGTTTTAAAGTATTTTTACTAGAATATTTAAGGTTGTTTTAATTAAAATAATAATATTTCTTATTTATATTTACTAACATCTTAATATTTCTAAGAATAATTTTAGACATCACACATTTGCCAAATTTGTATACATATTAAATGTATTAAGTTACAATTATTCGGACAATAGATAATAGGTATACGTTTGTTACAATACAAAATATATTAAACTCAAGAAAATACAAAAATCACTTGAAGTGAATGTAAAATTTGCCTAAGGCTGCAGACACATTAAACAATTATCAACTTCTTTACATCGAACCAGGAATTTCAATTTAAGCTATTTTATGAGTGGTTAAATAGGTATGTAGATCATAACTGATTAATGACCAAAAAGAATTTTGATTAAATACATTTGATAATTAGGGCTAAATATTTTTCATCGAAGGTTAATGGCTATATCATTATTGTACCTAACAATCGTTAATCGACATGTATGACTCAGTCAAGAGCAATGTGGACTGTGGTCTGTGTCAATGTAATGGTTTTAAATAAACAAATGGTATAATACCAGATTATCGTTTTCATAAACTTTAAAAGAAAATGTGTAAAAATAACTCAAAAAAAGTAAATGCTATAAAAAAATTTTTAATTTGTCTCTAAAAATAGCTAAACATTCAAGAATAATATGTAGTACAAAACTTCATATTTGGCTTTGTCGTAATATAGAACAAATTTATTCTTAGTTGACATTTTTTATAATTGTCTAAACAAATATGTAATTGGTAGAAGTTCTCCGTCCTAATTGTTATTATTTTAATGAAATATTTTCACTAATATGTTAATATTTTAAAGCTTGTGTTTTACACTATTCATATATAATGGTATATAAGCATAATAATATGTAAAACCAGACTTAAACAACTTGCTGTTAGAAACAACAAACTATTCGCTACTCTTAAACAATTTAACTTTAATTTAAATTAACGGTCAAACGGAAAAAAATTGCTATTAAGTTATTAAATTCTACTTAGGCTATAGACCAAACAAACTTAACCTGTTATATAAACTAACATTTTTATCAATGGTCATATCTTTTATAAACAAGAAAATAAAAAACAATCATTGTTTAAAGTTCAACAAGTTTTTCGCCATGCTCACGTTGATATATTAAGAATTTGTCTCGCAAACTTGAAATTTTATCGATAGAATGACTTTTGTCCATTTTAATCCATTATTTATTAAATAAAGCAAAAAGAAAAATACCAATGGTCAATGATTATTATATTGATAAAAGTTCCGGTTCACAATTCGTACCTATAAGTGGGAGCAGCATATCAAAGTATAAGCTCGTAGAATTTTTTACTACCTATCTTATAAGAATAAAATCAATAATACAATCATTTAAAAAAAATGTAGGTATGATTTATTTGATAAATTTGATTAAATTATTCGTGGTTTACCATTTGGTTATAAGACTGATGGTTTTGATACATTAATTAATTATTTTGATTTAATATATTGGTAATGACTTATAAAGTAGCTCAAATAATTGATTAATTACAAACGAATTTTCAATTATCCACACATATTTTAACTTAGTAAGAATTATAATTATAATAATATAAAATATATATAAATGTGTATAATGTATAATTATAGTTATGGCAGGTCAAAATTACAGTCGTATAATTGCTCAAAAACCAATCCATCAATAGTAAAGTTAATTATTGATTACAAGACTTTCATAAAATGTTCTTCATATCCTTTTTTAAGCTGTTCCATGAAAATAAATAACAAGACAGTACCTGGAGCAACTCGTAAATAATAAAAAGGCCAGTCTTACCATAAAGCTGTCACTCCCTCGGTCTTTAGCAAAGTCGATGTCACTTCTACTAGGCCTGAATATTCTGCTTTTCCGTCTACTATTTTCTGTTGTTGTATTCTACGAATGTGATTTTATGTCATTTTTGTAAATAACATACATATATTATGTGTATAGAAACATAAAGTTATAATAAAAAGTTTACCTAGTCTTTAACACGTCCATTGGATTCGAACAGATGGAATACACAATTCCAGAAATCATGCTTGATACGGTGTGAAGCTTTAAACCATTCTCCATTTTATCTAAAACCGTTTTTGAAATATAAGTACATTTAATATTTTTGTACTACCAGTTTCATACGACCCAAATCAACCTATGTGTGAAATATTCGCTGTATAGTCTATATAATATAATTTTTGGGTTTTTGGCCTAATATTAAATACATAATATAATAAGCCATAATAAACGGATGAATTTGTACCAGGTGTTACTAGTCAATAGACGGGTGCAAAAGAATTGGCTTAAGACCGAAGTGCTGATTAACCACTAATGCAGTTTCAATTAAATTATTGAAACAAGTGTTTTAAAACTTTAGAAAATATTTTATTAAATATGCACAAATAGTATATCCATGGAGGTGCAGGGACACTATAATATGGATGATATGTTACGTATATAAATTGTATTCGTTTCAGAGTTTCGTAGATACAATAAACATTTAATTCGATTAGTTTTTTTTCTTTTTAAAATGCATCCGTTATTTTATGACGTACCCTTATTATTAGTGTAAACCACCATAGGTAATAACTAATAAATATGACCAATGATCTTACAATTTTCCATCATGTATACTTTGGCCGCGTCATATGACATCAATTGCGTTACGTTAGCTGTCATCACCCTTAACACAGTTGCCGCCATACCTCTCCAAAGCCCTGTTATGCCCTCATCCTTTCGGATTTTCCACAATGCATCGAACACATGTTTGTAGTTTCGTCGGCTTTCTGCTGGCAGCCGTCCGTCGGCCGTCATGCGGACTACAGCAATCTGTGATAATTTTAAACAGTTTTCAAACGATTAACGACAAAATTATATACTACATAACAGCGTTCAATATTATTGGTGGTTATAGACTTATATATCATCAAATAATAATATTCACATTGAATAATCAATAATTACATCGGTCGGCGTGGAAATGAACGCAGCAAATGCTCCGGTAGACATGCTGGCTATCACATTATTTATCACGTTGCTTTGCCCTCGTTAGTAACACATATATTAATAAAATACTTGTCATAGTATTATGTATTAGTATCACTTGATTTCCAATCTTACCGATATATTAATTATCATACTACCATATTGATGTGCTCGTTAGATTATGTAGGTACTTATGAATACATATTTTTTTTTATTATATAATATGTAGAACGATTGATATTTAAGATTTAGCTAGTGTACGCATATCATAATAATATAATATAATTCATTCATATTTACTGCTATTACGTTAAAAATAAATTAAAAATAACTCTATTTAAAACAAATAATTTAGCATGCAAATTTAATGACGCCGTCGTTTCTATAATACCTAAATATATACAATTCTATCATTATGTTCAAATGTCACGTACACACGTTCACACAAGATTCATGTGACTTTTAAACTGGTTTTTTGCTTATACTTAACCGGATCATTTATATAATATATCTAAATGTTATAATATATTATATCATGCGTGTCGTCAGTCGTGTGTAGATACGTTTAATTTTTGGATACCTGATTCCATTTAAATTTTAAACGAAACAGCATTTTTAAACTAGGTATTCAATTTTTCGTATAGGACGCATTCAAAATGTACACTTACATATAATATATATTAATATCTGTCAATATAATCTCACTTTTTCATTTCATCCATAAGCGTGGTATAGCTGCCTACCCGAGTTGACATAAAAATTAGTTGTCTAATAAAGTTTGCTGAGATGCCCTTATAAAATCCTGATAGTTTTTCTTTTTTTGCCATGTTAATGATTGCATGAAACGAGTTCTTGTGATCCGATGTTGTACCCTTTTCGCCACTTAATTGCATACGATATTTAAGCACTTCTAATGGATGGACGAATACCGAAGCTCCCATCCTGATGCAAACCACGATTACATAATTATTTGCAATTACTTATAGGTACATAAATTAGTTAAATTAAAGTATTTGTATTTAATTATTACCCAGACAATCCAGCTATTGTAAAGTTTGCAAAAAATGGTAGAACATTTTTTTGCTTTTCTTTTGACAATTTAATTGAGTATTTAATAACTCTATTCGTTCACGATATAACTGCAATAACTAATTTTCACTAAATATACGCGTGCACGGTTGAGTACGAAAAATGGTATAATTTTTATGCTTAACAACAGATAAACAGTAAAACACTTTGTTCGTATAATATTAATATTATTAAAGATAGTTATTATTCCAAATACTTAAAAAAATGTTTGCGAATAAATAAAATAACTATAATCACTTTGTGAACTATATACCTAACTAGGTAATAGGTATCCATTATATCTACATAATGGTCATCGTTAAAATTGAATACGGTTGTCTGTTTCCAATTATGTGGATATTAATGGATTTAGGTAAGTACTTCAATTTGTATCCAAGTATATTTGAATTTAATTTAAAAATAAAATATAATACAATCAAATACCAATCATCATAAATAATACTTATAATAATATTTATTATTTTGACTCCTTACGAAAAGTACGAATTAATTATATCACGCCGTGGTTTAAGCATAAAATAATAACCTTCAAAATCTATAGGTACAGGGTTTAAATTTGTGTACAATAGTTTAATCTTTGATACACTTATTTCTTTATTTGCAAGTGAATACAATAGTATGTATGTTATGTTTTTATATGTTGATAGTAAATAGGTATTAACTATTAACTGTTAATGTACATTGTACCTATACACAATAAACACGCAGATGGGCGTTAACAGAAATTGTTCAAACTAATAGCAAACAACTGAAATATTTTTTAAATTCACTTAGCCTGTTTAAAGGGCAATTTATTATTTACTAAGTGAATGGTGATTCACCAAGTATGCTCACCTTCATTTTTTTAAGTAAAAATCCTTCTTTTACTGTAAATAATTATTTTTTTAAAGTTTTAATATACCGATTTCATTAAGTTGTTTTTCAATTATTAAAATGTTTATACTAAGGATAATATTCCTTAAAAATAGTTTTACAAAAACATAAAATATATATAACGGAATCTTGTACTTATATTATGCTTTGACCATTTTTATAAATAAATATGGATAAATATAAATTATCAAAATTACTGCCATAGCCTCCATATCGTCAAAAGTCATAACCTAATATCATGGATCTCTTATATATTTAGAACACAAAGTGAAATAATTCAAAAACTACTCGTTTGAATTTTGATTTTGATATGTCAATATTTTCTAAAAAACTATCTACAAAATAATTTATTATATAAAAGGGGACTGTCATTTGAAAAACAGAAGTTTGCATCTCTACCGAACACTTAATAAGTAGTACAAAAGATCTCAAGAATTTAAAAATATGGCTTATTTAAATAAAATTTATTTATAAATTCCAAAAACTCAGATTTTTAATAACTGGATTATTGAAGAAAAATATGATGTAAGCATGTTTATGAAATCACTCTGTATACATGACTACATGAGTCATCAAAATCACTGTCTAAAAAACACTATCACTACTCACCGTCTATAATCTTACCTAATTTTAACATATTTTTATAATATATGAAAATTATTCATATTCTATACATTTAATATGTATTTATACACAATTCATATTCGTTGTATTATATTAATATTATGGCCATGGGCTTAAATTTTAATGCATAAATACATATTTTTATTATGATTTGAAAAATAAATTTCGAAAAGCAATAATTTTGTTTCAAATGTTTTGTAATAAAATGAGCCATACTTAATTTTACATATTTCGTTATAAATACATGTTTCACAATAATTTCATTTTTCCCACATATTTAGGCAATATTGTTAATATATATGTGGTATGTATTTGTCAACTTATTATTAGATAATATTTTATCGGCTGAAATACTAGAAATCTTATAGAAATATATAATGTCTTATGTCTTTTTATTCATCATTTTTTTTTTTTTATTAATATCCGAAAAGCCAATAACATGTGACTATATCGCGTCACTCTATGATTAAGTCTGTATATTTTGTTGCTTACGCCGCATTGTCTAAAACAATACTTCATACATTTATTTTTTATAATTTTCTTTACTCTTAAGTTTTAAATTGAGAGTTAAATTATTTGAAGTGTCAAAATAGACGTATTAGTTCAAGAACTAGAATTTTGATGGCTAAAGTTACAAATGTATCAAACAAAAAAAAACTGTTCTAACTAAAAAAAAAATGTTTATACAGGCTACTACAATTTTTCTTTAAACACAATGAATATGAAATACTCTCCAATAATATTGATCGAAAAGAAAAAATTGTTCAGTCAATATAACTTATAAGTCAGTCTGAATCACTAAATCAAGCTGAATCGTATTTATATTTAATTAATAATTTTAAAATGCAAGCACAGCATAATAAATGATTGACTACAATCAAAACAGTTTATTAAAACACTAAAATGTATCGTAATTAAAATAGTACAATATATTAAAAAAAAAAAAATAGATAAGTATGAGTAAACTAGTGCCAGTTCTGTTGTACATAAGGTGTCGAGTGGGTTACTGTAATGAATGTGTTAAATGTGAATTCTGTGATTATCATATTATATGAAATAATTTTGAGTAAAGACAGTCTTTCAGTCTATATTACTAGATATATATTTTCATGATATGTTTTTTAATATAGTTATTAAAATAATTTATTTTACTGTTAGTATAATAGTAGTGAAACCAGTGTGAATATAGGTTCATAGAATAAATAAATAAATACTCAAAAATGGTTAAATATTTTGAAAATTGTACCGTTTATAAAAAATAAAAGTATAAATATTTGGTAAAAATTGTAAAAGTTTTTACGATTATTCGTTTTTAAATTACAATAAAACAATAAAAGTCATTTGAGGAGAAAAAAAGATATGTTATACCTAATACTGTAAAAATTTGTTCTTCAGATGATTATAAATATGTATTATGAGTTCTCGATAAACTTTATTTTATTTTTTTAAAGGAATAAAAATGAATGCATCTAGTTTTAAATTTTAAAATCTAAGTGTAAAAAAACAATTTATGAGTTTTTAATTACAAAATAATTTGTAAATTTTCAAGATTTTGACGAATATTTTCAACATTTAAACTTATAACGTATATATAAAAAAATGACCTTAAATTTATGATATCTTTTTATTAGTAAGTGAAAAACTTATAAGAAATCCAATGTTAAATTTTCAAGCATTTTTATTTTTATAGGAAAAAAAATAAAAAATTTCAAATGCCTATAATAATAATTAATAAAGAGTTAAAATATTGTAACAAATATATTCAAATTTGAACTCTATATCGATGGCCATAGTCCGGCCTTTGGTCTGAAATACAGAACAGTAAAAACTTTAAATTTAAAAAAAAACTCCAAGAGGGAAAATTGCCCATATACTTGTCATCTCTTTACTTTGCGAACATTCTTGAATATGTTAAAAAATAATTGATAAATAAATATGATATTTTTAATTAAATCTGAATTTTTTATAGTATAGTATAGAAATGGTTTTTTAATAGAATTCTGTTAATACTGCCTAAGCTTAGTTATTTACTTATTTACCTTGGGCAACCAAACTTAATTTTAAACATTAACTATACTAGAAAAAAATGTATTATGTTAAATTTGTAATGAATGATGACTAATGAGTCAGGAAGTTGGGCTTGCACGTAATTTTACAGTTTGCGTATTAATTAAAATCACTAAAAAATTATATTATACTCGGACTTTAAAATGTGAATATGTCCGTCCCGTTTAATAAAGATAATTATGCAATGACAATGTAATGGTGTAATAGTAACTAATTAGTAATATGACGTGTCACTTGGAAAACAAACACGTTTTTTCGATCATTGCTATTTATTATATTGTATACTAGTATAATACCATAAATACTCAACTACATACCTATTACTTATAAATATGCAAAAAAAATTATTTTACCGATACCTACTGGCTATAGTAATAAAAATTATTGTGCATGTATTATTTTTACTATGGTAAATAGCCGATGATTAATGGCTAAAATTTTAGAAAAATATAAATAATAATGATGTAAAGTAAACTAATATTATTTTAAGAGCCATATAGGATATTTTTTAGTGCATTTGTATGATAAATAAAATACATATTGTTAATAATCTTCAGTGCTCATAACTCATAATATCTTGTACTAAAAAAAAAAAAAAAACGCTTGAATGTGTATGCAATTACTTCCAAATAATGTCTAAATATATGCAGTAAAAATGTAAAATAAATTTAAATATGCAATAATAGTCTTAAATTAAAAGAAAATATAAGTAAGATACTTAATAATTTAATATTAATATTTTATCAAGAAAACTTAATATTGCCATAATATTTTTAAATTAAACTTGTAAATTTCATAATTTGGAAATACCTAGCGTTTAAAACGATTTAATACGATTTTTGTACTAATGTATAAATAAATGGAGAATGAAGATCTGTTAATAATTAGCCTTTCAAATCAATCAGATTTCGTTATTTATAAATAAATAATTTAAACTTGTATGATATGACATTATAACAACAATGCTGTTTGTAAAACTATACAAATGATTGATGAAACCAAGGTCCTAATAGATAATTTAATATTATACTTATTCTTAAACGGAAACCTAAATAGAATATTTTTAAATATTGAATAAGTACATAGCAAGGAATATAACTTGTAATATTTTTTAATTATTTTATTTCTAAATATTAATAAATTTAATATTACTAAAGTATTTTAAATACTTGTCAGTTGTCAGTATAAACATTGTTTACTTTGTACTGGTGTGAAACAGGAACACTTGAACCTTGGACAAGATAAAATGTGTTGTTGATTAAATAATAAATCAACTACTGTATTAGTTTATATTATTGGTATTAATCATAATCGTCAATATACGTCAGATGATTCATAATAAAAATAAATAAAAAATTACTATATAGGTACCAAATACTTTATCTACTTAATTAAAATAAAAATTTAAAAATGTTAGTTGAAGAGATGCTTATCTAATACCTATGTAATACTACTAATATTCATAATATCCACTTAAAATAAAGTATGTATGATTATAATTTATAATACTTTCTTTATTGTCATCTTTATTGTATAATCCACTTCACCAAGTAGTCCTTATTTTCATAATTTATTGAATGTTTAGTTAAACTATATAATAACTATAATTAATATAGCCATATAGGTATATATGTTACGGTAAATGATGTTAAATGGAAATTAACGTTATTCACCGGTTATTAACGTTATTTACCAAATATACAGGTAATTATCGTTATAAACTGGATAATCACGTTAATGACCAAATACACAGGTAATTGATGTTATAAATCAGATAAGCGCATGAATCTCAAATACTACAATTTGAAAAATTATGTAAGTACCCAGATATTTTTAAAAATAGAATAAATGCATTATTATTTTTTATTTATTTTTACAAGTTTTACTCCCATGACATTTAATATAACATAATTTTTCAGCCCCAAGGTAAGCACAATGCTTATTATTATTACAACTAGTCTTGCAATGACAACGCTGGTACCTTCGAGGGCTCGCAACCGAATTATTACTAGCTACTTCCCTCAGTGTCAACTGTCTACCATCTGCTAATTTTATCACATTGTCCATGTCTAATAGATTTTATTTGCAAACAGCTATTTTTGGCATGTGAAATAATATTTTTAGAAAACTATATTCCGTATTTATAAAATAATAAAACAAATTTTAATTTTAATAGTATATTTTTTCATTAAGAATTAACTTACAGAGTTTGTATAAATCATGTTCAACTTGAGTGACAACTGATAGTATATTTTGCATAGAACCACGAGCTCTATCAACGTTTGGTATAAATACACATACAGTTAAGCCTATTTCAAGCTGAGGAAATTTTTCTTTAGAAAATTTCATCATTTCCTCTCCTTGTTTTTCTAAATTTTTTTTTGAATTTTTACATGCAATACAAATATTTTCTTGACAATCATCAAAAAAATATTTAAAATAATTTTCAAATATTTATATTTTAGTTTTATTTTTGTTATATTTAAAATTCGGAAATTTATCGTTAAATAATTAAAAAATATTTAAGTACCAAGTTCCGAATTTTTTTCTGCGATTTCTATGATTTAATTTCCGATTTTGTCTTCTTTGATGATTGGTTCTTTGGTTATTTTTTTTAAATCTTCCGCAATAACCTCTTTTATTTTATAATCAGATCAAAATTTCCCAAATCATACGGTTATTAACGTTATTCACTCTAGAAAATAACGATAATTCCCACATTCGTAGGTAAATAACGTTAATAACCGGCAAATAACGTTAATTTCTGATATAACATCATTTACCGTAACATATATATATATATTATATATGCAATTAAATTAAGATGTAAAAAAACATAGAAACTCTTTTCTAATTAAACATTGTTTTCAATAAAGTAATATATTGTGGATATCGAATTAAAAAAAAAAAAAATAATAATGGTTTTAAAATCAATAACATCTAATGAGATTAATTAGAATAGACGAGAAATTAAACATATTCTAATCTAAATCGTCAATAAAGTTATTTTTAGTCTAATTAATTAAGATAATATTTAAATTAAATAAGGTATGTTATAAGTTATATAAGTAATAACAAATGAAATCATTGAAAGATAGTGTGTTTTGAATCTTGATTGCTTCTCATTCATTAAAACGTATTTTTACAGTCAGTTCATTCACATATTAATGATTACAAATTAAAACGAAATAGTATAATATGTCCGTTCTTAAATGAAATATTTTAGGTTTTGTAACATAAAATAATTAAAAGAGTTTGTATAAAAACTAGTAAACTCAATATTCAAAACTTTCCAGAAAAAAAAATTTTAATTTTTGAGATATCTTATATTGTTACCACAATTTTGTACTCTTTAATATTATTTTCTGGTGAAAAACAAGATAGATTCAAGTACATTATATTTTTATGCGGGTTTGGGGTCTGTCTTATTCTTCCAAAAGAATATTCGTAATTTATTTTCATGTAATATTGTTAAGGCCTATTTTTATTTAAATGGAGTAACTTGTTTTTCAGGGGTCCCTGTAAAATATATAATATTATGATTTATGATACATTTTTTCCTTATTCAACTAGTAAATTTTGTAATTGTTAATATGTATTTAGATTTACAAATAATATTAGAACCATAATTTGAGATAGTATAGCGCAGGTAGAATAATTTTCATCAGTTGGTATTTATTAATTTTAAGTCATCAATTTCATAAACAGCAATTCATCATAAATATTACTTAATGTCCGCTCTAACATAATGTTTATGTTCTTATTGGGATATTTAAGCTAAATGATAAAGAAACATCCAGTAATTTGTTTTGTACACTTATATTTTACTTAGATATTTAATTAAATACTGCATTTGCGTATGTTAAGCATACTTTGCTTTATTTATCGGTTCTATAAGTAATAACGGTATAGTGGTTATGATCTTATGAACTGTAATAAATATTTACATTATTCTGAATTAATTAAATATATATTATATAGTATACACTATGCATGTCTTAAAGTCATATGTATTAATCAAATACAGTGCAGAAACCTCGGTATCTGGAAGTCGCAAGGGGCTAAAAAAATTTCGACATATCGAAACTCCAAGTTACCGAGGAAATTTAAAACATAAATAAAATTTGAAATAAAAATATTTAATAATTGAGAAAAATGTGTATTTATATAATATTGTGTACATATTATTAATATTCATTATTTGGGTAAGTGTACATTATTTTCTATGAAAATAGAAAATCTGTCATTTTTGTTTGTTTTTGTTTATTATTAGAAGTATTTTCAATAAAACTACCTAAAATATTAAGTGCGTAAAATGTTGTCAGAAACTCCTGACTGTTGTTGAACGTAGGATCTTTGAAGTTTATAAATATGAATAATTTTCAACTTGGGCACCACATATGATAGGTTCAATAATCTATATGCTTCATCAGCATTTGTTTCTGGCTCATTAAGAACATTAAATGTTTTAAAAATTTCTGCATTGGTTAAACTTTCTGGTATACTCAAAGTAGAATCAATATCCAAAAAAGTCCTTGTAACTTTATCGCTGTTATCGATCTCTAGCTGAATTATAATTAAATATCAACGTTATACAATGTATAACAAACGTATTACAATGTTGTGTGTATAAGCTCTGTCATTATTATCTTATATTTTATAATCTGGGCATTTTATACTTTATCTAATCTATCATATTATATTTGAGTTAGTGAGTCGTAATAGGAGGTGGGTACCGGATAATGACTTCGACTTATAGAAAAATTCGACTTATGGAAATTCGATGTACCGAAATAACTTGAGTCCAATACTATATGATCGAGACCGAAAAAAAAAAAATTCATCATACAGAAACTTTGAGATAGCGAGATTTCACTTAGTAACATTAATTATTTTTAATCGAAATGGTGATACCAGCTAATCCAACAATTAAAAGAACCTAGGTGCCTATATGATAAAAATATTAAATATATGTATTTATATTTATATCATTTTAAATATTATTTAAGCTCCAAAATATAGTTAAACTCTAAATTTTTGCGTGCTGTATAAACACAGTTTTTTATATTCAAATATTTAATTTATTTCATTAACAACAGTTACTTTTTTTATCGGTTCTAAATGGAGACGGTATACTAACTAATTATATAAATTTTTGAAGATGATAAAGTACCTATTTTTAAAGTAAGCGAAATTTTTTGAAATTCAATAGCAATACTGTATATACCTATATATTAGTTATAATATAAACTAAAATATTTAACTATAATTGATGACTTTATAACTGTTGATTGTTATGTAAAAATTTAGTGTCAAGTTCCTCTTGGCTCTTAGAATATAGAAAAAATTTCGAAACAATTTCGATTCACTTAGATTACATCTTAAACAAATGTTTTCTAAAAAAATATAAGTACTTCATAAAATCACAACATTAACAACGTATATTTAACAAAATTTATTAGGTAAGTATGATTCTTTTGCTGTTTAATTAAAGAAATAATAACTATTTAAGACATGTAGTTATAATATATATCATTAATTTTAAACATTGTAGTTTTAATCTGATTTTTATTAATTAATTCCAATCATTTATTAATAATACATCAATGGCCAGTTACAATAAAAAAAAAATAATAATCTCTATTAATCTTGAATTACTCAGAATAATCTTCAAACCCATTTTAACTATCTATTTGAAAAATGTATGCGCAAAATACCTATCAAATACAAAAAAGTACATTACATACCTATACTAAAATCCATTTGATTTTTAAGAAACCAAATAATGCTTTATTTATAAGATCATCAGAGTATTATAGAAATTATCTGATCAAAAATCTAACTTATATTACAATACTTAGTAGGTACTTGCAGGCAGTAAACCAAGTCCAAGTAATTGAAGCGTAAGTCATGATGTGATATTTTATAAAATTAAAAATATTTTAGACATATCTATATTTAAAGATTAAAAGTCGTCAATGATCAATGAGTAAATTTATATTTTGTAAAATATTTGAGTTAATGTATTTAAATACTTTTATAGTGCCTATTTAAAATACTGTCTTGGATGTATTATTTGTATTTGAAAATGAAATACTTTTCCAAATTCAAAAGAATTATTTATCACACATTAGATTGTTTTTTTAGTAATCATTAAACTATTTTTTATTTATAATAATAATTAAAATTATATTATTTATTATCAATAGAATATTTTATAATTTTATATAATATTTCATTATAAACCGTTTATTGTTTAATTAATATTTAAGTATTTCGGAATTAAATTATCACACATTTTTATTTATTTCGATTTTTCAATAAAAAATGAAAAGTATTAAAAAAAGTATTTATATTTTGTACTAAGAATTTCTACTTGTTTTTTTAATTACTATCTGAATGGATATGTATTAGCATCAGTATTTAAAAAAAATTAAAAAATGTATTTTACAAGGCCTTGCTTTTGCTTTTATCTACATCATTTATGCGTGATAAGTTCTATCATACACAGATTGTAATATTATATTAGGTATTCAATATAATATAATATTTAATAATGTATACTTTATATAATATTTTAAAACATTTCAATGAAATTATTGAGATATATCTATACACGCTCATTAAAATATGTGAAGAGTAGATCATAGCTACATATCATTATAAAAATAGTTCATAATATAGGGCAACAATGATTCACTCTTCATAAAACTGTATCCCATTCAAAAGAGGTACCTACAGTATATACACTTATAGATAATAAGTAATAAATAATAACTAATATATACCTATATTTATACAATATGTTAATATTTACGTCTTGTACATATTAGGTGTATTACGAAATACTTTACAGCAGTATATTTTACTATTATGCGCTGTTGGTATAGGCGCCAAGCACAAAACTTATTACATTAATCTTATTATAATACAAAATAAGCATATTTATATTGTTGGTAAAATGTAGGTAAATGATTAATAGTAATGCTAGAACACAGGCTGGCCTTCGAATATTTTTTTAAATTTTTACGTATATACCACCCACGTTTTGAGTACCTACCATGGCTTAATCTAAATAACTTTGTTGACTGCTGTCTGTTATTTGTTAATAGTATAAAAATATATAATACTATGATATACACATAAAAGTATTATTCAAGTTTATAATATTATGCAAAATGCATTACACCTACCTATGTAAAGTTATAGAGACAATAATATGTAGACAAAGGAGAGCTTAATGCAATACACACACGAATAATAGCTATTATAACGTAGTATTTTTAAATATTATTCATTGTGGGTATCTAATAGGTACCTATATAATATTATATACCATATAAATTGGAATAATAAATAAAAAGGCACATTATAGCGTCGTGTAGGTATTATATCTATCCATATTTTATTTCGCTCGTTATTATAAGATATGTATAATATAAAAGCAATAAACAATTATTAATGAAACACTGAAATTGGTTATCGTTTTGCCATTAAATATACAAATTTATACACTCAATAGAGTATTAGGTTATTTTCGTACAGGATACTTGTAAGCGGTAAAATGAACAGTTATTATCGTTTACTATGGTGTATTGATGTGTATACCTATATATTAAGTATACACGCGTATATATGTATAATACATACATATTTTATATGCATGTACTATATTTATAGCTTTATAAGTAGGTAGACAGAATTAGGGTGTGGGTATAATAGTAAAGTTTCTATAACATGTATTTATTAGCAAGTAATTAGTTATTATCAACTTATTTTTACTTTGCACGAATACTTTTGTGGGTAGGTAATCAACAAACGTTATAGAATACAAAATACAATTATTAATTTTTGTAGTTTATGGTTTGTTTTACATCGAAGTTATTAAAATATTATAGTGTAATATATTTTTGTGATTATTTTAAAATGTAAATGTTACACTTATAGTACCTATTTAAAAAAAAATAAAAAAATATTATTAATCATACTTTTTTTTTAAACAATTTTATTTTAAGTAGAATTCAAAATTTTTACTACGTTAGAAAAATATTTTTAAAAACATTACTATTTATTTTTAAAAGAATACTTTGTACAATTTACAGGGGAACAAGATGATTTTTTATTTGAAAATAGAAGTTGACACCTGTCACCTATGCCACTGAGCACATTTTATTAAATAACTTATAAATTCTTGTATTTGAAAATATAACTTTTAGGTAGGTTCATTTGAAAAGTTTTTAAAATTATGATTTTAATAAATTCAATATTAAGAGAAAAAATGAAGATAGAATGCTTAGTAAATAATTTTGTTTAATTTATAGATATAATATGTACCTATCTATACTATTATTCATATGCGTGTTTACATGGGTTTTGCTGCGTATGCCATAGCAACAACTGCATGCATATATCCTTAACAAATTCTTTGAACTATGATTTAAATTTTAAACCCTTAAGATTATGCGAAAAACAATTTTATTTATTTTTTATCAATATTATAAGTTAAACCGATTTCCTAAATGATATTTTATTATAGAATATAGGTCTTACCCGTCAGTGCTTTGCACATTTATATAGTGTTGTTCCAAATGTTCATAACCTGTTCTATTTTAAAATTAATTCAATAATTATTTTAAAACATTTTCGCCTTAGAAATACCTGCTATAAAAGTTTGGCAACGCCTATGCTGTTATTGTTATAACCATGTTATCTATATGACATTATAATAGTAGAGAGATAGTACAGTGTACTTCTAGGCTATAGTGCTATGTCAAATATTTATAAGCATTTATTATTATAGGTATGACACAATACAATTTAAAACTTTCAAAATAACTATAGACATAAATTGGTATAATATGCCTTATAAATATTTATATACATTATGCGCCGTAAAAGCATAAAGGGAAAAAATGAAACATTTTACCTATCAATATTTTAAATACAAGTTAATAACTAATAACTAACATAGGGAGTAGGTACCTAACTACTATATCTTAAGTGAAATATCCATTAGGTAGACTAGTACGTACCTAATTTAAATTATTAGTACCCATAGTACTTACCAAATTCTACAAGGTTTTTCTAAGTTTTTTGAAAAGGCTGCCTTAAATTTGTATTTTAAATAAATATAATGCCTGTGATGGGTAATAACTAAGATTTGCATGTGTTGATTTAAGCTTATACTAATGCATATATAACATACCAAACTGGAAAATAGCAATTCCGATTTTGTTTTATCAGCTTAAATATTTGAATGAATTAAGTATTAAATTATTATTAAACTTAAAGAATGTTAATTGTATTCTCTCGTTAGTGTTTAAGGTATTTTAATGTTGAACTGAATTATTTAAAAAATTTATAATTTACATACTTACTCAAAACTCATTCAAAAATTAAAATTTCGTAAGAATCCAATTAGAAAACATAACTACCTACCTAATGTTTTTATATTTAAGTTTGATAATAGATGAATTTACTAGGTATTTTACTCTAATAGCTAACCACACAAAATTTAAATTATTGCTGAACAGTGAATATACAATTTATTGGTACTCCAATGTCACACAATAGTAAAGCAAACACAATATAATGACGTTCTTTAAAACATATTTTGTGTTTTAAATTTTAAAATCATAATGCCTACAATTATTATATAGGTACTTAAAAAATAAATGAATTTACACAAAACAGATTTTACTTATGACGTAGTCATTTGATTCAATTTGAAATAGCACTGTGTTAGGCATTCCAAAAAAATATACAAATGCATTGAAATTTAAGTCTATTAGTAATATCTAATAAATAAAATAAAATTATGCAGTTAAATAAGTGTATTTATAAATTACCTATAGGTAATAAATGCGAAGTATTAATAAAAGAAAAAAAAATTAAGGAATTTGTTTGGAATATATGTGTACCTAGGTACATATTTTATACCTTTTGAATATTGGATTACATATATATAAGTAAAGATTACCTATACAAGTATGAGTAACCTACTCATTTTTTTACAAAGCACTTGCATTTTCATATAGCATCTAGTTCTAGTATCTACATACAAATACCTAGCAACTATAGAATTTTGCTATAATCTATAAAGTAGGCATTTGCCATTAAATGGTACTTAATTAATAAAAGTAAAATAATAAATATTTATTTAAACATAAACACATTATATACTTATTATTACGCTTTCCAGTTTTCCACTTCGCAATTAACTTTTCTACGAAAATGAACCAATAGTAGGTACCTACCTAATATGTTGCATAAATGTAACAGAATTTTGATAAAATTTTTCGATTTACTTATAAATAAGTTACAGGTTTTCGTGTTTCATGTTTTCGATTCGTAATTTTAATATACTATAGGTATTTTAATATCTACTACCTTGGCAGTTAAATTAATTTTCGACGTAAATTCCGTCAACTATGTACCTATTAAATTGTATTATTTTTGTTTTGAAATGATTATGATCCAAAGGTTAGAGCAATCACTAATATTATTTTTAAAATTAATAATATTAAATTTAATAATTAAATATTTAAATACTTGTTGATTGTACTACTTTAGTATCGTACTATAGTACGTCCTCAACCGTAACGATACCTAACGGTAACATTTTGAGAACCCCTCCAGTCTCCACTGTTCAAACGGTTTGTACGTTTGAACTAGTAAACATTGCGCTGTCGCCTGCCATCGGCCGTGGTTATTTAGTATTTACTTTAACCGATTTCCGAATTGCGTTGCCCGCCAACGACTTGGCAATGGATTACCGCCTACCCCGAGGTGACTAATATTTTTATTACACACGACTCTGCCACGACGAATGATGACACCTAATGTGTAGTTTAGGCATCGCCGATCCTGTTTAACGTGCAGTCGTCATGTTGTATCTCAAGATCATAGCTATACCATGTTTCGTCTTGTCGAACCATATCGTTCGTTCGAATGGAGTACCGATGGATTTAAATGTCCATCCAGAACATTTACCATACATGTTGGACTCAATAAAAAAACACAACACAACTGTAAGTAACAGTGTTTAAAATATATCAAACGAATGCATGGTCGCTCATACATATTCAATTTGTAGCGCTGTTGGGGCTATGAAAATGGCTGCGATATAGAACACCGCTTTTTGGATCCTGTGTGTCCAGGTCCTGAAACTAGTTGGGCACCAACTAAACGAGATCAAATCGACACTTTCTATGATCAAGGAGATTTTGGTTATGTAAAACAACAACGAGAAGAAATCACATACATGTGTGAGCCAATAAATCAAGTAATTTTTCATTACCTCAGATTTAGTGACTTACATTTTTCATGGAATTGTACATTGTGTATGCAAGTTATAAACTACTCTAATTATTCTTACTGCTACTTTTATGCATTGTTATTTTATTTATTCCAATATAAATTAGGTTTCAAAATGTGAAAATTTGCAATTTATATTTTCAAAATTTTAATAAATAGTTGTAAAAAACATCAATTTTTTGATATAATGATATTAATGTAAATATTTTGACTTTGTATCTTTAGGGTGATTCTTCATTAGAATGTACAAACCATTTGAAATTTTGTCGTGGACATAATATTATGATAAATTTTGAAAACATATTGAACAAAAACCACCCAATACGATATCAAATGGATGTACTTAGTAATGGTCAAATTGGTGGAAAATGCAAGTAAGCATAATTCTAATATAAAATTAGTTAGTAGAACAAATATCAATGATTTGTGTTTTTTTGTAAAATCATAGAATTTTTTATTTATTTAAATATATTTTTCATTTAACATAATTTTATGAGAAAAAAAAATAATAATTAATATCATAGGTAACTCATATACAGGTTTCATAAAGAGAAATTGGATGCTCAGTGTGATCATCTGAGCCCATTACAGTCTTGGAGTCCCGAATTAAGGTTTTTTACAACAATTGATCAGTATCCTGGAAAATGTGATTTAATTATAACTGAACCTACTGTCATTATGAAAATAGACGCAAGTAATTACTTTCAATTGTAATTTTAGTTATTTATAACTTTTATTTTACTATGATAATATTTATTTAATAATGTTTTTAAACCTTTATTTCATTAGCTGTGAATATGTACCATCATTTTTGTGATTTTTTGAATTTATATGCATCTCAGCATGTGAATAACTCAGGAGCTAGTATGTTTTCAAAAAACATACACATATTAGTTTGGGAGTCATTTGCCTACGAATCTGCATTTAGTGATACTTTTCAAGCATTTACAATGCATCCAATATGGAATTTAAATACATTCAGAGGACAAGTTGTTTGTTTTAATGATATAATCTTACCTTTACTGCCACGAATGATATTTGGGCTATATTATAATACTCCATTGGTAATTATAATTATTTTATTTTTTAAATATAAAATCTGCCGAGGTAAAATTATCATTTATAAGCTAGTTAATCTATCTAAGAATGAAATATTTCTATAACAGCACGTGTTTTAGTTGTAAAGATTTATTTTTTTGCTTCAGATTGATGGATGTGAAAATAGTGGTTTATTTAAAGCATTTTCTCAACATGTATTACATCGTTTAAACATTGATCAAAAACCAAGTAGCAATGGTAAAATAAGTATAACCTTTTTGTCTAGAAGTACAAAGTATAGAAATGTATTGAATGAGGATGAATTAATAAATGCTTTAAGGAATTATTCACAGTATGAAGTAAAAAAGGTATTTTTGCTTTAATTAATGTATTACACATTTGATAAACTAATGAAAATGGTTTTCAGGTTGTTTATAGTGGAAACTTTCTAACTTTTAAAGAACAATTAAAAATAACATATAACACAGATATATTTATTGGAATGCACGGCGCTGGGTTAACACATCTTTTATTTTTACCAAAATGGGCAGTGTTATTTGAACTGTGAGTATGATTTTTGTTAATAGAAAATTAATTTCTATCTATTGTTAAAAGAGTATAATAATTAAATAGATGTTCATTATTATGTGTATTATATTTAATAATAGGTATAATTGTGAGGACGAACACTGCTACAAAGATTTAGCTCGTTTGAGAGGCGTTAAATACATAACATGGCGAGATATAAATAAGTTTACTATGCAAGATAAGGTAAGCATATTATGTTTTTAAAAATGAATTATTTTTAAAATCAAAAATGGTGATTGTAATATCAACATTTTAACTAAGTTCAGATTTGTTACACTAACAAAGTTTATAATAATTTGAAAAGGAAATCAAATTTGGGTTATTAAAAAAAAAAAAAAAAAATGAAAGAAAATGTTTTTTAAAAAATGCTGCTATTTATTTTTGTTAATTGTTGATAAACATTTTTTTATATTATGGAAACATGGCAAAATTTTTATTTATAGATAGGTATTTTAAGTTAATATTTTAACAAAATGACATATTTAAATAATGAATAATTATGTTAATTATTTTGTTATGATTTAAATACATTATTAAAAGGCTTAAAATTTTTACATGCGTTATGAATTATACTATGTGCAGTGATATATTTAAAATATTTAGAATGATTTTAAGTTATTGTCTATTTATAGTGCTAACCCATTATACCAGTGGTTCTTAACTTGTGGTCTGAGAGTTCCTTGGGGTCCGCAATACTCATATTGGGGGTACGCGGTATGGTCGTTATTTGAAAATTAAAATTAATAAAGGGGTCTGAGATTTCTAAAAATCTTTGATCAGGGGTCCGTGATTTACAAAAGGCTAAGAACCGCTACATTATACCATTCTATGGTAAGTTGTAATTCACTCAAAAGTTAATACAAATAAAAAATGATATAAATATATACCATTATAAATTAAATATTGATAATATAATTAATGCAATTTTTAAAGCTATAATTAAATTAACCTACCTTAATACTAACAGTATAATAAATTAATTTAAATAGCTGTATTAAAAAAAAAAAAATGAATATGTAACGTACTGAGTGAAACAGGCTGACAGACTGTTTTTGATTTGTAGTGATTTATCATTTAATTCAAATCAAAACACATATTATAACCTAATTTGATGTAAAATATGTTTTAACATACTCTATGACAAAGAACACTTATCATCTAGTATAAAAATAAGCGGTTATTTCTCCCTTTTTTATTATTTGTTTTAAAATTTATAAAAATAAAAAAAATTTTTACCAAATTTCTAGGATTTGAAAATGTTATCAGATGTACTATTATTCTTAAATTATACACTTGTATATACTTTAATCTTTATTATGAATTTTTTACTAAAAAAATTGAAATCAGGACTATAATTAATAATTTAAAAAATAATTTCATTATTGTTTGTTTTAGGGTCATCATCCAGACCAGGGTGCGCACGCCAAGTTTACTAATTATTCTTTTGATAAAGATGAATTCATAAGCTTAGTGGAAGAAGCATCTGCACATGTAAAAAAATATAAACACGGTTATAGTCCTAATTTACATGATGAATTTTAATATTTGTTGTGCTTTATTATTAACTGATTCTTATGTAATTTTGCTAATTATTAATGTTATGCTTGCACGTTAAGACATTTTTACTTTTTACTTTAAAATATGTTGTTTGGTTATTTTTTGTTTTTATTATGTCATTTTTCACTTTTTTAAATAAATAATTGTTTATTTTTTTTATCATTGATTAGTTTGTTATAATTTTATTTTCTTTTACATATTTAATTGTGTTTGAAGTATGAAGATACATTTCCTGAATTGATTGGTAGCCATTATTGGTATATTTATTTGTCCTTTTTATCAATTTTAGGTGAGTAAATTGTAAGCTTTATTCTACGACATCAAATAGATTATAGAATATTATTAAAAAAAAAAAAAAATATTCTCTTAACGGTTTGTTTTTGTTATAAACTCGGATGTCTTTAAATTTTACATAAACCCATTGCCATCAGTAAAAAATGATAAGTATGAGTATGAAAAATATAAATACAACTGTGAGGTTTGATCATAAATCTATAGTAAACACTAATAATATAACAGAAATTATATTAAATAAACATAAAAATGTGACTTTATGGTAAACAGATTAATTTATTTTTTAAAAAATATTTCTAAACTAAAAATTGAAAAAAAAAAATAATTCAAACAGTATTATTGTAGTTGAAATATTAATAACACAGATTCTATGTTGGTTATTTTTTGGTTTCTTTGTGTATATTGTAATTTGTAAACAAAAAGTGGGTAATTACAGATAATGAACTAAATTCAATTTTTTGCTCAAAATTGCTTATAAAATATAATGATTATTGAATGCAGAGGCATTTCTAGACAGTTTTAAGGTGGGAGTAGGGAATGTATTTTTAATTTATTGAATATTAATTTAATTAAACATGTACAGTATATTCATAATTTGTGGTAACAATCGTACCAATAAATTATATCACACAAGTAGGTATTATCTTTATTTAGACAGTCTGTAGATAATAATTATTTTTTATGTGGTTATTAATTTTTTCTACTCACAAAACCAAGCAACAAATTAAAATTTTGTTGATAATGAGAGTAATTTTTCAGTACAATAGTCTCATATAGAATATCTTAGTTATTCAAATTAATATTAAATAATATTGTATTATGTATTAAATTAAATTAAATTTTATAATAATTTATTAATTGAACATTGTATTGATTTGTAACTTCTAATTTGTAATACCTGCAACTATGATAAATTTACCTAAATGCAACAAAATATTATATGAGATAATTAGTTGGTATTTGTTGTAATTATTTATTTTTGTTATTGTTATTTAATATTTATTACTATTAAAAAATTATTATAACAATATTATAATCTATAATATACTTTCTTCTATAATTCTATACATTATTTGCTTAAAATATTTTTGTATTTATTTGGAATAAAATAAAATTTATAATCATGTGACTAAAATAAAAAATGAACTATTGTTTTTAATATTTGTGTATTTAAAATTATAAATCATAATATATTTCATTCTTAATAAAATAAAATAACCAATTATTACATTTAAAACTATTTAAATTGTTTTTTATTTGAATAATAACGTTCATCAAATTATTTTAATACATTATTTTTACAGTTATTCGAATAAAATGTTGTTTAGATTATCATCTAAATATAATTTTATTTGAATAAAGTCCTACTCAGGGATACTACAATGTTATTTTAGTGCTTAAAATAAATGATATGACTGTGTAACACTATCCAGATATTCAGCATCCAGGATCAAAATAATCAGTGTTATGACTTAGTTGTGTACTCGTTAGTTGACACAAACATTCTTTAAATTTATTTTTATAACTCAATAATTAGCAAAATTCCTTGTCATATTGAAAATGGAATAAATATTGATGCTAATGAACACTAATAATATGTTTCACTAATAGTAATACTATGATTCACAACTTAATTATATAACTTAGTATTCAATAATATTAAATTGATGGATAATTTCTAAAACTATTATTCATCACAGCTATATAAATTATAAAAAAAAAATACTAAACATTAAACGGTATACTATTAGTACTTATCCTGTATTCGTAGTTGTTTGAGTTGTTTTTTATCAGTTCTCATCGTTCTCGCGTTGATATAATTATCATTTATTTTGTGATACTACAATTGTGAACTGTGATATGGTGTTAACAAGTATAACATACAAACATTGAGATAAGTAGATAATAATATTGTTAAATATTGAGTAAAACACGTGCGCGTTAGGTAATAGATATACTGATTTGTTTGTACTAAGCTTGTTTTTTATACAATTTTTGTCTAAACTTATTTTTGTGGATGTGATGTCCGAGTTATTAAATTTTACAGTTTAAGGGAATTAAACTAGAAGGAATTTTATTACTTGTAGTTTTGTATACGTTTAGCTACTGTATCAAATTTGTTAATGTAAGTATTAGGCTTTCAAATAAACTACCCATGAATTTATTTATTTATTTAGACTTATTGTTACTGTGTTTTTAGATGGCTTTTGAAAAACTCACCAAAAAAATGAATAAAAATCAAGAGAAAACTTCTGGACTATATAAAATTGCTGCAAGAATACTTAAAAAAGTCAGAACAGGAAGCAGCTATAAAACTCAGCTTTATCAAGCTCAGTATCCAGTAAGAACTTTTAAATTTTCAACCTTTATTTAGGAAAGCAATGTACTAAAACATTTACTTAAAACTGTAACATACTTATTAATGTACTAGATATCTAAAAAAATGAAGTATTAATAATGCACGAGATTACACAGTTGCATTGCTTACTATTAGTACTTGTCTAATTTAATTTATAAGTCTAAAAGATGTGGAGGAATGCCAAGTACATTAAAATTAAATCAAATGTATTTGAATTATTGAAATTTTTCTCTATTCCCAAGTCTTTATTGATAATATTTAGGTATGCATTATTTAAATGTCATTAAGAAATAATATTGTAAATGATTTGGTAGCTTGAATAGTATTTCTTCTTAGTTATTGTACTCTAGTGTACTGTGAAAAAAACAATTATGGATGTGATATTTACCATGTTTATATGCAGTAGTTAATGCACATTAGGGAGCGGATTTACATGCACTTAAAATATCAAGATTAGATTTTGAATAAAATTAAAAGTCAATACAAATGTTTTTTAGTTCATGCTTCATACTTTGGATTCCATGACCAATATAATTATTATAGTGTTATATTTTAATGAAAATAACTTTGAAATTCCTGCTAAAATATTAATTTGCATTAAAGTGTTAACATACATTTCTAAATCTCGAAGTAAGAGTTAATTTTATTTGACGAATCAAATTAAATAATAAATGTACATTATATTGACGCGGTACTGGTTTGTTATAGCCACGCCACAGCGAATGAAAACTTTATAGCCCTGTCATCCATATAACAATAAATACATTGTATAAATGTAAAATAATGAGTTTATTTATTGATATTTATTAATCTAATAATTTATTGATATAATATGAAAAATAATTTAAAAAATTTGATAATGTTAAAAATGTATAAATAATGTATATAAAAATGTTTATGGTTTCTGTTATTCCCAAAATTCTGCTACATCTTAAATATTGTGTCAAACACATCACTGTTATTCAGTTTTGATTACCACATAAATTGTACCATATATGAGTTTAAACATTTCTGTCTGTTCCTTTATGTTTATCGTTTCCTTATTTGGCCAATTGGCAATTATTAGGTAGGTACCTAATATTAATGCTATTTATTTTCCATCGAATTATTTTATATTTATATATGTTTTTGTTATATAGATGGTGGGGCTATAACAAACCAGTACCCTTAATACAAATTAAAAATACATTTATATGCACCTAACTCTCGGACTAACTTAATGCGTATTAATTGCAGTATATTATACTCGTAAACGTGGTGATTATATAAAAATGTATTAAACATGTTAACTATGACATTGCTATACATCTCTTTTTATTCTTACTTAAATGTTGGTTTTTTTATTGTTCTGTGAGAATGAGAATCATCAATTCTTTTTCTGTTTTGTTAGCCTATAACTACTAAAGATGAATGTTAGTGAAAATTGAATTGCCTATTCATACGTTTTATATTAATGTATACTCCACGCTCTTAAACTCACGTATTGTGAATATAGTGATTCTATCAGATTATCTTTTAACAATAAAAATGCACTTCAAATAGTTTACAAGTCTATCACAAATATAATTTTGGGACTCAGGTATATACCTAATAAAAATCTTGACTTTTTATTGATCAAAGAACAAAATAAAAATGAAAAAAGTTAAGAGCATTCAAGTTAAAAGTGTTTATTTAATAAAATCATAAAAGACGTTATTAAATTTAGATCTTCTGCATAAATATTTTTATTTTTTATTCATATTTATATCATACATTTATTCATAGTTATTTTATTTAGAAGTATCTTAATAACTACATGATATAGTTAATTTATTTTTTAAATTATTGTTTTATAAAATAAAAAAATGATATAATAATTTTAATATTGGATAGTTTTATTATTTAAAAACAGTTTGGAGTAAAATAACAGATACAATATTTTATATTGATTGTTGCCATTGGCTACTAGAGTACAATAACTAAAAACCATAGCTTATTGGTTTATGTTTATACCAATTAAAACTAAAATTCCAATAGACTTTTCACAATTTTACTATTTATGTCGGTAGATTATTTTATAATTTACTTATTTTTTAATTGCTGAATATTTTTATTAATAGTTATCTATACCAGTGATATAACCTTATGTACCTTATTTATTTTTGCTGAGGTACTATGTAAAATGTTGGCTTTGTGCAAGCCACCAATAATAAAAGTTTGATATTTCATCATTCTATTGAATCCATTGTATCTATCTCATTATCACATATCAAATGGGTTACCTATATAGTTAGTTTTAAACTCTAAAATTAGTCACAAATTACTTTTAAGAATTTAATGAGCTATAGGTTGGACATCATTGATCTACACCATACATGATTTATAAATATTTTAGATTATTTTAGAGTATAAGTGATAAACACATTAATTGCAATATGTTTTATTTATATTCATTTTATATTTTTTTTATGTCTTATAATTTTTTTCAAATAGAAGCAGTGATGTGACCACTGTATTACTAATATATTTCATGTAGAAAATTGAATGTAGCTTAAATGTTAGAAAGTTATTCTTCTTTTCATATGTTTGTGTATAACAAGCAAATAAAAATAACCAAAACACAATCCAATTTACAATTTTCATATTATAATAAAATTGATTTTTTTTATTTTATAATGAATAAAATAACATATAATAGTTTAAAAACTGTTTATCATTACTAGAAATATGAATTTTTATTAATTACTTGTAACAAAAAACAGGATAAAATATTAAGCAGATTAGAGAATTTTTGGTAGATATACTATGGATATTTAGAATAATTCAAAATAATAAAATTGCTGTTATCCTATTAAATATTTATTCAAGTTTTGTTCAAAATTAGTTTTTGTTTTTAATGTGATTTTACAAATACAATTAGTTTTTTATTTGTTCCTTCTATGCTCACATATTTTATAATACAATTTTTTTTTTCAGAACAAATTATTATTGAATGCTGTGTTGATGAATGTTTTTAAATGGGAAAAGGTAATAGATGTATTAGTAGAAAAAAGTAATATATTAGAAAAAGAAAATAATATGGACCGTGATTTAGTATATGTATTTATTACTGAAATGATGTGGTCAAAATTTGGATTAAAGAGTGATGCTAAAAATATATTAGCAGTAAAAAAATATAAGGATGAATTTTTAAAGCTTATAAAAGAAAATGATTTAGAAAAACTATCTGTTTCCACAATTTCTAAAGGTATGTTAAAAAAAAAAAAAAAAAAAAACTAAAAACGTATTTATACATTTTTCTAGGTATATCTAAATCATATTTATTAATTTATTGAGTTAAAAGTTAATTGATTATTTATTTTTAACTTAAAAACTTAGAAAATACCATATCCATGTTTTATTATACAAATATATAATATATTAAATTTAGAATCAGTAAAATTAATTTTATGTTGTTAGCTTTAATTTTAGTGTGAATTAACCAATTATTATCTAAGTAGTTTTGTACTTATAGTGTGAATTAAACTTTTAATATTATAAAATATTACAATTTAAGATTCTCATTACTCATTCAAAAGTAAAATATTAATTAAAGTCTATGTAATACCGATGATAATATTTTTATCTTTAATTTTTATTATAGATCAATTGACTCTAATATTAAAGTCAACAACAAAAAATTGGTTCTACTAAATAATTATTTACTATTTTATTCATTTTTAAGATAGAGAAAACGCTGAACACATATCATGTATATGTACAGTACATACATGCCATCTTATTAAAACAATTATTTTTTTATTTACTGTCTGTGTAATGTACATTATATTTTTTAAAGCTTTATGTATTTATACTTTTCAGCTTTCAAACCTAGGTTTTTTCGTATTAACACATTAATAACTACACTTGAAGAAATGTTAGAAAAATTATCAAAACTTAAATTTATTAAGTTAGAAACACCAAAATCTTATGCTGAATTTTTGGAATTAATCAAATCTGACAAATTTAAAAAAAAAAATGTTTTTGTTCAAGATGTTCACATTAAAGAATTGTTAGTTTTCAATTCAAAAGTGAAGTTTTATGAACTCGAAGAGTACAATAATGGGTCTTTAATTGTTCAAGATAAGGTAAAATTTGTATTTTTAAATAATAAAATTAAATATGAATAGATGTGAGAGCTGAGTAAATAGTCATATGATACTTAATTATCAGAATCACTTTATTTTATTAATTTGAGTAACAGCATAATACATAATACTTCATAGTTATTTTACATACGTTAAAATGATAATATTATACATTCAAACTATAATCGTATATTATTTGAGCACATCACTGTTGACCAATGATGATATAAGAATGAATAGGGCGCCTATGTGACTGTTGTCAGTGTCCTTTAACGAAAAAACTTCAAACCCTACGTAGATAAAATAAAGCATTAACAATGTAAAATAATTGAAATAGCTATTTTGTTTTACTTACCTCTTTAAAAATTGTTAAAACTAAATAATAAGTACATACTTTAGTTAATATAAATATTAATTGTGTATTTGAGTATTAGTTTTCATGCATATTTTTTAGTAATAAATATTTATTTTGAAGATAATTTTCCAACAAGGTTTGTTTTCATTAAATTTTTAATATTAATTATTGCATTAAATATTTTCTTTTGAATACTATTTTCTGGTTTAATTTAAAGTATTTAGGATTGTTTTTAAAAGTAAATAATCACTTCCAAAACCTTATCTTTTTTTATACCACAGTCATTGTTAATATGAATAATAAATAATGTTATTTAAGTGTTCTAAATAAACTTTTATATTATATTATTGAAATAATAATTTAAATTTATTTTCATTTATAAAATTTTTATTAATTTTTTATCTCGATAGTTATTTTAAATGTAAATGTAGTAGTAGTCAATAGTAAGGTGTTAACAATTTTTTTATTGTATTATAATTGATAATTACATTTTTACTATTTTGTAAATT
Source organism: Melanaphis sacchari (assembly GCF_002803265.2). Taxonomy (NCBI): domain Eukaryota; kingdom Metazoa; phylum Arthropoda; class Insecta; order Hemiptera; family Aphididae; genus Melanaphis; species Melanaphis sacchari. The sequence goes on from NW_020270545.1 coordinate 599,025, forward strand.
ATTTAAATTTAGTTGTTAAAACTTTCAAGTAAATTTTTTCTGATATTTAAAACTAAGAAGTGCACAATAAAAAAAAAAAAATAATAAATAAACAAATCCGAGTTAGTACAATTTTTTAATTGATGAAAAAAAAGTAGATAGTTAAAAATTTGTTTCAAATATTTTTTAATAGTATAATATTTAAGTAAATACTTTTTAAAATTATTTTTTACAACAATGAAAATTAAGTACTTGTATGAATTGAATAATTATATAGTGTCTTTTAATTTTAAAGTTAAATAAAACATCATAATGCAATACTATTATTTGTTACGCAAGAACTTTATGCTTTTTTTTGTTATTGATACATAAAATACATAAGATTCATTGTTATGTTTCTTAATTTAGATTTTGAATGTGTGATTGAATCATTTATTCTGTTTTCTAAATTATGTAGGAAAAATATTTTTTTATTTCATAATCATTATTTATTTTGTGATAAAATTATTTTATCACAAAATACAAAAGTAATACAACACAAAGTTATTTTCCTATCACATCCTAATAGTTAATATCCACTTCTATTTTTTGGCATTTAAAATTTAAATGAGAAAACTCATAATATTTACTTATCAATGCAAACAGCAAAAATGAAAGGTAGGTATTAACACTTGTTTGTACATTCAATGTAGAACAATTTTTAGAATTCAAATTAGATTATGTGCTTATATATTAAAGTAAATAATTATCAATTATAATATACTAATGTTTGTAACCGTGTAGTTATCTAGTATATAATATATGTATTGATAAATCATACTCTCATAATAATATACAATATATACAATATAATTGCTAGTGTACATATGAAAAATGTGTGTACTGTGCACAGATTTTAATTGAAGATGTCAATATTTTATAAGATAACTCTTTTTATAGCTTTTAATATCTTGTATAAAGAATTCACGAGGGCCTGAACTATAATTTTCTTTCTAAA